>NC_091470.1:19517750-19830864 GCF_036971445.1 Narcine bancroftii | reverse complement strand
TTCTCCTTCGTTTTGTCCGCGTTCAGACTCGGCTTGTTACTACTCACCCCACATCTTCAGATTTTCCACTTCTGCGCTGTGGAATGACTCATCATGGTTGCTGATGAGACCGACTATCATCGTGTCATCTGCAAACTTGATGATTAATAGCATGGACGAGAGTGGGCTCAGTGTTACGACGTTCTGCCGACCCAGTCCAAAGGTGATCTTTCTGTTAGGAAGTCCAGGATCCAGTAACAGAGAGGGGTGTTGAATCTCAGTGAGGAAAGCTTCTCCACCAGCCTCTGGGGAATGATCGTATTAAACCCCGAGCTGAAGTCGACGAACAACAGTCTGGCACGTGAGGCATCATTCTCCTGGTGTGTCAGGACTGAATCTGCTTCTATGCTGAACAATTCTGACTGTTTCAAATGTATCATTCAAAATATTACCAAAGTGGCACTTATTGAGTGAAATTGTTGTCGTTCCATTGCATATAGGACAGATTTTGATGGGAATTACAACTTTGACAATTCTTCATGACCTTTTTTCTCTCACCTTCTCCTTTTTCTCTGTGCCACTGCCTCTGTTCTTTTACTCATTGAAGTTGAGAGGGGTACACATGAAAGTCTACAGATTCCATGACTAAAATAAAAACACAATGCTGGAGAAACTCAGACGATCAAACAGCAAAGCACAGAAAGAGATGCATAACCAACGTTTCGGGCTTGAGCCCTTCATCAAGATTTGGAAATGATACCTTGATGAAGGGCTCAAGCATGAAACATTGATTATGTATCTTTATCTTTGCTATACTGTTTGACCAGCTGAGTTTCTCCAGCATTGCGTTATTGTCTGCAGTTATTCATTGAGGTAACTTGACAATAACCCATTGGTTATTGTCTGACTCTTGGCCTTTTCTGACAATCCAATATTTATTAACAAAAAATTTTACATGTGAACCCGCAAAAGAGCAGAGTGCAAGAAGAACATTTTAAACACTAAAATATCATGTTATATCAAATACCAGTAAAATGCTTTTCAATCTCCTTTGATTTAACTTCTCAATGTTGTTGATCACTGACTCCTATTCTTTGACACATATTTTCATATTGTAAGTGTTTTCAGGATTCAATAGGGAAATTTGCATGATTGGTATTGTTTTGGGTTATATATAAATGTTTTTAAAAGAGACAGATTGTGGGGGTTTAGTGTAGGTCACTTCACAAACAGATACTTACACTTCACATCTCATTTAAAATGGAAGAACTTTGCTGAAGCTAAACATTCAAGCACCAGTGATTTTGCAAAGACAATGGAACTGCTTTGGAAAGAATTTCAAAAGCCGGTGCAAATGGAAAAGTCCGGGCTCAAGTGCTGATAAAGATCTTTCAAGGATTGTATTTGGAGCCTTGGGAGGGGTTCTGGTTTTTACAAGCACAGAGAGAGAGAGGAGTTCTGCAGGAGCTTTTGAGGCTGCAACATAGCAAGCTGGCCAGCTTGTTGAAAATCCCACTTTGAAGAAGGGTTGTGAGTTCTGAGTTCAGCTTGTTGAAAACCCTTGTAGTCCTTACAAGAGGAAATGGCTGGCTAGAGTGTTTCTCCTGAAATAGGGAAGCAAGAGGAACTCTGTGGTGACCTGGAAGAAGAGGTTATCATTTGGAAAACCCATGATGGGGCAAGTTTCTTCGACAAGACACTGAAGTGACTGATTGGAGGAGATCAGTTTGTGTGTGTCCAATGAACAACAAATACCTCTCTGAAACCAACAAGAACTTTCCTGAGTGGTAACCATTTACCTTTAAGCACCAGAGCCTGGTGAAAATTCATAAATGTTAAATTCTGTGCACTGTATAAGAATTGCCTGATACCAGTGAACTTGGAAAAGTGAGAAGTGAATGATTGGAACTCACTGTGGAAAAATTCTATCACTGAACTTTAACAGATTCAGGAAGTGCTAGAATTACAAACCACTGAAAGCACATCCTGATACTTGTATGACTAATTATAAGGTTTGAATGGTGCAACTGGCTTTGCACATTCTTCCCTCACTGTGTCATTTTTTATAATTATTTGCCCTTCACTATTTAATCAAATTGCTGTGGGCTCAAATTCAGCTCTGGGGTTTAGAAATACATTGTCATTCATAACATCTCACAAATCCCCTACCTCTCCAGTGACCATTTATGTTTCCTGCTGTCTTGGAAAAGGCTCACTCAATCCTAGCTATTCACTTTAATCAGGAAGAATATTTATATGTGAGGTCACACACTTTGGAAGACAGTTTCTTTCCTGCTGTTATCAGACTCTTGAATGAATGTCACATTAATAAAATTACGTTACCTCTGTCCTGTACCAACTGATATATCGTAACTCTGTACTTTGGAACAGTGTCTTACTTGCTGTACGATGTATAGAATTTCTGTCGGGACTGTTGGCAAACCAAACTTTTTACTGCACCTTAATACAGTGACGATAAAGTTGAACTTGAATTCATTCAGAAATTAGAGCCGCTGTTCCACAGCATCAGGATTCAATCCTGACTTTGGGTAGTGCCTGCATGGACTTTCTCCCTGTGATTATGTGGGTTTCCTCTGAAAGCTCCTGTTCCCTCCCACATTCCAAAGATGTGTGAATTGAGAGATTATATGGCCATTGTAAATTGCCCTGAGTGTGTCAGTGAGAGGTAGAATCTGCATGGAGTTGAAGGGAATGGGGACATTTTTAAAAATGCCAATAACATGGGGATTAGTGAATATGAGTGTTGATTGGTTGCCCTGGGCAGAGGGGCCTGGTGTTCCACGCTGTATCTGTTTATAACCAATGCTCTATGACCTCTCATTACAGCTCAGAAGATCAATGTCCCATTGAGAACCAGCAAGCTTTTTGCCAGAGCAATCCATTCTCATCCCCATTTTCTTGGATGTTCTTGTCGTTTTTTTAAAATCTTCAAATGCTTATATAGTACTTATTTGAAAGCCATAATTGCATCATCTTTCAAAACGAATAATCCCAGGTCACTTCAGCTCTTGCGTAAATGCAAGATCATCTGTTGAGTGTTTGTAGCATTGTGGGTTTTTATTTCAAATTTCCAACATCTGGAGATTTTTTTGATTTTCATTGTCACTTGAACTCCTTGATTTTTTTTCCCCAACATCTCAAATCTGTGTCCCCGGAGCTCAATTTTTCCATCCATGGAGATGGTTTCTCTTTATTTGTTTCAATTGCACACTCTTGCTTGCAACACTTCCATCAAACCTCTCCTCATCTTTCTCTGCTCAAAGGAGAATAACCCCTGCTCTTCCTCAGTTTAAGGAACATCGTTCCCAATGTTACTCTAACATATTTATTCTTCACCCTCTTTCTATTGTGCACTGGCCTATTGCTCTGGCTGTGGTTGAGCCAGTTAGGCCCTTTCAGGTGGATCTTCCGCCTTGAGGCCGGCGGCAGGAGCAGATTTTAAACTGCTAACTCACTGTACAGGTGGCAGCTTCCAAAAGGTTGCTTGCTACATTACCTGGTCCACCTGAAAGGGCCTATTCAACCAAAGGTGTCTCATAGCACACAATGAGACATAAATATGCGGCGTAGGAATGGCTGTCTTCCCTACCCATAATCCCTCATGCAGATGGAACTGGTCTGTGTTTTCCACAACAGTTCCAGCTGCATGGGGGTTTATGTGTAGGGAAGCCATCCATTCCTACGCCGCCCCTGCCCCGATGGCGCCCACAGAACTCCCCTGCTCTGATGGCCTTCGTCGGCCACCCCTGCCCCAACGGCCCACGCAGACCTCCCCTCCCCAGTGGGGCGGGGGCTGTCAGGTAGTGGGCCTTGGGGCTGTCAGGCGGTGGGAAGTTGCACTACCTGACATTTCATGGCCGGATGATGTGTTTGAAAATTTACAATATATTAAGTTTGGATTGATATTAAATTAAAGTAATGCCTTCTCTGTTGCACTTAAGATGCCTCCACTGTAACAATCTCAAAGGTCCAGTAATTGTCACTAGATTAAACAATTCCCATGCTCGGTGAGTCAATTGAAAGTGATTTTAGATCACCTAACAATGACGCTGTTAACAGCAGCTGGTTAACTCGTAGTGCATCAGCGGGGAGTTGTCGTGGGGTGATGGTTGTCAGCCCACCCCCTAAGCAGTATGTCCATTATCCCTCCCTGAAGAGGGTTGGCATCAGCGCCTCGGTGGTGCTCTTGGCACATTCAGGTGAGTATGTCCTTCGCCACATTGGGAGGAGATTATGCGGATTTACAAGGGGGGGTGTTCAGGCCACCTGAAAGGATTCTTACCTGCTAGCTTTTGAACTCCTATATGTTTCTTTGAACAAGCAACTTCAACAGCAAAGATTAGCACAGGGAAACTGAAAAGTGTTGCAACATATTGTGTTTCACTCAGATGAAAAGTGTTGAAACCCTGAGTGGAACAATGTTATTTTAGTGTCTGGGAGAGTTGGCATCACCTGAAAATTCAACACCTGACTTTTCTGTTTGATCCTAACTTCAGATTTGTAGATGGTGTTAATGTCTTACCCAGCCACACAGTCGTAGATGGAAAGTGAGTAGAGCAGGGGGTTAAGAACACAGCCCTGTGGTGCCCCGGTACTGATGGAGATTGTGGAGGAGAAGTTCCTACCAATCTTCACTGATTCTGGACTGGAGGCGAGGAAATCCATGATCTAATAACATAGTGGGGTGTTAACTCCCAGGTCTTGGAGTTTGCTGATCAGTTTTGAGGGGATGATGATGTTAAATGCCAAACTGTAGCCGATAAAGAGCATCCTGATGTATGCATCTCTGCTGTCTAGGTGTTCGAGGGCTTTGTATCGAGACAATGAGATGGAATCTGCCAAAGACCTGTTACTACGATAAGTGAACTGGAATGTATCCATATCATCGCTCAGATGGGAGCTGATCTGCTTCATCACCACCCTTTCAAAGCACTTCAGCACTGTTGATATAAGTGCTACTGGTCAATAGTCATTAAAATTACTGCTTACACACTAAGATCCCAGTAAATTGGCATGTCAACGACTTGTGTTTAAAGCTGGGTCAGATTGGAGCATTCACACTGAACCAAGAAAAGCTGGTCCAGTGTGACATTTTTGCATTGGCTCTGATCCTATCTACCTCAGCTGGTAAGTACTGGGATGAAAATGACACCCCATACCGTGTTGGTCATGAAACAGTTAAAAGGTGATTAAATACTGTGTGAAAGCACGTCTAAAGTGGGGGGCTACTATACTCTTCTTGGGTACCAGTATGATTGATGTCTGGTTGATACCATGCCCTGATGGAGTGAAATATTGAATATCCATGAATACCTTGGAAAGTTGGTCAGCACAGATTTTTTTCTGGTGTCTCCAGGCACAAATTTGGTCTCCTGTGTTATTTTTAACCCCTTCTCACTTCATCTTTTTAAAAAGGAACATAATGACTAATCAATTATATTCTTCTCTGTTTATTATTCTAGCAAATGTTGCCATTAGCAACTGTGTTTTAATTGGCTAACAATGAGACTAATTCTATCTTAATTTCAGAAAGAGTTAAGAAAGTCTCGACTCAAGCACTGTTTTTATTTCAACCACAGTGTCTGCAGACTTTCATGTTTTACTTCTGTAGACGCTGGGGTCAATTGCAATACACATATGTGCTGGAGCAACTCAGAAGGTCACGTAGCATTCGTAGCATTCGTAGGAAACAAAGGGTAACCAGCATTTCAGACCTGAGCTCTTCGACAAAAAAAAGCCAAGCGCCTGAATAAAAAGATGGGATTAATTAATTAATTAAGAGACCCACACATTCAAGTGTTATGTTAAATCTTCCTCTTGTTTTGCTTTATCATGCTCTCTCTCTCTCTCTCTCTCTCTCTCTCTCTCTCTCTCTCTCTCTCTCTCTCTCTTCCTCTCTCCCCCCCTCTCTCACTCTCTCAATATCCCCTGACTCCGTTTCTTGCTAACTCTCTCCTTATTGTCTCTGACTGACTAGTTCTCCTCCTTCATCTGCCTGCCTGTCTCCTTGCTGCTGGTGTTCTCTTCCTTTCTGGGCCTGTCTCTTTCTCTCAGTCTCTCTCTTTTGTATATGGTTTACTTCCCCTTTGTCATTTCTTTCTCCCCTTCTCATTACTTTTGTTTAAAATCATCTGGAGTCAAGAATGAGCTCGAGAAGGTTCCTTGCTCTTTTTACAAGAGAATTGAATAACTGTAACGATAAACCAGAAGGAGGTTGATGGAACTTTCCTGCATTGATGCAGGAAAAAGTTAATGAGTTACGACAGCAACAACAATTAACAGGATTTTATGATGGCCACGTATTGTAATCGATTCCAAATAATGTGCTAATTCACCCATTTATTATTTTCATTGCTATATGATATTAATCACACATCTCCTGCATAGTCAGGTGTGGCTGCCTTATTGCAGTGCTATACTATGACATCAGTATTTGATGACACACCTTAAACTCCACTGTAATCAGCCTGAGGTGCTCAGGGTTGTATACTTCAGTTCTCACAGGAACCTCAGCAAACGAAAATCAAAGAAAGTGCTAAAAATCTGGTCAGACAGGCAGCATCCATGGAGAGGAATGGATAGTCAGTTTTCAGGTCAGGATGTTTCTCAAAAAAGGGTCCCGACCCGAAATGTTGATTTTCCATTCCTCTCCATGCACTTTGCCTGACCCACTGAGTCCCTTCAGCTTCTCATTGTTTCCTCAGGATTTTGTAATTTCCTGTTCTTACATTTCTCTAGTATTCTTCTGAAACGTTAACAATCATTCCACAGATCCTGCCTGATCTACTCAATATTTCTGGTGAGTTTTTTAAACTTCATAATAGTTCACTGGAGAGAAATAAAATGAGTTGCTGGAAGAAACAGCAGGTCAGGCAGCATCCATAGAGAGAGATGGAGAATTGACATTTTGGACTGAGACCCTTCTTTGAAACTGGGACCCTTCAACAACCAGTCTTGATGAAGGATCTTGATCCAATATGTTGGCTTCCCTTTCCCTCCACAGATGCTGTCTGACTCACTGAGTTTTTCCAGGAACTCAATTTTTTTCTCGCGATTCCAGCATTTGTAGTCTATTATGTCTTCATTAGGTTTCATCGAGATAGTTCTACTTTTTTACCATATAATTCGTTGTTAAGTAATGTCTTTTTTTTCAAACTTTATTTAAAAGATAGAAAAAAAACATAACATACAGTATAGAAATAATCAAAAAAAGATTTTACAAAGATATTAACACCCACCCCACCCTCCCACCCCTTCAGCCAACTCCCTTAAGGGGAGCAAAAATAAATAGATTATATGTATAAATATTATAAATGTTAATAACATTTCAAAGTATATCTAAATGCATATATTTCAAATACGGAGACCACTTACTAACAAAAGAAGAATAATTATCAAGTAAATTATGAGTAATTTTTTCCATAACAACACATACTTTCAATTCATTGTGCCAGCGTAATATATTAATCTCAGCATCATCTTTCCAAGTACTAGCAACACATTTATGCGCTACTGATAACAACGAATGTACAAAAGCAATTTGAATTTTGTCCAGTCCCATTCCCCTCATAGAATACAAATTTCCCAACAAAAAAATCGTTGGATCTAATGGTAATGTAAAATGATATAATTTTTCCAAAACTACTTTAATTTCTTGCCAAAATTATTGAACTTTAACACAAGTCCAAACGGCATGTAGAAAAGTTCCAATACATGAGCCACATCTAAAACAAGAATCGGAATTTCTAAACCCATATTTTTTTTTAGCTTTTCCGGGTCAAGTATAATTGATGTAAAAAATTATAATTAACCATTCCATATCTTACATTAATCAATTTAATTACATTGTCCTGACACATATTTGCCCAATCATCTTTGGGGAAAATAAATACAAAATCACTCTCCCATTTAAGTTTAGATTTCTCCCAATCTGACTTATCCATACTATCTTGTAACAAATTATACATAACTGAAATATAACCCTTTTTCAGTATAGAGGAAATCAAAGATTCAAATCTCGACAAAGGTAAAATCATATCTCTACCATAATTATCTTTTATCAAAGCTCTGTTGATAATACACAAACAAAGAATTAACAAGTATATGAAATCTTTCTCTCAATTGATTAAAAGAAAGAAATTGCCCCTCTTCAAAACAATCTTGTATTGTCTTTATTCCTTTAGAATCCCAAATCTTTAAATGATTATTAAACATTGAAAAAAAATAAGTTGATTATTAAACAATGGAGTTAAAATTGATAATTTATCTTTCGACCCTAACATCCTGTTTTTAAAAAATCCAAATCTTTAACAAATGTTTCAATATCGGCATATCATATTTCTGTAACAAAATCAAATTCCAACAAAATATAAATTCATATATCTTAACCCTAGAAATATAAGCCATCTCCACTTTAGCCCAGCTCGGAGGTTGACCTAAATTAATCAATCTACTTACAAACTTCAACTGGGCCGCTTCATAATAATTTTGAAAATGTGGTAATTGTAGTCCGCCCAATGCATATTTCCATATAAGTCAATGCAACGCCACTCGAGCTAATTTACCTTTCCATAAAAACTCTCGCACTGCTTTATTCAAATCTTGAAAAAAACCCTTAGAAAGTAAACAAGGTGTTGAAAATAAATATTGAATTCGAGCAAAAATATTCATTTTAATACAATTAACCCGACCAATCAAAGTTAATGGAAGATCTTTCCACTTAATCAAATCTGATTTAATCCGTCTTAATTTAATTGATATAATGATTGATAATTAGTATCCATAAACACACCTAAATATTTAATTTTACTTGTTCACCTTAATTCAGAATAATCTCCCACTCCAACTGGTAAAATTTAACTTTTATCCCAATTAAGTTTATATCCCGATAATTCTCCACATTTCAACAAACACTCTTGCATTTGTTTCAACGATCGTTCCAGGTCCGTCAAGTTTACCAACACTTCGTCCGCAAATAAGTTAATTTTATATTCTTCATTCTTAACCCTCATCCCTCTAATTTCTTCATTTTATCTAATAGCCTGAGCTAATGGTTCAATAACCAACGCAAATAAGGCTGGTGACAATGGGCAGCCTTGTCGAGTTGAACGAGTCAATTTAAATGGTAAATAAATCTGTCCATTTGTCACCACCCTAGCAATCGGGTTTGTATATAAAGCCTTAACCCAACCATAAAAAGGGGCCGAATTTAAATTTCTCTAACACTTTAAATAAAATATCCCATCAAAAGCTTTTTCTGCATCTAATGTATAAGGTGGTTAGGTTGCTGATATGCGTTGACCAAAGTAATTAATTGAAATATATTGTCTGATGCATTTCTATTCTTAATAAAACCTCTTTGATCAATATGTACCAATTTGGGTAAATATTTAGCAATTTTATAATTTTATAATCTACAGTTAATAAAGAAATAGGTCTATATGAAGACAGTTTTAATGGATCTCTATCATTTTTTGGAATAACAGTTATTAAAGCACTTGAACATGATTCTGGTAATTTCTGATCTTCAGTAACTTGATTCAACACTTCTCCAAATACATTAGAGAAATCATCATAAAAATGTTTATAAAATTCCACAGGAATTCATCGTCTCCTGGAGACTTTCCATTAGGCATTTCCTGAATAGCTTCCTTAATTTCAAAACCTGTAAATGGAGATTCCAATTCCTGAACATCATTTCCATATAATACCGGTAGCTTTAATTTAGTTAAGTAAGAGTCAACAGAACCATTATCCTCTTTCCCCTTAGAAGTATATAATTTTAGATAAAATGAATAAAACTGGTCATTAATTTCCTGAGGTTTATAAATAACTTTTGAATTCTTCTTAACAGCATTAATAGTCCGAGATGTCTGTTCAGCTTTCAATTGCCAAGCAAGTACCTTATGATCTCTTTCTCCCAACTCATAATAACATTGTTTAGATTAATTAATTAAGTGCTCAAACTGATAAGTTTGTAAAGTATTATAATATAATTTCAACCTCGCTAATGCAGCTTTTTTTTATCTTCAGTTACAACTTTCTGAAAATCTTTCACTAACTTAGCAATCTTATTTTCTAACTCTAAACTTTCTGCCATATATTGTTTCTTAACTTTCGTAGAATAACTAATAAACTGCACCCTTAAATAAATTTTTAATGTGTCCCATATTATAAAGTGACTATCCACAGTATTAACATTTTCGGTCAAAAATAAAGAGATATGCTCTTTAACAAATGTAACAAACTGTTTTTTTCAATCTTTGGCTTGGCTTCGTGGACGAAGATTTATGGAGGGGGTAAAAAGTCCAGGCTCGTTTGTGGCTGACAAGTCCGATGCGGGACAGGCAGACACGATTGCAGCGGTTGCAAGGGAAAATTGGTTGGTTGGGGTTGGGTGTTGGGTTTTTCCTCCTTTGCCTTTTGTCAGTGAGGTGGGCTCTGCAGTCTTCTTCAAAGGAGGTTGCTGCCCGCCAAACTGTGAGGCGCCAAGATGCACGGTTTGAGGCGTTATCAGCCCACTGGCGGTGGTCAATGTGGCAGGCACCAAGAGATTTCTTTAGGCAGTCCTTGTACCTTTTCTTTGGTGCACCTCTGTCACGGTGGCCAGTGGAGAGCTCGCCATATAACACGATCTTGGGAAGGCGATGGTCCTCCATTCTGGAGACGTGACCCATCCAGCGCAGCTGGATCTTCAGCAGCATGGACTCGATGCTGTCGACCTCTGCCATCTCGAGTACTTCGACGTTAGGGGTGTAAGCGCTCCAATGGATGTTGAGGATGGAGCGGAGACAACGCTGGTGGAAGTGTTCTAGGAGCCGTAGGTGGTGCCGGTAGAGGACCCATGATTCGGAGCCGAACAGGAGTGTGGGTATGACAACGGCTCTGTATACGCTTATCTTTGTGAGGTTTTTCAGTTGGTTGTTTTTCCAGACTCTTTTGTGTAGTCTTCCAAAGGCGCTATTTGCCTTGGCGAGTCTGTTGTCTATCTCATTGTCGATCCTTGCATCTGATGAAATGGTGCAGCCGAGATAGGTAAACTGGTTGACCGTTTTGAGTTTTGTGTGCCCGATGGAGATGTGGGGGGGCTGGTAGTCATGGTGGGGAGCTGGCTGATGGAGGACCTCAGTTTTCTTCAGGCTGACTTCCAGGCCAAACATTTTGGCAGTTTCCGCAAAGCAGGACGTCAAGCGCTGAAGAGCTGGCTCTGAATGGGCAACTAAAGCGGCATCATCTGCAAAGAGTAGTTCACGGACAAGTTTCTCTTGTGTCTTGGTGTGAGCTTGCAGGCGCCTCAGATTGAAGAGACTGCCATCCGTGCGGTACCGGATGTAAACAGCGTCTTCATTGTTGGGGTCTTTCATGGCTTGGTTCAGCATTGCTTTAAACCTTCATCTAAATGATGGACGTACTACCTCCGAACTTTCACAAGAAAAAAGTAATAATGAATGATCTGATATAACTACTGTTATATTCAGCTCGTAATACTCTACCTTGTAAATGTGCTGATAAATGTGCTAGGAAATGAATCATGTCATGAAGAGTAAAAAGAAAAATCTTTCTCTGTAGGATTAACTTTTCTCCAAATATCCACCAAATTTAAATATTTAATTAATGCATTAATTTGTGTTGCCATCTTTGATTACCTTATACTTTTTGGATTTCTGTCCAATAAAGGGTCCAGAACACAATTAAAATCACCACCAGCTAAGACATTTTCATTAGCTTGAGTTAACAATTAAAAAGCTCTGAAATAAACCGCTCATTGTCTATATTAGGGGCATAAAGATTCAGCAAAGTCCAAGATTCAGCAAAAATTTTACAGTTCACTCTTAATACTCTGCCAGCGTACCCCTCTGAAGATTCCAATTGAAATGGTAAATTTTTATGAATCAAAATCGCTACCCATTAAAAGAAGAAGAAAAAACATGGCCAACCCAATCTCTTTTCAATTTCAAATGTTCTTTCTCAGTCAAATGTATTTCTTGTAAAAAAGCAATATCAATTTTCATTTTTTTAAATATAAGCCAATATTCTCTTTCTCTTAATTGGATTATTTAATCCCTGACATCTTTTTAACGACTAATATATTTACACACTATAAAATAATGCTCCCCTCTATAATTCTTCAAAAAGAACCCTCAAAAATTAAAAAAAAAACACCCAAAGGTAGTAATACCCTAAAATTCTGGGTGTGGTAAACCCACTAGCGGCAGATGACTATCAACGTTTTCAATGTCGTCCACCCCCCCACCAGCCAGATACATATTTATTATTTAATTAAACACAACCAAATATAGTCCATATATTGAGCCCAATGATTCCAAGCCCAACGACTGCTCTGGATCTTCAACATCAAGAAGATGTTGTGTCAACTCTTTCTTTCCATACTTTCCATTCTTTCCATACCCATGTCCATTTCCATTACCCTCTTTGGAGACAACAGAGGAGAATGCCCATTTCTTCGCAGTTCTGGCAAAGAATTAGCTAAAACCATAGCATCATGAACATTCTCAAAGAATTGAGATTGAAAATTTCCATAAAAAACCTTCAAAATTGCAGGATAATGAAAAGCAAACTTGTCACCTTTTTGCCACAAAACATCTTTGGTCATATTAAATTCTTGTTGTCTTCTAATAACCTCTTGGCTCAAATCGGCATTAAAGAATAACTTGTTATTTTGAACCATTAATGGAGACTGACTGCCGTGCTTTCTGTACTGCCATACGTAGAATCATTTCTCTGTCTTGGTATTTTAAACAATGAACCAAGACTGCTCTCAGTGTTTGTCCTGAAAGTGGTTTTCTTCTCAGAGCTCTATGAGCCTGATCCAATTCCAAGCCTTCAGGAAAAAGCTCTTTACCCAGCACCTCTGAGATCTAATGCTTAAAATTTTTTATAAGATCGGAACCTTCAACGGCCTCTGGAAGATCAACTATTTTCACATTATTCCTTCGGCTTTGATTTTCCAATGAATCAATCTTCTTCATAGAAACATATAAGATAGGAGCAGGAGTAGGTCATTCGGCCCTTCGAACCTGCTCCACCGTTCAATGAGATCATGGCTGATCTTAAAGTTCAGTACCCTGTCCCCGCCTTCTCTCCGTAACCCCTAATTCCCTTATACTGAAGAAATATATCTAATTCCCTCTTAAGTATATTCAATGAACCTGCCTCTACTGCCCTTTGTGGCAATGAATTCCACAGATTCACCATCCTCTGGGTAAAGAAATTCCTTCTCATCTTGGTCCTAAATGGTTTGCCTATTATCCTCGAACCATGGCCCCGAGTTCTGGACTCCCCCACCATTGGAAACATCCCTTCTGCATCCATTCTGTCCAGTCCTGCCAGAATTTTATATGTCTCTATGAGATCCCCTCTCAATCTTCTAAACTCCAGCGAGTACAATCCCAAATTGCGCAATCTTTCCTCATAAGTTATTCCTGCCATTCCAGGTATCAGCCTGGTGAATCGCCTTTGCACTTCCTCATTTGCAAGAACATCCTTTCTCAGATAAGGCGACAAAACTGCACACAATACTCCAGGCGTGGTCTCCCCAAGGCTCTGTACAGCTGCAGTAAGGTATCCTTATTCCTATACTCAAACCCTCTTGATATGAAGTCCAACATACCATTTGCCTTTTTAACTACCTGCTGTACCTGCATGCTCGCCTTCAGTGACTGGTGCACAAGAAACCCTTGGTCTCTCTGCACTTCCCCATCTCCCAATCAACTGGCATTCAAATAGTAATCTGCCCTCCGGTTTGTATTACCAAAGTGGATAACCTCACATCTATCCACATTGTAGTGCATTTGCCATGTATATGCCCAGTCCCTCAATTTATCCAAATCACACTGGAGCTTCCTGACCCCCTCTTCCGTGCACACAACCCCTCCTAGCTTAGTGTCATCTGCAAATTTGGAGATATTACACCCAATCCCCTCAATAAATCTCTTTTTTGAATCCCCCAATCTACAAAAGAAATTTCCACCTTTTCCATTTTTTCTCTATTACGTTCCACCTGATTTTGACACTTGGAAAAGGCTGTTTCAATTTTCTTAAAATTATCTTGCACAGTATCAACTGATTTTATACATCTATTAATATCACTCTTAACCTCAGTCATTTCCTGTTTCATAGTTGACATTTCATCACATAGGGTATTCATTTTTATTTTCATCTCCATAAATCCTTGATTCACCTGAGCTGATATTTGTTTTGACATATTGTGCATTTGACAAGCAATCCCTTCCAAAACAGTAAACACTGAATCCATTCTAGACTCCACCTCCACTTTTTGAGGTCTGCCTCCTTTAACTACAGGCTCCTCCTCCTGGACAAATTCCAATAAAGTAAGTTCCTCTTCTTCCTCGGTCATCGTAGATCCTTTAGCTGAATGGCTGGAGGTCTGGACACCCGATGCTGGCACCCCGACCTCTTCAGGACATTGGCGTTCAGGCTCCCCCACAGCCTATACTTTGTCCAGCAATTCTTGGACCCAGGATGCCCCACGCAAGCCAGACAAAGCCACTGGATGCGCATGAGCGTCCTCCGATGCTACACTGCGCGCCCCCGGGCCGCTCAGCAAGGTCCCCTTGTCGGCCGTACCGCCCGTGTGCACGGCTTCACGTGAACGCGGGTCGGCAACGGCCGAACTCACCAAAGTGTCAGTGCCATCTTGTGGAGGCAGGATCAGCGCCGAGGTCAAATTCGAACGGGCTGGAGTCCTCTGAGACTTGCAGACTCCCAACAATGATTCCATGGATTCAACTATGCAGGTAGGCCTCAATTCTTCCGCACTTTTGTATGGTAATTTTTTCTGAAGTTGAGGTTTAAATTTTTTCATATTAGATGCCATAATAAATCACTGTAATTTAAACAATTGTAAATATTATTTTTAACCGCTTTTATGCTTTTTTAAAACCGGGTATTTAGTAATCCAGCTGGGGAAAAGTGGAATACATGTCTTCTTCGCCATCTTGCCACGCCCCCCCATGTTAAGTAATGTCTGACGATGTGTCTGTACTTAGTACTAATTCCAATCAGAGAATGAATTAAACTGTAATTAATGCTGCACAGAATTTATCTGTGTTAATTATCATGTATGTTATGCCTTGATCTTGGAAACAGCAAGTGGTAAAGCCAGGATATATGATAATATAAAGCATGTAATGTCATCTGCCTGGTGAGAGAAAGATCATCTGGATGATCCATTACACATCAAAACCTACTGGGATAGTACCAACCCAATACCCAAGTTTGATGTCTCTTAAGGCTTGCCAGATTCATCCCCCTTCAATATGACTCTCCCCTTTAATTGTCCCAAGTTGTTCAAATGTTACTTTCATTCTGTCTTCTGCCCCTCCTCTTGTGTCTTGTATCAGACTTTGCAATTGAAAGTGTGGGTAATTATGCAAGAGTTGAAGCAGAGAACTGAATGCTAATTGCAGTTGAGACTGGTAGTCCTAGACCAATTAAAATCATTTAAGGCCAATAGAAGTTGATACGTATTTAACCCTTTGGACTCAGTTTTCAGGGTCTACCAACAAGTGGATGTACTCCATGTCCATGTTTACCGGACGTTGTATACCTAACTGCCAGCTGGTTCATACTGGGGTTTGTGATGTTTTGACCCATGGACTCAGTCTGGAGTATATATTATGAAAGGTTAATAAAATGGCTGGAGTCCAAAGGGTTAAGTAGAATATGTCCATGCTGTATACAATTTTCTGTTGACTTTCTGTAGCTGGACCACCCAATGGCTGATCATTTCACCAATGTCCTGCACTCCCAATTCCCACCACTGATCAAAGCTGCCATTCTTTTGCTTCCATTTATGTTTCTATAGTGTGGTTAATGTAACGCTGTTCCAGCGCCAGCAACCTGGGTTCATATCTGGCCCTGTATGTAAACAGTTTGAACCTTCTCTTTGTGTCTGTGAGGTTTCCTCTGGGTGCTCCGATTTCCTTCCATCCTTCAAAACAGACAGATGTTACAGATCATTTGGGTGTATTTGGGCGGCAAGGGCTCATGAGCTGGAAGTTTGTCTAAATTTAAATTATAAAGTTTACATAGTGATTTAAAACTAACAAACAATAAACTTCTGTCACCATTATTATTCCATCAGGACAAAAGAGGCCATTCAGACCACCCACTTTCTGTTGGCTCACAGTGCAGCCTATCAAACTCATTGTAATAACCTGTTCTCCCAACATTCCCATCAACACTCCCCTAACTCTAACAATTACTTACCGTATAGGGGCAATTTAAAGAGGCCAATTAAGCTACTACAGGTTAGGTTAGGTGTACTCCTTTAATGGCATAATTGCTGCCTCACAACTTCAGTGATATGGATTCAACCATTTTTATATTTTATTAAACATATATAATGTCAAAAATTAAGAACATTATAACATAGTTACTTAATAGAATATTAACAAATATATGTTAAAGTGTATATCATGGCTAATGTGATTTATGGTGTGAAAAATAAAAAAAAATAAAATAAAAAATAAAAAAAACAAATATATGTTGAACATTTATTTATAAAAACTAAAATCTAAAAACTACAAACTACAAAAAAACCCTATTAACCCACCCTCCCCTCAAGCTAAGCTGATCCCAAAACTAATATATAAGCTATTTCATTATAAAACAATTACAAATAATTAAGTCAGATTGCATCAGTTGACACTTAAAGACCTCAAAAACATCATAAAATAATGATATTTTTAGGGGGAAAAAAATCAATAAATTCATAATTTTAATTTCATTATTTTTGCATACAGACCCCAAGTTTGCAAAATTAAAAAAAATATTTATCCCTTAAATTTTACATATTTTTTTCTAATGGAATGCAATTTTGAATTTCAACATGCCATCTGTCTCATGTTCATGAAACATCAAATTTCCATGTTATAGTGACACATTTCCTTGCTATTACTAAGACCAACTTAACAAACTTTAATTGGGAAACTAAAAACAATAATTTAGGAGTAATACTTTCAAAATTTCCTAACAAAAGCAATTTACTCCTGTTATCTGTTGTAGAAATTTACTAATAGGAACCCAAAGTGGGTTAACTTTTGAACAAGACCAGGTAGAATGAAGAAAAGTTCCAATTTCATCTAAAACACTGCTCCAATAAATCCGACTTCCATCTTCTCAATTTCTGAAGAGCAATGTATAATTGATATAAAAAATTATAATGAAATAATCTATATTGTATATTATTAGTATTTGTCATAACTTCTTTACACAAATTCTGCCCAACTTGTTGATATTTTATCATGTCCAAATCTCATTCCCATCTTTCTTTTGAATTAAACTAACCTATTTTAGGTGTATTAATATACATATGCAACTGAAATAATTTTTTTAACTATTCCATCAACCATAATTTGTTCCAAATGCAGATGATGCCGCTTTAGTTGCCCATTCAGAGCCAGCTCTTCAGCGCTTGACGTCCTGCTTTGCGGAAACTGCCAAAATGTTTGGCCTGGAAGTCAGCCTGAAGAAAACTGAGGTCCTCCATCAGCCAGCTCCCCACCATGACTACCAGCCCCCCCACATCTCCATCGGGCACACAAAACTCAAAACAGTCAACCAGTTTACCTATCTCGGCTGCACCATTTCATCAGATGCAAGGATCGACAATGAGATAGACAACAGACTCGCCAAGGCAAATGGCGCCTTTGGAAGACTACACAAAAGAGTCTGGAAAAACAACCAACTGAAAAACCTCACAAAGATAAGCGTATACAGAGCCGTTGTCATACCCACACTCCTGTTCGGCTCCGAATCATGGGTCCTCTACCGGCACCACCTACGGCTCCTAGAACGCTTCCACCAGCGTTGTCTCCGCTCCATCCTCAACATCCATTGGAGCGCTTACACCCCTAACGTCGAAGTACTCGAGATGGCAGAGGTCGACAGCATTGAGTCCACGCTGCTGAAGATCCAGCTGAGCTGGATGGGTCACGTCTCCAGAATGGAGGACCATCGCCTTCCCAAGATCGTGTTATATGGCGAGCTCTCCACTGGCCACCGTGACAGAGGTGCACCAAAGAAAAGGTACAAGGACTGCCTAAAGAAATCTCTTGGTGCCTGCCACATTGACCACCGCCAGTGGGCTGATAACGCCTCAAACCGTGCATCTTGGCGCCTCACAGTTTGGCGGGCAGCAACCTCCTTTGAAGAAGACCGCAGAGCCCACCTCACTGACAAAAGGCAAAGGAGGAAAAACCCAACACCCAACCCCAACCAACCAATTTTCCCTTGCAACCGCTGCAATCGTGTCTGCCTGTCCCGCATCGGACTTGTCAGCCACAAACGAGCCTGCAGCTGACGTGGACTTCTTACCCCCTCCATAAATCTTCGTCCGCGAAGCCAAGCCAAAGAAGAAAGATATTATTAGTATTTGTCATAACTTCTTTACACAAATTCTGCCCAACTTGTTGATATTTTATCATGTCCAAATCTCATTCCCATCTTTCTTTTGAATTAAACTAACCTATTTTAGGTGTATTAATATAAATATGCAACTGAAATAATTTTTTTAACTATTCCATCAACCATAATTTGTTCCAAATTTGAAATATCTTTTATCATTTCCAGTCCCAATTTCTCTCTCAAAAAGCCCTCAATTGAAAATAACAAAATAATGTGTTAAAAGGTATACTATATTTAACCATTAATTGATCAAAAGACATCAATCTATTATTATGATAACAAATTAGAAATTCCCTTATAATACCAAATATTTAAAAAAGGGTTATCTTTTGAAAAAAACAACAAAGGATTAATTATTGGTGTTTTTAATGAAAGAATATATCCATCAATTTCTAATTTAACTTTATTCCAAATATTCCACAAATATTTTAATATTGGAGCTTCCTTCTCGATTACATTAGATTTAAAATCCCATTTATAAATAAACTCATGTGGTTTAACTTCTCCTACTTTATTTAGTTCAATATCCACCCATGATGGTTTAATTTTACCAAACATAAAAACTAAAAATCTTAATTGTGCTGCTATCTGGATTCAACCTTGATGTTTGCTAGCCATGAGATGCTGGAGGAACTCAACGGGTCAGACAGCATTTTGGGTCAGGATCCTCTATCAAGTCTCAGTTAGGTGCACAAACATGAAATGTTAACTGACCATTTCTCTCCTTGGATGCTGTCTGACGTGTTGAGTTTATCCAGCCTGCTGAGTTCCTTCACCTCATCGATTCAGGGCTCATCAATTGCTGCACCTTGTGTTTCTCTTCCTTTAGCAACTTTGTCTTCACTGGCCATTAAATTACACTAATGCATTAATAATCCCATTTTTTTTCTCCCCACATTCCCATCAACCCCTCTCCCAGGTTATACCATCTTCCTACACTCTAGGGAAGTTTATAGTTACTAATTTATCTCCCAAGACACACATTTTTCAGATGTAGATAAAATGAACATATGTCGAAACGCGTGCAGTCTCAGGAGGAATGTGCAAACCTCACATAGACATCACGGAGAACAGGATTGAACCTGGGCTGCAGTGACTCTACAAGCAATGCCTCTGTGGTTATGCGCCAGCCAATTTATACATGCAAAACTATTGAGGACCACTTCACCACCCTGTGGGCAGCATCTTTCAGCTGCTCCTGTCAAGGAAGAGATATTGGAGTAACAGGGCCAGCACCACCAGGCTGAGGAACAGCTTCTTCCCACGGGCAGTGAGAATGGTGAACGACCAAAGGAACTGCTCACACGAACCATCTGATTTATTTATTTATTTGTATTTAATACTTCTCCTGCGTCTGTGTGTTATGTCTGGTTGTGTGCGTTTTGCACCAAGGACCAGAGAACACTGTGTCATCTGATTATATTTATACAGTTAGATGACAATAAACTTGACTTGGCACAGCAACCTCTCACATTCACACATTCAGTACAGAGCCGTGCAGCAGAGAATCGGGTGGATATGTGAAAGAGAAATCATGTTTGACACTGTATTGTGGAGGGTCATGGCTTTCATGTGACACCACTGCTCATTACCTGGTTGGAAGACACACCACCTGCCGATTAAGGTTTGCTTCTGCCCCATCCATCAGTGCACACCTAACCATTTGCCCCTTTAAGTACTCTAGTACTTGGCTTGGCAATTTGCCTTTGTAATCAATTAGACTTTGCTAGCACTGAGCCATTGGCTCAGCTTTCCAGTACTATACAGGGCGCCACTTGCGCTTGCCTCTTCCTCTTTGCCATCACCCTGCTTCTCTCCAGACCGAGTACTGTGGAATGGTGCTGGAGAAACCGTTCGATAAGGGTTGGAAGCGTCTTAGTTAGTGTCCTGAGTCAATGGGTGGCAGGTATCGTATTGTTTATTTTCCTTGATTGTATGTAACAGCACTCTGCACAGTATTCTAGTTCATTGTTTTAGTGTGTGTGTGCGCTTGCGCCTTATTCCTGTTGCGATCTTCCCACACGTGTCTTTTGTAAATAAAGTCATTTACTGTCAGACTGTTCAGAGTCCTTGTTTTTTTAACCCATTGAATCTGTTCCCTCACTCACAACAGACAGGGAGTGGGATGTATTTTCAATCTGAAGAAACCCTCTGACAGGGAGCTGCAGAAGAGATTGTTAAAAAAGGTTGGCGTACGTGGGATGGGTGTATTTACTGATCTGGACTGAGGATTGGTTAATGAACAGAAAAAAAGAGAGAAAGAATGACTGGGTCATTTTTGGGCTGGGAAGTTGTACAAGTGGGGTGCTTCTGGAAATAAATCCTGGGACGTCAGCAGTTCAAAATGTAATGATTTGGAATGAATGAAAATTAGTTGATGAAACAAAGCTAAGTGGTAGTAAGGAGGATGCAGAGATGCTTGAGGGTGATATCAACAAGATAAGTGAATGGGTGAAAGGTCAGATGGAATAAAATGTGGCAGTGCTGTTGGCCTGAGTGAGGACACTGCCATTGGTTCACCTCCTTCCAGTTAACCTAGAGGAATAAGACTCATTGGGGAGGCCTTGTGCTTGGCATGCCTCACCCCAAAGTCATGAAACACTTATAAATCACGAAAATCTGTAGACACTATGGTTGAAGTAAAAACACAAAATGCTGGAGAAACTCAACTGGTCAAACAATGTTCTTTATATAGCAAAGGTAAAAATACATAACTGACATTTCAGCCTGGAGACCTTCATTAAGTTATGGAAGAATGTCGACAGGCATCCAAACAAAAAGGCTGGGAGTGAGGAAAAGGGCAGGGGGGGGGCAAAAGCATGAAGTGTTAGGTGGAGAAGAGAAGGTGGGGACAGCAAGGATCAGGGGGAGGAGGGATGGGTGGTTGAGTGGAGGGGGAAGGGAGAGAGAACTGAAAAAACTGGAAAGGGGGAGGGGGAAAAAGGCAAGCAGGTTTACAGAAACCAGAGAAGTCAACATTAATGCCATCTGGTTGGAGAGTGCCCAGACAGAAAGTCAGGTGATGTTCCTCCAATCTGCAGGTGATCTGGGTGGGATAGTACATAAGGCCATGGACAGACATGTGAGCATGGGAGTGTGACTCAGGATTAAAATAGTTGGCTACTGGGAGGTCTCTGTTATTGTAGCAGAGGGAGTGGACGTGCTAAGCGATTTGCGACTGGTCTCTCCGATGTAGAGGAGGCCACTTGATTCAGAGCTTCATTATGGGAAGAGATTACCAGGTGCCCAGAAGAAAAGATTGGGTCATCTTTGGGTTGAGAAGTTCAGCCAGTAGATGTACCCAGTGTCACCTTGAAGAAATGTAACACCCTAACTGATTGCTGGGAACTTCTGACCCATGGCTGCTCAGAGTGGAGAAGGATGGAATTGAGAATCTAAAATCTGTGCTTCAGGAGCACACAGTAGACAGACCATAGCCCTGTCTGTGTAAGTGGTGGAATGAGGTGAAACATGAAAGTCTGCAGACGCTGTGATTTTTGTCAAAAACACGGAAATGCTGGAGAAACTCAGCCAGTCCCTCAGCATTCACAGGAGGTAAAGAGATATTAATGATGCTTTGGGCCTGAGCCCTTCTTCACGGTATGAGTGAAAAAGACAGGGGTCTGAATTAAAGATTAGGGAAAGAATGGGAGGGGGTGGAGTACAGACCAACAATCAAAAGGTGTAAATTGGATATGATAAAAGGAAAGGTGAAAAACTGTCAGGAAACAGAGAAAACTGAAGAGAGAGAGTCAGTTAGAGGAAAGGAGACGAGTAGAAGAAGATGGGTGGGGAGGGGACGTTCTAAAGGAAAGTGGACGTCGATTTTAATGTCATCAGGTTGGAGGATGCCCAATACTGATTTGTGAGAGGTCTCAGTCTGGCAGTGCAGGAGTCCATGGTTAGACATATTAGAAAGGGAATAGGACAGGGAATTGAAATGGGTGGCCACTGGGAGATCCACACTATTGCAGCAAACAGAGCCGAGATGCTCAATGAAGCCATCTCCCAGTCTCCGATGTAGAGGAGACCATAACGGGGGCACCGATGCAGTAGATGATTCCTGTAGATTCACAAGTGAAGTGTTGCTTCACTTGGAAGAACTTCATGTGGTCCCTAATGGTGGTGAGGGGGTGGTGGAATGAACAACACTGCACACATTTCCCAGATGCCCTGCCTCATTTGTGGTAGACTCTACCGTTCTTACATTAGCCAGCTCCAAATCCATAAAACCGGAGTGAAAACAAGTAATCTCTGATCCCAAGGAACCACCTAAAAAGTGTGGAAAAATATGAGATCACCTGCCTTAGTACAAAAAAGAAAGGCAGAGTAATTTTGAAAGATGTTTGTGTTTTAAGAGTCCCAGGTGTCCATGTACACAGCAAAAGTTGATATGCATACACTGCAAACAATTAAGAAGGCAAATTGCATGGTAGCCTTTATTGTAATAGAGTTTGAGTACAAGAATAAAGATATAACCACAATTACATAATGTTCTAGGAAGATCATATCTAGAATATTATGTACAGATCTTGTTTTCTCACCAAATTAAGGATATTCTTACAATAGAGGGAATTATATTAAAACTTACCAGATTCTTGGCAAAAGGGATTTGTTCCAGGAGAGAGATTAACTTGACTGAGTCTATACTCTATCGAGTATAGAAGAACAAGAAATGATCTTACAGCCTCAGACGCTGTAAGCTTCCTGATCGTATCAGAGGTTTGGGTCTGAAGCTCGGGTTACCGGTGGATTGAAAAGGGGTCTGTGAGGCTTCAGGACCACTAGAGCCAAATCCATGGACACTCAGGGTCTCTGAAGGGACTCTCCTTTGCTTCTCTTTCTCTTATTATTGGGGGCACCAGGCAATGCTCATGGTGACACAGACAAAAGTTGAAGTATATCATTTTTTGATTATAAAAGGATCCTTGATCTTACTGAAATGTACAAAATACTTAATGTTCTTGACAAAATTAGTGTGGGTATGATGTTTCACCTGGATCGGGTGATATGAACCTAGGTTGTGTCTAAATAAGTGGTTACCCATTCAGGACACTGATGAGAAGAAATGTCTTCACCCAGTGAATGTCTGAAATTCTCTGTCCAAGGAAGTTATGAGGAACACTGCAAATAACTGAAACTAAGGTAAGAGATCAGTCATGCTCTTGCAGAAGAGGTGGAGAACTACAACGGTTTACAGGAAAGAGATTTCTTCTCATTTCAGAACTGAATGGCCATCCCCAGTAGCTGTTCGTAACAGACTCTCCAAGTTGTGGAACAAAGTTCTTAGCTCCCCAGCTCTCATCAAAACGAACCCCTTGAATCCAGCTAAAAAGGCCACTGCTTATCATCTTTCACAAAGGTAGCAATGTCAGCGTAGCTCTTTGGAATAGTGTTTGAGCCCAACGAGATATGCTAACAGGTGCTAGATAAACACAGGAAGAATCAGCTCCCTTTACAAAACTGGTAATGGACAACAGATTTTTTTTGACTCAGGGAGATTAATGAGATAGTCTGGGTTTTCATTGATGCTGATTAATTGGTGAGCAGACAAAAAATTTGCTGGAGGAACTCATCTTGAAAGAATTGGTGGATCTTGAGCAGACGAAGAATTCTTTGCTCAAGATTCCAGTATCCGCATCTGATGTGTTCCTCGTTTTAATTGGTAACTTTTTAAAAACATTCTCTTTATTTAAAAACTGAATATCAACTCTTAACCCAGAAAGGCGAGGATGGTATCGTCAAAGACAAAAAAAACCAAAAAACTATTGTCTTTCATATTTGTTCCCCAGAACCCCAAGCTGCAGCCAAATCAGCTTAATCTGAGATTGATGGCGACCTGTCTCCATCTGCTGGTCACCCTGTTCCGGAACAGTGTTCTCATTCGATATCAAATGAAGATTGCTGGAGGAACTCAGCAGATCAGACAGCATCCACAGGTAGAGAATGTCCATCAATGTTTTGGGTCTTGTCAATGAAAGTGACAATAATAATGAGTATTGTCCTAGATATAATACAATGTACATATACACTGACGTTCTTGCTTGCTGCAGCTGACAGGTATTTTTAAAAAAAGGACACTGGAAAAGCAACTAAAAAACAACTACAATAATAGACAATTGAATTATAGAGACAATAAATACAAAAAATAGATCAGTAATAAATATTCAGTCATTGTAGTGCAAAACAAAATGACTTAACAAAGGAACTGGGGACGGGGGTGGGCCAAGAGGTGAAGGGCAGAAGGAATGAGAGGTGGAAAGATAGGTAGAGGGAGAGGCCACTAGGAGGTGGGGGGGGGGGGAAAGAAAAGTTATAAGAAAAAAGGTGAGTAGTTGATAAAGGAGAGATGGAAAAATCGATGTCATAAAACAGGTGTAATATTACAAAAAAATGCTTTGATCTGCCATAAGGCAGACATATTCTCCATCAGCAGAAATTGCCAGGCACCTCCTACAGTCAGAGAAAGAGAAGCAAAAGGGAGTCCCCCCAGAGTCACCAAGTGTCTGTGGATTTGCCTCCAGTGCTCCCACGGCCTCCACAGCCACATAAACTCCAGTCCATACCATCGGCAACCCAAGCTCTAGATCTGAACTGCCGACATGATCAAGAAGCCTTCCGTGCCATCAACGCCCTCTTGCATCCCCAGTTCTGATACCTGGTACCCCTTTACCCAGTCTCAAGCCAATCTCCAGCAGTCCGCAGCCTGTTGTGAGTCCTTTGACCAAAGTTGCCAGAAGCCTGCAGACGGCATAGGCTCCTCGCCTCGAGGCGCCAACAGCCCGCTGCCTGTGTTCTTCAGCCTCAGAGCCCTTCATTGGTCCACCACCGTGGTCACCGTCTCAGTGGTCTCACCATTTTCTGGTACCTTGCTCCAGTTCTCTGCTTCCCTGGAGTCTGCAACCCTTCATAGCTGCTGCCAAGCATAGGTGGTGCCATCTTGGGTCATGATGTTTAAAGCTGTACAGGAGGGAAATGCTGTGTTGTCCCTCAAGTTTATGTTTGGCCTTACCCTGACTGAAGCATACTGTAGATGTTTGGCAAAGCTGTCACCCAATCTGCGTTTGGTCTCACTAATCTAGAGGTGGCCATATTGAGTATATTGAATGCAGTAGATTAGATTGGATGATGTTAATGTCATCTTTCAATCACATTAAATTTTGCTTTTTCATTTACACGATGTTAGATTTTTTAAATTCAGTCATCTCTTGTATCACCCTGAACAGGACCACTCAGACAAAGAAGCTGAACTCCCCCCCACCCCCCCACCCCCCCCCCCCCCCCCTTCCAGCTTCTGAGCTGGTAACTGACATCTTCATCTAAAACTGTTTAAATTTATGTTTTTATTCTTTAAGTCTCCCTTAACTTTTTTCTGCTTTCTTTTATGATCTTCTGAGGCTAAATGAATCCTGGGACTCAATGCTACCTAAAGCCAATCTCAGTTAATTGTCATTACAACTTTAGGTATGGTTCTGCCTTAAACGTACTGCAGTTTTGTGTAATTGTACCTTTTGAGTAAGTTATAAATAGAACAAAGAGCACCACAGCACAATACAGGCCCCTCGGCCCATGATGTTGTGCCACCCTACTTACTACTACTTTGGCTTGGCTTCGCGGACGAAGATTTATGGAGGGGGTAAATGTCCACGTCAGCTGCAAGCTCGTTTGTGGCTGACAAGTCCGATGCGGGACAGGCAGACACGGTTGCAGCGGTTGCAGGGGAAAATTGGTTGGTTGGGGTTGGGTGTTGGGTTTTTCCTCCTTTGTCTTTTGTCAGTGAGGTGGGCTCCATTGTCTTCTTCAAAGGAGGTTGCTGCCCGCCGAACTGTGAGGCGCCAAGAAGCACGGTTTGAGGCGATATCAGCCCACTGGCGGTGGTCAATGTGGCAGGCACCAAGAGATTTCTTTAGGCAGTTCTTGTACCTCTTCTTTGGTGCACCTCTGTCACGGTGGCCAGTGGAGACATCGCCATATAACACAATCTTGGGAAGGTGATGGTCCTCCATTCTGGAGACGTGACCTACCCAGCGCAGTTGGATCTTCAGCAGAGTGGATTTGATGCTGTCGGCCTCTGCCATCTCGAGTACTTCGATGTTAGGGATGAAGTCGCTCCAATGAATGTTGAGGATGGAGCGGAGACAACGCTGGTGGAAGCGTTCTAGTAGCCGTAGGTGATGCCGGTAGAGGACCCATGATTCGGAGCCGAACAGGAGTGTGGGTATGACAACGGCTCTGTATACGCTTATCTTTGTGAGGTTTTTCAGTTGGTTATTTTTCCAGACTCTTTTGTGTAGTCTTCCAAAGGCGCTATTTGCCTTGGCGAGTTTGTTGTCTATCTCGTTGTCGATCCTTACATCTGATGAAATGGTGCAGCCGAGATAGGTAAACTGGTTGACCGTTTTGAGTTTTGTGTGCCCGATGGAGATGTGGGGGGGCTGGTAGTCATGGTGGGGAGCTGGCTGATGGAGCACCTCAGTTTTCTTCAGGCTGACTTCCAGGCCAAACATTTTGGCAGTTTCCGCAAAACAGGACGTCAAGCGCTGAAGAGCTGGCTCTGAATGGGAACTAAAGCGGCATCGTCTGCAAAGAGTAGTTCACGGACAAGTTGCTCTTGTGTCTTGGTGTGAGCTTGCAGGCGCCTCAGATTGAAGAGACTGCCATCCGTGCAGTACCGGATGTAAACAGCGTCTTCATTGTTGAGGTCTTTCATGGCTTGTTTCAGCATCATGCTGAAGAAGATTGAAAAGAGGGTTGGTGCGAGAACGCAGCCTTGCTTCACGCCATTGTTAAAGGAGAAGGGTTCAGAGAGCTCATTGCTGTATCTGACCCAACCTTGTTGGTTTTCGTGCAGTCGGATAACCATGTTGAGGAACTTTGGGGGGCATCCGATGCGCTCTAGTATTTGCCAAAGCCCTTTCCTGCTCACGGTGTCGAAGGCTTTGGTGAGATCAACAAAGGTGATGTAGAGTCCTTTGTTTTGTTCTCTGCACTTTTCTTGGAGCTGTCTGAGGGCAAAGACCATGTCAGTAGTTCCTCTGTTTGCGCGAAAGACGCACTGTGATTCTGGGAGAACATTTTCGGCGACACTAGATATTATTCTATTTAGGAAAATCCTAGCGAAGATTTTGCCTGCAATGGAGAGCAGCGTGATTCCCCTGTAGTTTGAGCAGTCTGATTTCTCGCCTTTGTTTTTGTACAGGGTGATGATGATGGCATCACGAAGGTCCTGAGGCAGTTTTCCTTGGTCCCAACAAAGCTTGAAAAACTCATGCAGTTTGACATGCAGAGTTTTGCCGCCAGCCTTCCAGACCTCTGGGGGGGATTCCATCCATACCTGCTGCTTTGCCACTTTTCAGTTGTTCAATTGCCTTATATGTCTCTTCCTGGGTGAGGACCTCATCCAGCTCTAGCCTTAGGGACTGTTGAGGGAGCTGGAGCAGGACGGAATCTTGGACTGAGCGGTTGGCACTGAAAAGAGATTGGAAGTGTTCTGACCATCGGTTGAGGATGGAGATCTTGTCGCTGAGGAGGACTTTGCCGTCTGAGCTGCGCAGCGGGCTTTGGACTTGGGATGAGGGGCCGTACACAGCCTTTAGAGCCTCGTAAAATCCCCTGAAGTCGCCAATGTCCGCGCTGAGCTGGGTTCGCTTGGCGAGGCTAGTCCACCACTCATTTTGGATCTCCCGGAGTTTGCGCTGAAGATGGCTGCATGCGCGACGGAAGGCTTGTTTCATCTCTGGCCAGGACAGCTTTGTAAGGTGAGCCTGGTGGGCAGCTCGCTTCTTTGCCAGCAGTTCCTGGATTTCCTGGCTGTTTTCGTCGAACCAGTCCTTGTTTTTCCTGCAGGAGAAGCCCAGTACCTCTTCAGTGGATTGCAGTATGGTAGTCTTCAGCTGATCCCAGAGGGTTTCAGGGGACGAGTCCATGAGGCGGATTGCATCCTCGAGCTTTGCTTTGAGGTTTGCCTGGAAGTTTCCTCTCACTTCGTCTGACTGCAGGTTTCCAACATTGAACCTCTTTCTGGGGGCTTTACTTTTCTTGGGCTTTGGCTTGAAGTGAAGGTTGAGTGGTGCGAGAAAGAGACAAACGAGATGTGCCACCCTATACCTACCAAAAAGAAAATCCTCCCTTTCTCATACCCCTTGAATTTTCTTTCATGCATGTACTTGTCTAAGAGTCTCTTAAATAACACTGTTGCTTCAGCCTCCACAAACACGTCTGGCAATGCATTCCAGGCACTCACAACTCTGTAAAAAAAAGTAACCTGATGTCACCCTGAAACTTTACTCTGTTCGCTTTGTACAGGTATTCTCTGGTGTTTGCTACATCCACCCTGGGGAAAAAGGTGCAGGCTGTCTACCTTATCTATGTCTCTTAGACCTCTACATAGAATGTACATGGGAGGCAAGGAAATAATGAAGCCAAGAGATAGCATTGGGATAAAAGATATTGATAGAGAAATCTAAACATTGAGTGATTGCCTTCAATTCTATTACTTCATCTTTCTTCTCCTGATGAGATAGTGAATGCAGCCTATCATTTTCCAAATCATTCAAATACTACTCCCAGATGCTGCCTCTCATCTGTTGTCCTCGATTGATGAAGTTTAGCACTGGCAGAGGTTTTATGTATCCTACGTTATGTCTGATTGTTTCGCTGGATGTGAAAGAATTTACCACCTCTGCATAAAGTGCAACAGGGAACTTCTCCCAGTGTTGCAAACCAGCGTCACCAACCGTGATCTCATTGCTGTCTATGAGACCATGATGTTGGATATTGTAAGGTAAAACATCATGAGATGGGAATGTGTAGGGAGTTACCCTGTACAGGGCAGTAACAAGAAGGG
The DNA here is from genome assembly GCF_036971445.1 of Narcine bancroftii. Classification (NCBI taxonomy): domain Eukaryota; kingdom Metazoa; phylum Chordata; class Chondrichthyes; order Torpediniformes; family Narcinidae; genus Narcine; species Narcine bancroftii. The sequence continues at coordinate 19,801,568 of NC_091470.1, read as the reverse complement.
GAGGTGTCCTTGTACTCCTGTTAGGTAAAACATCATGAGATGGGACCGGAGAAGGAGTCACCCAGTACTAAGGAGTAACAGAATGCATCCTTGTACTTACAAGATAAGAGAGACATTGATGGATTGAGAGGCAGGAAGCTAGCAGGGAAAGGATAGCAACAGTTTTAGTCATTGGACAAGTAATGATATGATGATGTTCTAAGCATGTATCCAAGGGTATAAAAAATCACCATTTTGCTGATAACGGCAGAATGCATTCTCCGACTAACTTTGTTGGTCGCAAGTGTTACAATCCGGTAATAAAGAACAAAGAACCCTGATTTCGACTCAGCCTGGTGTTTGTCTCACTCATTCATGAACAAAGCAGACCTAACAATATCATTGGGTCTCATGTCACTTACGTTAATTACACATCATCAATTGGCTGTGAAATACCTTGGGGTATTCTGTGGATTCAGAATTACACCATGTAGGAGGATTGAGAGAGTGATGCATGGTTGGGGGTCCTGTTTTGGCCCTCCCATGTGGATGTGAACAATCTCATGAAACTATTTTGAAGACTAGCAGGGAAATCCACAGACGCTCAGTGACTCTGCTTCTTCTCTCTTACTGTAAGTGGTGCTGGGAAAGACTTTTTGTCTGCCTTATGGCAGACAGAAGGAAATTTCATGTAATATTACATGTTCCGTACTATTATATGACAATAAAAGGAATCTTGAAATTCTTCACAGTTCTTCAGTCAATATTTATTTCTCAGATATCTTTAATGTAAATGGATTAAGTGGCCTTGGTTAGATCTCTGTGGTTAGATTGGTAGCTGTTTTTCCTGTTTTGCCACAGTGACTTCTTTGTAGCGCAATCAATGACCACTCACAGACGTGAAGTAAGGGCCAAAGACTTTATTGATCTAAAGATTCAAGCATGCCTCAGCATGCTGCTGGTTCAAGTCCAAGGGCAGGTATGAGGGAGGAGACTAGGGCTCTCGGCCTTTATTAAGGGTCTTAGATGGAGGGGCTACCAGTTCTGCAGGCGGGCCAGCCTGCCCAGCTCATTGGGGAATGTGCCCGCAATACCATGTTCTGTCACATTCTTCAATAGTAATTACAACCAGAACAGGGCAGTGCAAAAGGCCCAGAAGTAGCCTGTGCATGCTCCATGTGAACCTCTTCCATAGTTAAATCAGACAGTATATCCCTAGATACCATTTGTTGCCACAGGCTTGTCAAGCCTTCCTTTAACTGAAAACAATGAGAGACCAGAAGTCTGAATTTCAGTATAGGTGCTGCCTGACCTCCAGCCACTCATTGTTTGCTCATAGATTCCAGCGTCTGCAATTTTTATGTTTCTCTTCCTTTAACTGTACTGTGCTGTTTGCTTCAGGCACTCCCTGTGATAATCCTTTGGTTTTAAGGTGCTGTGGGTAACCAGAGACAACGATTGTAGCCATATCAATGTAGTCTTTCGCCATTGACACATCCATGAAATAACTAACACTGCAGCTAAATGCCTGGAAAAGCTCTCCCTGTTAGTTTGAACAGCCTGAGGTCACTTCTGAAGAGGCCCAATCTCCTGGTCAGCAGTGTGTCCAAGCAAATAAACAAGCCAGCACAATGTGCTCTCAGTCCCACAGTGGCTGTAGTTTGGAGTTTTGAGCTCCAATCTATGTCATTAAGGCTGGAAATGCACATAAGATTATCCAACGTGCAACTGCTGCTGGATAAGGTAAGGTACATTAAAGTGAAGAGTACATGGGAGGTGTTTGGTCCAATTTATTGCCTAATCCACAAAACCACTAATTTTGGTGTCATCTGCAAACTTATTGACAATTGTCATCCATAATGTCAATATAGATGACAAGCAAAATGGACCATCCACACTGATACCTGAGGCACACCATCTATCCCAGGCCTCCAATCAGTAAAACTCTCTCTCTCTCTCTCTCTCTCTCTCTCTCACACACACACACATGCACATGCGCATGCTCTCTCTCACACCATAACATGCATTTGCACCTACATGTGGGCATACATATGCAGGTGTGCATAAGCTTTATATACATGGATACAAACATGCAGATAGGCAAACACACACAGAAATATTCTCCCTTTATTCATTTCAAGTAGTTGCTATGTTCAGTGAAAGGATTTTCAAGAGCAAAGCTGAACCACACTGTTCAGACAGGACACGTCTGCCAATTGCAGATTAGGACATGTATGAGCAGTGAAACATTTCATAGGAGCAGAAATAGGCCATTCGGCCCCAATGAGTCTGAGCCACCATTCAGTCATGAGCTGATCCATTTTCTCACTCAGCCCCACTGCCCAAACTTTTCCCCATAACCTTTGATGTCCTGGCTAATCAAAGACTATCAATCTCTGCCTTAAATACATTCAATGACTTGGTCTCCACATCCACCCATGGTAACAAATTCCAAAAGTTTACACCCTCTGGCTAAAGAAATTCACCCACACCTCAGTTCTAAGTAGACACCCTTCATTCCTGAAGTTGTGCCCTGTTATCCCAGAATCTTTATACATCTACTCAGTTTATGCCTTTCAACATTCAGAATGTTTCAATTAGATCCCCTCTCATTCACTTAAATTCCAATGAGAACAGGCCAAGAGCCATCAAGTAATTTTCATATGATAGCACTTTCATTCCCAAAATCATCCTTGTGAATCTCCTCTGAACCCTCTCTAACATCAGCACATACTGTCACATTTGTGGCCCAAAATGTGAAGTTAATAAAACATTAAACACAAGTTTTATCAGGTAAACTTCTCAGGGTCTTTTTATTTTCCCGTTTCCTTTGTTCTCTTGCTTGTGTTCTTATCTCTCTCTCATACCACGTGACTTCCGGTATATCTCATACATATTCATTATCATGACATCCCTCCTTTAATCAGAAATAAACTTTACCTTCACTTACCAATATCCCTCGGAAACCTACAAACATCGTAACTAATGGTAATACTATAACTCAACTACATAAAATTTACTTCCTACAGCATTCATACATGCACTTTATGATATAAGATTAAAATACTGTCCCAAAGTTCTTATTAAAACTATGGCACAAAGTCTTCGTATCGTTTAGGCACTTTCCGATTTCGTTTCGGCCTGCCTGCGATATTGTCGTCGCTTCTTGGTTGTTCACTCTCAGCGTCGGAAATACTGCTCGCCACGGCTTCGGGTGTTTCTGGCGCTCTAGTCACTTCATCAGGAGTGCTGGTAACTGCCTCTGGAACATCATCAGGTCTCTCAGTTTCAGCATCTCGTATTGGCCTTTCAACCTCTTCGCTCGACGTATCTCTGGACTGGTACCTTTTTACACCTGATACATTTCTCTTATACAGGACTCCAGTCGGAGACTTGACTGTCACCATACTGCCACTTCTGGATACGACAGTATAGGGTTGATGGTAATAAGGTGTGTCTAGCTTACCACCAGTTTCATGCCACACTAGAACATTATCTCCTGGCATGATGTCTGAGTACTTGGCTCCACGTTTCGAATCTGTGTACAGCTTTGCTGCACCTTTCTTTTCAGCATCGTGGTCCCTCATCTCCTGGTCGTCTCGGATTTCCTTTATTTCTGGCATTTTTGTGTGGATTTTTCTCCCAAAAAATGCTTCTGCAGGACTTTTTCCAGTGGTTGCATGAGGCGTTGCTCGATAGACAGCCACATAAGATAGCAATACTTCTCGCCAATTTTGTCCTTCTGCGTGTGCAATCCTCAATCGTTTTTCAATGGACTTATTTTGTCTCTCTACTTCTCTGTTGGCTTGCGGCCATTTCGGAGTTAGTTTATGATGGTGGATACCTGTGGTCCTCATGTATTCCGTAAATGTCTCTGAAATGAATTGTGGACCATTGTCAGAGTATAATGTAACAGGTAATCCATATCTTGCGAATATCTCTGCTAACGCTTGTATTGTTTTTTCAGTGGTTGTGGACTTCAACACCACGTACTCATAGTATCTGCTGTAGTAATCTATCACTACCATAATTGATTCACCCGTAGGTAAAGGTCCAAGAAAATCAACAGCTACGTCGATCCATGGTCCTGTCAGGAGTTGCGTACTCCGGATCGGTTCTGGCGGATTACTCCTACTTGTGATTTGACATCCATGACAAGTTTTAACAAATTTCTCTGCGTCTTTATCACAACCTGGCCACCATACCTTGGTCCTGAGGTTTTGCTTGGTACCAACAATGCCTAGGTGTCCTTCATGCGCTAAGGATACGATCTTCGGTCTTAATCTTTGCGGAATCACCAATCTGCAACCTCTCAATACACACTGTCCGATGCAACATTCGTCTCTAATGGGAATGTAAGCCTTGTGAGTACACTTGTCCCATTGTCCACTCTGTATGCATTCTCTTACTTCCATGAGTTCTGGATCACGTTCGGATTCTCTCTCGACCTCCTTCGTAGTCACAGCTTTCGGTGTCGCCTGAATAGCTACGAAGCGTACAAAGCTCTCTGTTTCTGTTCCCAATTCTGACTTGGATTGTGGACCACCAACCTTCACCAATCTGGACAGCGGATCAGCAATATTTACTTTCCCTGCTATGTGGATTACTTTATATTTGTAGGGTTGTAGTCTGAGTACCCATCTCTCTATTCTGGCACATGGTTTGGATCTAGGTGCATAGATCACCTCTAATGGCTTATGATCTGTGATGAGTTCAAATTCAATGCCGTATAAATATGCATGGAACCTCTCACAGGCCCATACAAGTCCGAGTGCTTCTTTCTCTGTCTGAGAGTATCTTCTTTCCACTTCTGATAACGATCTGCTGGCATAGGCAATGATTCTTGGTCCTCCATCATGCATCTGGACCAACACGGCTCCTAAACCAACTGGGCTGGCATCCGCTATGACTTTGGTTGATGCCGCCGGATCGTAATATTCAAGAGTTTTTGCATCTGTCAGGCTTTGCTTCAGCGCTGTGAATGCTTTCTTCTGCTCAGATCCAAAATGAAATGGTACACCTTTCCTGGTTAGTTTCCTTGGTGGTTCTGCCACTGTATCGAGATTAGGAATGAACTTTGCACAAAAATTGACCAATCCCAGGAAACTCCTCACCTCTGTTGCGTTCTGAGGTGCACGTGCCTCTTCAATAGCTTTCACCTTGGCCTCTGCAGGGTTTAGTCCTTCCCGTGTAAGTCTGTGTCCCATGAAGTCCATTTCTGACACACCGAACTGGCACTTGTTTCCATTCACGGTAAGGCCTGCCTCCTGTAGTCTAGATAGTACACGCCTCAACCGTTTGTCATGCTCTTCCTTCGTTGGTGCATGGACTATGATGTCGTCAGAAATGTTGGCAACTCCAGGAATGCCTTGAATCACTCGATGGATTTCATACTGGTAAATCTCCGAAGCTGCATTAATTCCAAATGATAGTCTCTTGTAACGATACAATCCACAGTGAGTCACAAATGTTACATCTCGGGAACCTGGATCCAGCTCTAATTGATGATAGCCCCATTTCGAATCAATTTTTGAGAATACCTTGCTGGTAGTTAGTTCTTGAAGTATTTCCTCCACTGTTGGTATAGGGTGTCGTTCTCTAATTATAGCTTCATTGGCCATTCTCATGTCAACACATAGTCTTATGTCACCCTTTGGTTTGGGCACAATCACTACGGGACTGACCCATTGTGTCGAATGTTCCACCGGTTCTATAATGTCTTGTTTGATCAATTCTTTAATTTTGGCTTCGACTTTCCCACGAAGTTCAAACGGAGTTCGGCGCATTGGTTGTGCCTTAGGTTTGACCGTTTCATCTACCGCTAGCTTCAATTGTCGACCTTTCAGCTTTCCTACTCCTTGGAAGACTGCGGGGAATTCTTGCTTCATATCCTCGTATGACTGAATTGAATTGACACAAGCTCCAATATGAAGTATTGCCAGGTCTTGCGCTGTGCTTCTACTCAGCAATGGTTCTCCCCTCTCTTCTATGACCATAAACTCTGCTTCGGTGTACTTATCTCCAGCTTCAACAGTTGCAGTAAAACATCCAATGGTCTGCAATGGCTTGGTTGCTGTGTATGGATACAGTTTCTTGGAACACTTCTTTGAGGTACAGATGATCTTTTTCCTTTTCAACTTCTCCCATAAATGTCGATCAATCACATTACTGTCACTGCCTGAGTCTACAATGACCTGCACTGTCACTCCACCAATGATCACTGGGACCTTCTCATGATGTACATCATTCAACGTAAATTGGTAACAACTCTGTCCCTCCTGGGTATCATCATCGTCACCGTCTATCTGGTGAATGGTATCTTTCTTTCCAGGATACTTTCCTTTCCCCCAGGCTTTGCCTTTGGTAGTTGTACTCTTCCTCTTCTGGTCTGCATTGGACTTGCTTTTGCACTTCTTTGCAAAGTGGTCCTTACCTCCACACTTTCTGCAAACTTTGCCTTTGGCCGGGCAATATGGATCTTTTCCAAAGTGACCTTGGTTTCCACATCGATAACACTCCACGTCCTGTGTCGACGTATATCTTGGCTGATTATGGCGATGTGAGAGCCTCTTAATTTGCTGGCTTGAGTTGTCTTTCAGGGTCATGGTATGAAATTGCCCTTCAACAGCCTCTAATGCAGCAGCAATAGCTAAAGCATCGGTGAGTTCCAACTCACTCCCTCTTTCCAGTAGATGTCTTCTGAGTTTATCTGATCTACAGTGCTGTACAACTTGATCCAATAATTGGTTGTCCAAATCAGCTGGCATGTAATTGCATCCAACAGCTAGCTGGCGTAGTCTCGTCACGTACTGAGCAATTGTCTGGCCATCTTCTTGTCTTGTTCTCCGAAACAAATGGCGTTGAAATGTAGCATTCGGTGTCACTACATAGTGTGCATTTAATGCATCTACCGCTTTCCGGTACTCATCCTTTCTTCCAGTATTCAAAAGTGTCTTAAATGTTTCCCGAACTGAGGGTCCTGCAGTGAAAAGAAGTAACGCCCTTCTCTGTGCTTTTTGTTCAACTGTACCGGTATCTAGAAATAGGCCACGACTGTCGGCGTAGGATTCAAATTCTTCCAGCCATGCCTTCCACTTCACACTTACAGTGCTTGCATCACCCGTTGGGTCAAAATGAGCAATTCCACTATGTGTTAGAAAGTCACCGTCTGCCCCAGCCATGAGGAGATATTCCAGCCCCAAAAGTACTGAGACAAAGAGAAAATTCTTATCACCTTGATGTTGTCTGTAATCCTCTGTAATCTTGTTTAGTCTTTAATTTTCTTCAAGCTTCTTTCATCCTCGTCGCCAATGTCACATTTGTGGCCTGAAATGTGAAGTTAATAAAACATTAAACACAAGTTTTATCAGGTAAACTTCTCAGGGTCTTTTTATTTTCCCGTTTCCTTTGTTCTCTTGCTTGTGTTCTTATCTCTCTCTCATACCACGTGACTTCCGGTATATCTCATACATATTCATTATCATGACACATACTTTCTTAAATGAGGAGACCATAACTGTTCACTATACTCCAGGTGCGGTCTCACCAATGACTTATTAAGCCTCAACATCACATCTTCTATACCTCTTGAAATGAATGCCAGCATTGAATTTGCCTTCTTCACCACCAACTCAACCTTCAGAGTATCCTGCATGAGGACTCCCAGGTCCCTTTGCATCTAGAAGTTTTCATTTTTCCTCCATTTAGAAAATAGTCTGCTCATTTATTTCTTCTACCTAAGTGCATGACCAGTCATTTTCCAACATTGTATTTCAGTTACCAACTTCTCTGCTCATTCTCCTAATCTAAGTCCTTCCTGTTTCTTCAACACTACCTGCTTCTCTATCTACCTTCATATCATCTACAAACGTGTCTACAAAGCAATTCCTTATAATCTAAATCAATGATATTCAACATAAAAAGAAGTTGCCCCAACACTGACCCCTGTGGAACACCACTAACAACTGGGAGCCAACCAGAATATGACCCCTGTGTACCAACTCTCCACTTTTTCCCAATCAGCCAATGCTTTACCCATGCTAATATGTTTCTTGTTATACCATGTGCTCTGATCTTGTTAAGTGGCCTCATGCGTGGCATCTGACAAAGGCCTTCTGAAAATCCAAATGCACAACATCCACTGCATCTCCATTACTGTCAATGGTTCAAAGAATTCCAATAGGTGTATCAAGCAAGATTTTCCCTTAAAGAAGCCATGCTGGCTTTGGCTTATCTTCTTGTGCCTCTAAGTATTCCAAAATCTTGATCATTGACTCCAACATCTTTCCCTACCACTGACGTCAGGCTAACCAGTCTACAATTTCCTTTCTGATGCTTCCCTCCCTTCTTGACTTTTGTGATTTTCTTAGTCCTCCAGGTCCAAGCCAGGTTCTATTGATTCCTGAAAGATCATTACCAATGCCTTCACTATCTCTACAGCTACTTCTTTCAGAATCCGACGGTGCATTCCATCTGGTCCGGGAGAAGTATCTACCCTTGGATCATCAGCTTTCTGAGGACCCTTGAAATAGTAACTGCACTCACTTCTTCCCTGATACCATTGGACATCCAGAAAACTGCTAATGTCTTCCACAGTGAGGACATATGCAAAATACTAATTTAGCTCTTCTGCCATCTCCTTGTCTCCCATTATTATTATTTCTCCAGTGTCATTTTCTGGTGGTCCTATAGTGATTCTCATCTCTCTTTTTACTCTTTATATACTTGAAGGGTTTTTAAAAAAATCCTTTTTGATATTGTTTGCTAGCCTACTTTCATATTTAATCTTTTCCCTCTTTATGAGTTTTTAGTTGCCTTCTGCAAGTTTTTAGAAATTCTCTCTTCTCACTAATTTTTGCTTCCTCATATGTCCTGTCTTGCATTTACGTTGGCTTTGACTTCCCTTGTCAGCCACAGTTGAGTCATTTTTCCATTTGAATACTTCCTTCTTTTTGGTATGTATCTATCCTCCACCTTCCTCATTTCGTGGAGAATCTCCATCTATTGCCACTCTGCTATCTTCTCTACTAGTGCCCCTTTCCAATCTACTTTGGCCATTTCTTCTCTCATGCTTCTCTAATTCCCTTTATTCTACTGAAATACTGACACTTCTGATTTTAGTTTCTTCTTAAATCTCAAATTGAACTAAATCATATTGTGATCACCGCCCCTTTATGGTTCCTTTACCCTAAGCTCTCTGATCACCTCTGGTACATTTCACAACACCCAATCCAGTACAGCCAATCCCTTAGAGGGCTCCTCAACAAGCTGCTCTAAAAAGCCATCTGGTTGGCATTCTACAAATTCTCTTGAGATCCAGTCCCAACCTAGTTTTTGCAATTTACTTGCATATTAAAATCCCCCATGACTACTCTTCTGACTCGCTGTTATAATTTGTTGTCGACGTCCCATCCACTGTTTGGAGGTCTGTATGTAACTGCCAACTGTGCTATTTTACCCTTGGCATTTCTTTTTTGAATATTTTATTTTTCATTTTTTATAAATATACATAGTAAAATCTTCAGTATCACAATATATTAAACTTTTTTATTAAAAAAAACCCTCCCCCCTACAGAATATAAAACGACACACCATCAGAGTTCACACTTAACTATCCAAACAAAATCTATGCAGGGAAGTCAAATCTGCTTATATTGAAACAACATCTGTTATTATCATTATTATAATTGGGCCCCTGTATGGTCCAAATATCTTATTTGTAGTTTTACAGTCTCAAACTTTACAAACATCACAGGGGATCATTTCTCCCCTTTTACAGATCAGTTTATATCGAGTCTTTATTTTCCCCATCTCTTCTTCCTCCCCACCTTTCATCTCCCCTCCCACCCCAACATTAACAAAGAGAGACATATATCAATTACTAAAGATAACAAATACACAAAAAAGGGGAGAGGTGCCAGCCAGGACTCTGAATTATTTCCTCATTCTTGACTTTCCTGGATTTGTGTGAGCCTATTGTGTGGACCTATTGTCCACTATTTCCTCTTGAGAGAGGCATTGGGAGGTTAATCACACTTGCGCCTCAATGTATGGCAAGTATGGCTCCCACACCTTAACGAACATGTCACGTCTCCCTCTCAAGTTATAGGTTATTTTCTGCAGTGGAGCACAGCTCCTCATTTCCGTATTCCATCACATTGTGATTAGCTGAGATTCAGATTTCCAGGTAGCCGTTGTGCAATTCCTGACCACCGCCAAGGTAACTTTTACAAATTGAATTTGTTGTTTGGAGAATCTCAGACTCACATCCGAACAGGTACAGCGCTGAATCCTGTGGATACTTCACCCCTGTAATTTTTTCTAAAATGTCCCTCAATTCTACCCAAAAGGGTCTCTCACCTTGACACATAGCCATGTGTCTCTATGCCACATCTAAAACACGATTCTGAGTTTTCTGGTTTAACCTTATGGAATTTTTGCCATGTAAGGTATAACTGATGCAAGAAATTGTATTGCAACCAGCCTATATCTGATGTTAATAACTACCATCATGCTGTCCTGACAGAAGTCAGACCAGCATCATTCAGGGATTGTTGTTCCTAAATTTGACTCCCATCTTTGCCTCAATTTATGGAGACCTGGTTTTGGGCACTCGCTTTGGATCAGGAGATATTTAGCAGAGATGAATTTACGTGTGATCCCCTTTTGAATTAGAGCCTCCATGTCACTACACAACAGCAGGGCCATCAATGGGCTTAATTTGGCCCTCAAAAAAGATCTTACAGAGATAGCAGAAGAAGGTCTTATTTGATAAATCAAATTTGATTTTTAATTACTCAAATGACATGACCTGCCTCTTCTCATAACAGTCCTTTCTGGCATCAAGTGTCCAGGATCTTATTCTGTGTTAATCTGGTTTATCTTTTGTGACATTTGAATTATGTGCTTTAATATAGGGCTAACTGTTTTTTGGGTTATTAATTTAGTATCCCATTTATATATAATTTTTCCTGCTATCTTCTTTCCTACCATCTGTTGATCAATTTGTGCCCAGGAGGGTATACCGTCCTTCTCAAAGAGTGATACGATAAACCTCAACTAGGCCACACAATGGTATTATTTTAAGTCTGGGACCCTCATTCCTCCCAGACTATAATTCAAGTTAATTTCTCCATGAAGAATCTGGCTACCTTATTCTTCCAAAGAAACTGTCTGATACATCCGTTAAGTGTCTTAAAGAAACTCTGGGGCAATGGCATGGGCAAAGATTGAAAAAAGTATTGTAGCCTTGGCATCACATTCATTTTAATGCATTTAACCCTGCCCATCAACATATGGGCAGATTTGTCCATCTGTGTAGGTCCTCCTCAATCTTCCTAAGCAGGGGGAGATAATTCTGTTTATATAAATTAAGTTCATCCTTATCCCCAGATATTTAATCTTTTGTGGCCACTTAAATTTACTCTCTTGTTGATATTCCTCATAATCCTCTTTTGTTAGTGGCATTATTTCACTCTTATCATAATTGATTTTGTATTCTGGGATTTTACCATACCTCCAGTATGGTCTGTAACCTGGCCAATGACCCTACCGGCTCTCAAATATATTAACACATCATCTGCAAATATGTTGATTTTGTGTTCTTCCTGGTGTCCTCTAAATCCCTTAATGCCTGGATCCTGACTAATTGCTTCTGCTAATGGTTCAATAGCTAATAATAAATAGAGCCAGGGACAGCGGACAGCCCTGTCTGCTAGACCTGGTAAGTGGCAAAGCTGAGGATATTTTCCCATTGGTTACAACCTTGGCCTTAGTGAATCTGCCCATGACTGTGCCAGACATATTATACTAAGTAGCCTACTTATGTTGTCTACCAACTGTCTTTTCTGCACGGACCCCACCTGATCTGGATTTATTAGCTTTAGCAAATACTGAGCCAATCTGTTTACCAGAGCCTTGGCTATTATTTTATAATCCGTGTTCAGAAGTGAGATTGGCCTATAGGAAGATGGCTTTAGTGGATCCTTATCCTTTTTGGGAATTACCATAATTATTGGCATTGAAAAAGTTGCCAGGTCTCAGCAGCCACCTGTTCCACCACGTCCATGAACAATGGTATCAAAAGGTCCTTAAATTCTGTGTAGAATTCTGGAGGGAACCTGTCCTTTCCCTGACACCTGTTGGTCTGTAGTGAGCTCAGTGCTTTTACTATTTCTTCCTCGGAGAAGGGGGCATCTAATCATTCCTGCTCCTTGGGTTCTAAATTTTATAATGACAAATTAGACAGAAATTCCTCCTTTTTTATCAAAATCGCCCGTTGATTCAGATTTATATAATTGCATGTAGCACTGCCTAAATGCTTCATTTATTTAGGAACATAAATTTTGGTTTATAAGATATTCTGTCTGCCTCTTTTTGTATTGCACTAATTGTCCTTGTGGTTACCTCCACCTTCAACTTTCAAGATAATACCTTATGGGCTCTTTCCCCCAGCTCATGGTACCTTTATTTGGATCTCAATATCGCTTTTTCCATCTTATATGTTTGCATGGTATTGTACTTGAGCTTTTTATTTATTCTGTATTCTTCCTCAGAGCCTGATTTTTGATGATCCTTTTCCAATTGAGTTGTCTCCTGTTCCAATTCATTGACCTCCCTCATATACTCTTTTTTAATGCCTTTAGTGTATCCAATTATTTGTCTTCTCAGATGAGCTTTTAATGTATCCCATAACAAACATTTGTTGGCAGTAAAGGTACAGTTTCTCTTGTAAAATATTTCTATTTGAGCTCTAATAAAACTACAACATTCCATTTTTTTTTCAATGGCAACAGATTAAAGTGTCACCTGTACGCTGTAGCTTGTTTGCCTGGCATGACAATAGTTAAAGTCAAAGGCGAATGATCTGATAATAGTCTTGCTGTGTACTCAGTTTCTAGAATTCCACCCTGGGCTGAGGCTGGAAACAAGTCAATTCTGGTGTAAGAATCATGTTCTTTTGAGTAGAAGGAGTGATCCCTCTCCATCAGATGCCAACGTCTCCAAATTTAACTCATTCATGAGCACTAGAGTTATTTTTGCCACCCTGGCTTTTGTCACTTTTTTCACAGATTTATGCAATGCCAGAACCAGGCAAAAATTAAAATCCCCTCCAATTAGGACATTTTTCCACCCTTCTGCCAAGTATAAAAAGACATTTTGGATAAATTTTTCATTGTCAAAATTGGGGGTGTATATGTTCATTCGTATCTAGGATTCTGAATATATTTGACAGTGTACCATTACAAATCTTCCTGCTGGGTCTATGACCGTGTCTTTTACCCTTACTGAATCATTTTTCCCTATTAAAATGGCTATTCCCCTAGCCTTGGAGTTAAAGGACGCTATCATGTCCCACCCAATCTCTTTTACATTTTTGATGCTCGTTACTTGTAAGATGGGTCTCTTGTAAAATGGCCACATCAGCCTGCATTTTTTTAACGTGCTCCAAGACTCACTTCCTCTTCACTGATCCATTTACGCCACTGACATTGAAGCTCAAGAACTGAACTGTTTCCTCCATTGCCCCAGTACTCTTTCTCCAGATTCCTTCCCTTTATCTCTCTCTCAAAACATTTGTCCTTTTGGCTCTGCTGACCACATTCAAATAAATCCTGGAAAACTAAAACAAGAAGTAAAAAACAAATAAATAACATATTATCTTTACAACTTTTCCCCAGCCCCTATTCTTCCTTTCCCCCCTGGAACCAGCTGAAAACTTTTGGCGTCACCTCTCTTCTCATCTTGGAGCATGCACGTTGCACCTACCTTCTCACTTCACCACCCTCTGTCACTCTAGAGCTCGCAACAATTTAAAAAAATATATATAAGAAATATTTTTTATAAACAAAGTGTAGTACTTATTTCTGTAGTATTTACATTATTTACAAGGTCATTTTCATTTAATTCTTTCTCTTGCCTTCTCCCTTAGGGGTTTTTTTGGGGGTGACAGCCAGAGCATTTACATATTTTAGTGCCTCTTTGACCTCCGTAGAAAAAAATTTCCTTTCACTCTCAGATAAAAATATGTTCAGGGTTGTTGGGTATAATAAAGTAGACACAAATCCCTTGTTTCTTAGGATTTTTTTAAACTGTGTCAAATGCTTTGTGCTTTTTTAAGAGCACAGTACATAAATCTGGGTAAAAGAGAATTTTACCCCCTTCAAATTCTGCAGGGTTTCCCCTTTCTCTAGCCCCCATAGCTGTTGCACGCAAAATCTTTTCTCTGCCTTGATATTTCGTAAGCCTAATCAAGTCAGAGTGAGGTCTATGTCCTGGACCTGGTATTGAAAGAAGGGATCGATGAGCCCTTCTTTCTGAAGGCTCCTTACCCCTCCATTCTCTCTATCCCCAATAACTCCAGGATCCAATACCTAAAAATTGTTATTGGGTATCTTCCTTCCATCTCCTCTTTTACTCCTATTATTCTTATATTATTTATTTTACATATTTATAGTACGTCTAATTTTTCCCATATTTGTTCTTTTTTACATTACCCAGTCTTTCCATGTTATGTTCCACCCTTTCAACCTTTTCTTTCACCCTAGCTGCCCTCCCTGAAAATTCACCCACAGCTCTCTTAATTTCTCCCATTTCCTTTGATAAATCTTTTAGAACTTTCCTTATTTTGCTTTCAGAAGCCTCCACCACAGTTTCCATCATTCCTTTAATATCCCTCATGAAAGGCTCCAGTCCCTCTCTTTCTTTCAGTCCTGTTTTTCCTTTCTTCTCTGCAAATGATGTCAGGCCGCCCTCTTCCTCCGTGCTGCTTCCCGACGCCCCCAAAGCTGGCTCAGAGTCGCCCGTATCATTGCTGCATTCCCACTATTGTCCACAAGATTTGACCCACTCTGCAGGTAGGGTCACTTTTGTGTCACTGCCTGGACCCTTTTCTTGCTCCTTTCAGTCTTTTGGCGTGGGATTGTTATCACCCGTGTCTCCCTTCGCCCTTCTGTCACTCCCAATGCCGACGTCACCTTCAGGCCTTCTCTCCTACCACATGTGGGGCTCACCTTGCAGCAAAGGCGTCACCTCCTCTCTGGCAGCGTATGTGCTCTTTCCTGAGCCCGTCAAGTGTGCATGGTCTGGAACTTTCAAGGTCTCGGGCAGGTGATCCAGGTGGCCCGTCCGCCTGCGGAGTAGGTGGCGACTCCGACTTTTTTTTCTCTGCCCCTGGATACATTGGGCAGGCTCCATCAACTTCCACTCCATGAGGCCGCTGCTTTTGATCCTCGCAGGGCACTGAAGTTGGGATTTCTTTCAAGGCGATCTTTTTATTTTCTTTTCCAATTGCTGTAGTGTTTCTCTATTTTTTTTAATTTCTGAAGTTTTTTGGGCTGTTTTTTCCTCAAATTCACTCTGTTTTTCCTGGAGCTCCAGCTTTTTGCTCCTACTCCCTCCTCAGCATCACGTAACTTCTTGGCTGCCATATCATGACAAATATATCATATTTATTTTTTAGATTGCATGTAATTTTCTCCATAGGTATGAGGCTATTTATCTCTGCAGTCCATTGTGCTATGAGTAAGGGAGAGTCAGACTTCCAACTGGTTGCAACACACTTAGCCACTGATAAAACTACTTTGACCAAATAAATTCAGAATTTAGTTAACTTATTACTTATTTGAATAAAATTTTCTAAAAGATAAAGCTCTGGGTTGTCCGCGAAGGGCACTCCTGATATCCTTGTTATAATTTCAGCAATATCCTGCCAAAAAGGCCTCACCTTCACACACGACCGTGCAGCATGTAAAAACATTCCTGTTTCAATCCCACAGCTAAACCACATCTCCGATATTTCAGATTTTGATCGATGTAGCTTTTGTGGCGCTTGTGTAGGAAGTTATACTGAACCAGTCCATATCTTGCATTGATAATTGATGTCATACTATTTAAACATCAATTAGACCAACAACTTTCTGGTATTACAACACCCAAGTCTGACTCCCATCTCTCTCTCTCAACCCCTGTAAACCTGGTTTTACACTTTCACCCTGGAGAGCATAGTACATTTTTGTTATTAATTTGGATGTATTCCCCAGCCAGACCATTCGTTCAATTTCATTAATTTCAGGTGGGATCAACATTGGTCTCCATCTTTCTCTCAAGAATGAACTGGAGAAAACAAAAGGAAGTCCCATTAGCTACTCCATATTTCTATTTTAATTGAGCATAAGATAAGAGTCCCCTCTGCATAGCAGTCTTCAATGTATCTTATTCCTTTGTCAATCCAGAGTTTAATATTCTGTTACCTATATTCATAGGCAACAACACATTTTTACATAAGGGTGCTCTTAATAATATCCTTGCTTTCTTCCCAATACACTCTTTGATTTCTTGCTATACTCTTATCATATGTATTAATATTGGATTATCTGTCTTTGTTGTTATTGGCTTAACCTTCCACTTACAGATAAAATCCTTCACTGCCCCTTTCATTGAGTATAATTTCATTTGAATCCAAGGGAGGGGGAGGCTGCCTCCCTCAAAGAAAGATGAAAGAAATCTGGCTTGGGCTGACAAATAATACTTTCTAAACTCTGGTAGCCCAAGTCCTCCTAGTTTATAATCCTACATTAATTTACCAACAAAATTCTCAACACCTTATTGTTCCATAGGAATTGCCTAATATAATTATTTAATAAGTTAAAAAAAAATTTTGGCAAAGAAATAGGCAGCAATTGAAAAATAAATTGTAATTTTGGCATCACTTTCATTTTGACACAATTAACTCTTCCAATCAAAGTAGTTGGCAAATCTTTCCATTTCTGCAAATTCTTCTCTATCTTCCCTAACAAGTATAAGTTAATTTGTACAAATTCTGTAGATTATTGTCAATTATTATTCCTAAGTATTTAATTCCATCTACTTACCATTTGAATCTACTTCCTTTTTGATATCTTTTATAATCAAAGTTTGTCATTGGCATGATCTCCCTTTTATCTATATTAATTTTGTAACCTGAAACTCTTCCATATTTTTCTAGTGTTGTTTGTAATTTCTCCAGAGATTCCACCAGATCAGAGAAATATAATAGTACATCAAGAGGAAACAGACTGATTTTATGTTCTTCTTGCCGGAATCTCTCCTTATAACCTCTGCCAGCATTTCAATCGCAAGGATAAAGAAACACTGAGGACAGGGGACATCCCTGTCTACTCAGAGGGAAAACTGCCGAGATTTGATTATTATAATTTTGGCTTGTGGTTTGTAATATGGAGTTTTTATCCAATTTATGAATGTTCTACCTACTCCAAATTTCTCCAACATTTTAAATAAAAAAGGCCATTCTAAGGGGTTGAATGCCTTTTCCGCGTCAAGGGAGACTGCTATACTGGAATTTAATTTTGATTTAGCCGTATATATTAAATAGCTTACCCAGACTATTTTAAGATTGTCTCCCTTTAACAAATCCGATCTGATCCGTATGTATTAATTAGGTAAATATTGTCCCAATTTAATTAGCTAATGCCTTCACCAATATCTTATAATCAGCATTCAGAACCTATAAGATGAGGTTTTTAATGGGCCTTTGTTTTTTGTTTCCAGCCACACTGTAATAATAGCTTTTCAAAAGGAATCTGGGAGAGTCTGAGTCTAGTACACCCATTATAATAGGTATCAACAAATCCTTAAATTGTCTATAGAACCAATCCTCTCCTGCAGACTTATTGGCCTGCAGAATATTCAGAGCCTTATTAATTTCTTTTCTTGTGAAAGGAGTATCTATCTAACTCTGTCTGGAGCTTAATGTTCGCTAGGAGTTCATCCATCTCATTATCATCTCCTAATCATTATGATTTATATAGTTTTGTACAATATTGTAAAAAAATATAATTAATCTCTTTTTGATTATACGATAGGATATCGGCTTCTCTTTTAACTGCATTTATTATCTTTGACGACTCCTCTAACTTTACTTGCCAAGATAAGACCTTATGTGCTCATTCTCCTAATTTATAAAATTTTTGCTTAGTTTTTATTTTTTTCCCATTTTATACATATTATACATATATTTCAATTTTTAATTCTCTTTCTTTCTCCAGTTCTGTTATCTCGGCATTATATTCTCTTTTAAGATTTTTTTGTATAAGAAATAATTTTTCCTTAATCATATCCCATATCAAAAAGCTGTTATTGGTGGAAAGGAGATTTATCTCATAAAATAACTCTATCTGTCTCCTAATAATCTCACAGAAGTGTGTCCTTTTCAACAACGTGGCATTACGACACCATCTGTCCACATTTTCTTGTTTTCCACCATCACAATAGTTAAGGTTAATGTCGAATGGTGTGATAATAGCCTCCTCTTTTCCTTAGTCTTGATAAAATGTCAATAATTCTGTTTTTACTACTCTGCTTTTTAACTGCAGACATTAAAAATAAATAAATCCTTGGGTGTGAGTCATGGACTCTTGACTAGTATGAGTAGTTTCTCTCTGTGGGGTTGAGCTGTCACCAGATAGCAATTAGATTTAAATCTTTTATGGACGACACCTTGCTTTTGTGGCTTTTGCCCTCATTATCGTTCTCGCTGATTTATCCAATATCAGATCCAAACAGAAAATAATATAACCCCCACCCGACCAATATATTTTGTCTACCCTCTGATGCTTTTAAAAAGATATCCTTCATAAAGGCTTCATCATCATAATTTGGAACATAAATGTTGATAAACATCCAGGATTCCGCATAAATTTTACAATGTACCATTACAAACCTTCTGGCTTGGTCAATCGATAAATATTCTACTATTGCTGGTACATTTTTATTAATTAAAATTGCTACTCCTCTCACCTTTGAACCAAAAGAAGACAATATTACTTGTCCCGCCCATCCTTTTTTTTTAAATTTAGCATGTTCCTATTTTGTAAGATGTGTTTCCTGCAGGAAAACTACATCTGCCTTTAGTATTTCTAAGTGTGCCAAGACCCTTTTCTTCTTCACCATCCCATTTAGCCCATTAACATTTAGACTAATAAACTTTAATGCTCTATCCATACTATTTCTTAAACAAATATGGTTCAGCAATAAAATCTTCTCAACTATTCAAGTTATACAATGATCTTTTCCCCTTTAAAACAAAGGTATAGCACCCCTGTTCTGATGGCGACGTAAACAAAAAACAGGAAACCTGTGAAAAAAGCCCATGGAATCTTCCAGAAAGAAGAATCCCTCCCTTTAGCGCCATCTTTCAAAACTGCTCCTCTCCTGGCACCATTATCCCCCTTAGACCGGAGTCTAATATTTTTACCAAGTTCTCGCTCTTTCTTGAACTCTCCGTGCAAATTTCAATAACATTTAAGAATAAATACAAGACAATTCAAAAAAATACACTTTTTACTTGGTCCCATTGTAAACATTCTTCTTAATCTTCTTGTTTAGTATCTAATTTTTTCATAATCTTTGTTGAAATTCTTCCACTTTTCCATAGTCTTGATAAAATGTCAATTACCATCCGCTATTGCACCCATCCGCTATTTCGACTCTTAGAGTCGCAGGATATATCATCAAGTATTTTATATACTTTGACTGTAGTAATCTTTTTACATTGTCAAACTCCTTCCTTTGCTTAATCAAAGTTGGGTAAAGTCTTGAAAGAATAATATCTTTTTGCTGTTGATCTTGAGCAGGCCATTGTGTTGCTTGGAATAATCAAATGCTGCTCTCAAAACAAATTACCGTTCCCGATAGCTCAGAAATCTCACCAGAACTGGTTGTGGCCTCTGTTCGTCAGCTCTTTGGGTCTGAGGGAACACTGAGCCTTTTCTATTTGTAGTTTTTTGTTGAATTTATTTTCTCCCAATACTTGTGGGATACAAGTTTCAAAGAATCTCATCGAGTCTCTCCCTTTGGTCCCTTCCTTCAAGCCAATAATTCGAACATTATTGCATCTGCTAAAATTCTCCATGCAGTCAATCTTGACCAGCATAGCTTGTTTATCCAAGTCCCATTTCTTCGCATCCTCTTCCAAAGCTTTAAGCTTTTCTTGCGTCTTAACCAAGTCAACTTCGACCCCCCAAGACCATTCTTGCACCAATCCCTTTCGGCCTTTCACTTGCCATTCCTGGCTGATTCGGAGTCTCTTCTGATTTTGTTTTTTGCTGACCTGGCTTCTTAGTACAGGTACACAATCCTTTATCTAGACGCCTAAAATCTGGAAAGCTCCAAAATCCGGCAAGTGGGCACCGGCGGTTGGGGGAGGTGGCTGAGGGACCACAGTGGCCAAGGGATGGGCGGTTGGGGCAGGTGGCCGGGCGGCTGGGGGTCCGCATTTGGGGGAGGCGTCTGAGGGTCCGCGGTTGGGGGAGGCGGCCGAGGGACCGGCGGTCGGGGCAGGCGGCCAAGGGACCGCGAGCGGGGAAGACAGCCATTGGGGGGAGACTGCCGGGCAACTGGAAGGGGGTGGGGGTGGATAGTTAGCACATTTGGGTGGGCTTTCCGAAATCCGGAAAAATCCAAAATTCAGAACATACTGTCCCCCAAGGGTTCCGGATAACGGATCGTGTACCTGTATTCATTTTATTCATCCACATTGAAAAATTATTGATTTAAAACCTTTAAACTATCTTTTTAATACTCTTCACAGAGAGCTCATCCAAGACATGTCTGTCTAGATCCTTTGCAGGGCCATACTTCTCCCATCCTAGCCATTTCTTAACTCAACCCACAATGTTTCTATATCCTCTGGTCCTAAGTCACCTCTTTCTAATGATTTCATGTTATTCCTTTCCAACAGAGACACACATAATCTGACTTTCCAAACTATGTTTGCTTGGAAAATCAGCTCGCAATGACATCTATCCTTTAGCCATAACTCTGTGATGGTCACAACGTCATACCTGCCAATCTGTAACTGCATTACAAGGTCATCCATTTTATTTGTAATGCTGCTTGTATTTAAATATAAAACCTTCAGCCCCGTATTTGTTACTTTTTGGACTTTGTGTCTCTGTTGCATTGCAACGCATCCCCATGGTTGCAATTTTGCCCTATCTCTATCCTTCCACACAAATTCCCTACCAGCTGTCTCTGTGCACCAACTGCCTCTTCATTTTGGTTCACACCCCCCTGTGAATCTAGTTTAAACCCCCACCCCCAACAGCATTAGCAAGCCTCCTTGTCAAGATATTAGTTGCCCTTGAGTTCAGGGACAGGCCACCACTTCCTTAGAAAAGGTTTCATTGATCCAAGAACCTAAAACCATGTCCCCTCTACCATCTCTTCAGTCACCCATTTGTCTATGCTATCTTTCTGTTCTGACTTTCCTTGCTCATGGCCCTGGAAGTAACCCAGAGATCACCAACTTGGAGGGCCTGCACTTCAGCCTCTTTCCTAACCCCCGAAATGTACATTACAGGACCTCTACTTCATTCCTGCCAATATCATTGGGCACCAATATATCACATGATCTTGGGCTGCTTACCCTCCCCATTAAGAATATTCTGCAACCGCTCAGAGACAACCTGGACCCATGCACCCAGGAGGCAATTCGCTATTCTGGAATCTCTTTTGTGGCCGCAGAATCTCCTGTTCCCCTAACTCTCAAGTCCCCTATGACTCTTGTTCTACCTGACTTCATCTTCCCTTCTGAAACAGTGGTATTGGACAGGCTGGCTGACTTGTCCAGATTGGTCATCCCCCTCAGCAGTATCTGAAGGGGTATACTTGTGGCTGAGGGGAATGGCCACAGGGTGATGCTGCCCTAACTTCATTCTCTCCTTACCTCCCTCGAGTGCACTCATCTACTCATTGATTCCTGCACTCTGCTCAACGGTCTTGTCTAGGACTTGCTCAGATCAGATCAGATGCTATTTATTGTCACATAATAAAACAGAAATGTAATTTTACACACAATTGCCTTTAGTCTGCCATAAGTTAAGAAGGCCTATGGGATCCTGGGATTCATTAATAGGGGGATTGAATTCAGAAGCAAGGGGGTCATGTTACAATTCTACAAATCTTTGGTGATTGGGAAACAAGTCTTATGAGGCAAGGTGAGCAGAGCTGGGACTTTTCACTTTGGAGCGTAGAAGGATAAGAGGAGACTTGATAGAGGTCCACAAGATTATGAGAAGTATAGATAGGGTGGACAGCCTATCCTAGGGCAGGATCAGCAAACACCAGAGGACATAAATACAAAGTTAAGGGAGGGAAGTTTAGGGGAGATATCAGGGTAAGATTTTTACATAGAGTGTTGTGGGAGCCTGGAATGCCTTGCTGGGGTTGGTGGTGGAAGCTGAAACATTGGGAATATTGAAGAGGCTCTTAGACAGGCACATGGATGAAATAAAAATAGAGGGTTATGGAGTAGGGAGGGTTTAGTACTTATCTTAGGAGGGACATATGGGTCAGATTAACATCAAGGGCTGAAGGACCTGTACTGTACTGTATTGTTCTATGGTAACAGGCCGTTTAAATCCTGTGCAGACCCAGCAGCAATAGGATTGGGCAGTAGGAGCGCACGGAGGAACGCTTTTGTTTCTGATCACTGCTCTCCCCGGGTCTACACCAGCAGCAGGACTTCCTTTGCAGCAGCTCCGGCAATGCCGCCATTTTTTTCCTCAGTTCATCCAACTCAAGCTCTTAATATCACCTTTCAGGAGCTAGAGTTGGTTACACTTCCTGCAGGTGTAGTCATCAGGGAAACCATCAGATTCCCTACACTGCCATATCTGCCATCTCTCCTGCAGTGTACTAAGGGGAACCAAGACAAAATCAGCAATAAAAAAAGGAAAATAACCCGCCCTCCTTACCTGCTTCTTTGGCCTCAGCCTCTTCTCACCAAAATCTCTTGAATCAAAGCCTCAATTCCCTACTCCTACACTGAAGCAGGGTTGTCTGCTTCACTTTTATTTGCTCCCGCTAATGAATCTCAATTTGATTGGTCCACTAAAGTGCCCTGCCCCATAAACCCTCCTTCTTAATTTCTTCTCCTCGACCTGTGTATAACTGTCTGAGCGAATCAATTGGCTCACTTTCAGAGATGCTCCTTCAGTGAGTGGTGGGCTTGGAGGTTGAGAGAGAGAAAGAGACAGACATGGAGACAAACATGTGGAAATAGTAAGAATAAAATGAAGAAAATAATTACAAATAACAAGAATTTTAATAGCAAGGGTAGGCCTGCAAACCATCAACTACCTCTACCATGAATTTCTTCTGTGACCTCTGAAACCAAGCAGCATTTATAAAAGTCTGCCTACAGCCTTTTCCCTCGACGAGTAACTGATAGTGTGATCTCTCTTGTTAAACAATCAGTGAGAAGAGAGATGTCACTGGCCCTTTAAGCTCTTCAGTTCAGAACACATTTTTCTCATCAGAAGAGATGATTAAACCTGGATGTCCTGCAGAGCTTATTAATTGTCATCAAACCTGGAGACCTGTTCAACATGGAAAGAACTCAATGAGAATCTGACTGAAAGACTGTTCACTGTCATAAGAAAAGTGTAATAGTTTGTTTTGAGAAAGTTTCAAAGAGACTGGAATATAATGAATGTTGTTGTTTTGGAAATTCCAGAATTTGCTCCAATGCTGCTTATTCAAGGCACTAAGCTCACAGCCTGTCTTGTCCGCTAATTGAAATTGTCCAAGTCCTCTTGAAGCATCTTTGTATCCTCATCCTGTCCCACAAAAGAGCAGGTCATTGACTTCAGGAAACAAGTTTAAGGGTGGAGGGTCAGGGGAAGAGGACACATCCCTCAATGGCACTGATGATGAGTTATTGGAAAGCTTCAAGTTCTTAGGAGTAAATATCACCAACAACCTGTTCTGGTCCATCCATGTCGATGCTACAGCTAAGAAACTGCCCCAATGATTCTACTTCCTAAGAAGTTGTAGGAAATGCAGCATGTCCCCAAGGTCTCGCACCAACTTGGATGCCCTGGACAAAGTGTCCTTTCAGGGTACATCACTGCTTGGTACACAAACAGCTCTGCTCAAGTCTGCAAGAAACCAGTCAAGCCATCGACTCCGATTATACCTCCTGCTGTTTCAGGAAAGCTGCCTACATATTAACAGATTTTTCCTGGCCCAGTTAATGTCTCTTCTCCCACTTTCCTGTCAGGCAAAAGATACTTGAGAATATGGATCTCCAGATTAAAGGACGATTTCTTTCCTGCTGTTATTAAACTCTTACATGGACCTCTCCTTGGAAAATGATTATGCCCTTGCACTGTTTTAACTGTATTTTTCTCTCCACCCTGCACAACATCAGAAATAGGGCCATCGAGCTTGTTCTGCTATTCTGATTATAGGCTCTTCTCTATCCACCTGCCTTTTCCCCATATCCATTAATTCCCTTACTATGTTGAAATCTATCCAACCTTGTCTTAAATATATTTACTGAGGATGCCTCCACTGCTTCAATGGGCAGTGAATTCCATTGACCTTATTAATTGACCATGGTAGAAATGAGACTGTCGAGTTCAGGGAAATGGAATCTGTAGGGATTATCTACTGCATCCGGTGCTCCAGGTGTGGTTTCTTCTACATTGGAGAGACTGGATGCAGACTAGGGGGGTCACTTCATTGAGCACCTCAGCTCTGTCCGCCACGATAAGGTGGATCTCCCAGTGGCCACCCACTTCAATTCCCCAACCCATTTCCAATACTAACATGTCTGTCCATGGCAGATTGAGACCACCTGCAAATTGGAGCAGCAATCCCTCATATTCTGTCTGGGCACCCTCCAAATGGATGGCATTAACACTGACTTCTCCGGTTTCCATTAAACCATCCCCCTTCTTCTTCCCTGTCATCATTACCCCATCCCCTTCTCTCTCTCTCTCTTTTTCCCCACTCTCCTTTTCCCTCTGTCTCTCTTCACAGAGCCAAAATCAATTCTCACCTCTCCTCTTCTCATATCCAATTAATGTCTTTTGTTGGTCTGGACTCCACCCCCAGCCAGGTTCAATCTCTTTATTCTTACACCTTCCAGTTCTTTGCTTATTCCTTGAAGAGAAGCTCAGGCCTGAAATACCGATAATATATCCATACCTCCTGTGGACACAGCGAGACCGGCTGAGTTCCTCCATTTTCTATGTTTTTACTATACTCTGCACCTTTGTTTTATTAGTGCACTATTTGCTGTACTTAAAAATGGATTGATTGCTTGGATAGCACGCTAATCAAACTTCTCGCTGCACCTCGATACATACTCGACAATAAACCAATTGAATATAATTTGAGTCAATTCAATTCATAGTTTTGCATTGTAAACAAACTTAGAAATATAACATTTTGTTCCCTGAGGCAAAATGTTGCTGCAGCTTGTGAATGGCTGAGGTTCAAGCCCCAGTTCCTGTAGTAAATATTGGTCACAAGCTGCCAAGCTGAAAGCAATTAATTTACTTCCTCTCTGCTTTCTGTAGGACAATTAATTTTGAAAAGTAGGGCCCCATTTGCCCACGAGAACCATTTCAGAATACATAGGATTTTGGAAACTGATGAGCAGTGAATCCAATATCTATCTCTAAAACTACCTCCTTCAAAACCCAGGGATGCAGATCATCAGGTGCTTGGGATTTATTGACTTTTAGTCTCACCAACTTCTCCAGGGCTGTTTTGTTTTACAAGAGCTGTTTTTTTAAGTGGAGTGACAGAAAATAATATATTGACACTGGCAACGAGGACTTTGGATCTCCTCCCACCCAGAGCTGGAGCATCACACCGCACAGCAAAGCAACACGGTGATGTGTAAAAGCACGTTTTCTACCTTTAATAACTATAATCTGTAAAATCCACAGCAAGAAATTAGGTCTGAATGTCCTTACAAATCATCCTGCCAGCGACATCTTTCCCCTCCTCTTCCATTCTACACTGTTATTTGCAGTGTCAGTTCCACAAGCTGTTATTTGCTTCGACATGGTTCCACTTAGCTGGAGTATTTTAACCCTGTACCTGGACCTGCGAATCTGTGTGTGTAGGAGAGATCCCAAGATAGGCTTGTCAGAAATCTAAACAATAACTGCTCCTACATGAGGTCTTCCAGTCTAGATCATCTGAATTGTCCTTCAAAAAACGTGGTTTCCCCGCTACCACCATCAACTGAACCCTTTCCCGCATTTCCTCCATTTCCCACACATCTGCACTGGCCACCTCTGCACATAGACACAACAAAAAACAGGATTCTCTTTGTCCTCACCAGGCTCTGCATCCAACATCTGCAATTTCTGTCATTTACAACATGATCCCACCACCAGACGCATCTTCCTCTCTCCACCTTCTGTGGGGACTGCTCCCTCTGTGACTCCCTTGCCCACTCATCCCTTCCACTAATTGCTCCCTTGGCACCTTCGCCTGTGACTGGAGTAAGGGCCACACTTGTGCCTACACCTCCTTCCTCACCACCATTCAGGGCCCCAAACAGTACTTCTAAGTGAAATAACACTTCACTTGTAAACCTGCGGGAATCATCTACTGCATCTGATGCTCCCGTTGTGGCCTTCTCTACATCGGAGAGACTAGATGCAGACTGGGAGATTGCTTCGCTGAGCATCTTCGCTCTGTCCTCATCAATGATGGATCTCCCAGTGGCCAACCACTTCAGTTCTGTGCCCCACTCCCATACTGACATGGCTAACCATGGCCTCGTGCACTGCCAAACCAAGGCCACCCATAAGTTGTAGGAGCACCTCCTAATATTTGACTGGTCACTCACCAACCCGATGGCATTAATATTGATTTCTGATTTCTCCTAGACCACTACCCATTCTCCCTCTCTTCCTACCCCTCTGTCTTCTTTCCTCCTGCTCTCCATTGTAAGGTAAAAACATCATGAGATGGGACCGGAGAAGGAGTCACCCAGTACTAAGGAGTAACAGGATGCAGGTGTGACCTTGTACGCTCAAGATAAGTTTGGCACTAACAAGCTGATGAGCAGCAGACTAACAGTGAAGGGTAGCAACAGCTTATTCATTGGACAGTGTAATGGTATGATAATTTACTAAGTGCGTGTCCTGAGATATAAAAAAAACACCACTTGCTGATATCAGGAGAATGCGCCTTCTCCAACTAACACTGTTAGTTGTAAGTGTTACAATCCGATAATAAAGAACCTTGATTTCGACTCAGTCTGGTGTCTGACTCACTCATTCTCGAACAAAGCAGACCTAACACCATTCACAGAGCCATCCCCTCTCCCCCTGTTTGCTGTTGTGCCCTTCCACCCTTGTCCACCTATTACCTCCGGCCTGTGGGTCTATGCTTCTCCCCGTCCCTCTCTCCCATTTTATTCAAGAGTCTGTCGACATTTTGCTCATATTTTGATGAAGGGCTCAGGCCCAAAACATTTGCTATATGAAGTATGTTGTTTGACCCTGCTAATTTTCTCCAGTGCTAACTTCAATCACAGTGTCTGCAGACTTTAGTGTTTTACTCAACTCTTTGTGAATGTTCTCTCTGAAGATTTCCCTGCATTATGCTTCACATCTCCTCAATAACCCTCTCTCTTTCAGTTTGGCATCTTTCACCTCTAAATCAAAAGATTGTTGTTTCAAACCCCACTCCAGGCCTTGACTACACATTATTTACACTGATATTGCATTGGTGGACAAGGAACTTACTCAGCTTCCACTTTTTGTCAGAAAATTGACTGTCTATCTTTGTACCTCATAGTCCATCACCATTAAAAAAAAATGACCAAGTTCAGTTTTGGAATGTTCCTTTGAGCCCTGACCACAAAAGCTGTTTGAGCAGCAGGTTCCAAAGTTCATTTCCTTCTGTGTGAAGACATCCTCCCTTACGTCGGCCTTGTTCTGGCTGGTTCTGATTTTGTTAGGGCCCTGGATTGGATTCCCCAGTGGATGAAATAACTTCCCTCTATTTCAACCATGTGATGGATGCTCTTTGACCTGAATCAGTAGCTTTATTTCTCCTTCCACAAATCCTGCCAGTGTTTCTGTCTTCACTTCAGATTTCCAGTATCTGCAGTTATTGAATTTCATGAATTGTGTTGAACAGTTCAATTAGACCATCTCATTATCCTTCTCTGTGTGAGGAAGTACATAGCAGAGTCTTTGTAATCTGCCCCGGTGACATGGTACCATGCTCCGTCAGGGCTGCGATACTGTGAGAGAGGTGCATTGCTGGAGGTGCTGGCATTTGCTATGAGTTGAGACTTTATCTGGTTGTTGAGTACAGTCCCTGGCAATTCCTAAAGATAAAATAGACCCAGGAGAGAGGGGAGTGGAGACACAGTGCTGCTCTGTGGTCCTACTGCCCAGTCCTGGTGTCGACGGCTCAGTCTAGACCGGGGTTCCCAACCTGGGGTACATGTACCCCCAGTGGTACATTTGCACTTTTCAGGGTGTACATTGGGTCTGAGAGAATAACCACTACTGTACAATACACGGTGTTGTAATCTGCAGTCAGATTGCACAATGTCGTGTTTTTTTTTATCCTTAATTTTTAGGGGTACACGGGAACCTCTAAAAATGCCCAAGGGTTACAGAGGAACAAAAAGGTTGGGAACCCTGGTCTAGACTTTAAACAACCTGCTAAAGGGGCTGACAGTGTTTTTTTTCAATATTCTACAACAATGGTTGTCTGTGCTCAAACTGGCAGCATTTGCTGGGCATTGTACCATAAAGGGTTTCAAACTCTGGGGCAGCAGTGGACTGGAGGGAAGGTGACTATGGCAGCAGACCAGCGAGGAAGCCCAGAGGCTGTGGGTTGTTGGTGACTTGTGGTGGAAAGACTCAATTGGTGCGATTAAAGGGTAAAAACCATTTCCAGTCAGGCCTTACGTGACTGATTCACATCTTTTGATATCTTCCAATGTCTACTGAATTGCACTGCATAAGAAAAGGTGAATTGACTTTAAAACATCTTTGTTAATGCGATTTATCTGCTCTACACACAGCAACAATGCGGCTGACTCTGGGATGATTCTGCAAAATGCTCAGTTCACAGGCAACAGGAGACAACTGCTGTGCTTGACAATGATAAATAACCACGTCCTCTTCAAGAATTAAAAAGAGAAAATACACTTGGGGGAGCTAGTTTGCCATTTATTTCAGCAGAATCTGCTGAGAGATTGGTCATGTCACTTCTGGGAAAAGCAAGATTTAGGAATGAATATTATGAGGTTAATGTGCACTGCCGAGACACCTTCGCACTGCCGTTCCCCAATGATCCGTGTCATGGAGTCACACTGCACAGAACAGGCCCTTTGGCGCAGCTCGTTCAATATACTTCTCAGCCCTTCCTATTCACTTAACTAGCCAACTATCCTTTGAATGTAATTGTGCCTTCTTCCATATCTTCCTCGGGCAGCTCGTACCACCCTCTGAGTCAAAAAGGTGCCCTCTTAATTTTTTTTTCCTCTCACCATAAACCTATGCCCTCAAATTCCGGAATCATGTACCCTGGGAAATAGAGAGGGAGTATTCACTCTGCCATGGCCCATTTCTAAAACTTCTGTGTTCATTGTGGTGAACCCTCTCCCACAGTTCTGGTGGTAGAGGTTTCTAACATAAATAATGCCGGATGATTTGTGTTTCTCCAGCATTTTTGTGCAAACTATAATTACATTGTTGGCAGGTTTTCTTGTTTAACTCAGTTTAAATGATAGTCTTTTGAGGAGCTGGTTTGGTTGATTGCAACTCTGAATGAAATGACATGGATCCAAAATCTCAATTCATTGATGTAGAGTTTTGATCCTTTGGTATTTGTATGTGTGAACTTGGATAATATATTCTGGATGGGAGCCTCCCAAGAAACGAGGCTCCAATCAGAGTTGACTCCTCTGTGAGAAGGAATATTAGAAAGGAAGAAAACTTTAAGATCAGGTGGTGAAGAGGAAATATCCCTGATGGGCTATTGCTCCTGTTTGTGTCCCATCTGCTGAGTTATTACATGTGAGGCATGAACCTGTGGATGTGAAGGGAGTGACCCCCTGCATCCTAGCCAGTGTTTATCTTTACTCAACTACCGGGTCAGTTTAATACTGCTGTTTGTAGAAGCTTGCTGTCCGCAAATTGCCCGCGGCACTTTTTCACAACAGGGAATGGAAAGCATTTTTGGATGTGCAGAAACAGATGCAAAAGATGCTACAGAAATGCACGTGAGTTTTTTAAATTGCAGCATATTCGGTTCAATTTCCAGCATTTGCAGCTTCGTCTCTTTTCTTGGTTACTCCCTGAAACTTATTGGTAGTAAATTTCTCATTCCATGAGGAATGAGAATGAAAGAGTCATTTCCAGACTAGCCAGCATGTCCTCATACCGTGAGATGATGCAAAACAGGCCACTAAATCTATGTCATCCGCTTTCCAATATTAATCCCAATCAAACTTACTGCCCCTCTGTTCAAGGTGTTAAATCTACTTTGCAACTCACTTAGACTGGTTTGGTCTCCATTGTTTTATGGATCCCTATGAGTTCTGTTAATGTCCAGGTTTTTGAATCTGCACTGATGGCTCAAAATCATGAAGTGAAATGGAAACAATGTATGTTGGGGAATAGCTCTGGAAATGCACATGCGCGCGTGTGTGCACGCGTGTGTGCACTTTTGCGGCTGTTTCAAGATTCTTTTGTTGTCATGTAAGAAAACAGAAATAGTACTCAAAATTTCCTTTAGTCTACCGTAAGGCAAAGATTCACCATCAGCAGAAATTGCCCAATGCTCCTTCCAGTCAGAGAAAGAGAAGCAAAAGAGAGACCACCCCCCCCCCCACCGAGTCATTGAGTGTCCATGGATTCTCCTCCAGTATTCTTGCTGCCTCCGCAGCAACACAAAACGTTTCTCCAAACCATCGGTAATCCAAGCTCCAGATCCAAACTTGACAAAATCAGGAAGCCCTGATTGCCCTCAGCACCCTCTCGTATCCCGGTTCTGATACCTGGTACAGGTACACAATCCTTTATCCGGAATCCACGGGGGAGAGTGTTTTCCGAATTTTGGATTTTTCCGGAATTTGGAAAGCCCACCCGAATTGTGTTGCCGTATCCACCCCAGCCCCTTTCAGTCGCCCGGCCGTCTACCCCAACCGCAGTCCCTCAGCCATCCAGCTGTCTTCCCCAACTGCCGGTCCCTCAGCCGCGTCCCCAACCGTCAGTCCTTCGGCAGTCTCCCCAACCGCCGGTCCCTCAGTCGTCTCCCCCAACCGCCGGTCCCTCAGGCGCTTTTCCAATCGCCGGTCCTTCGGCAATCTCCTCTAACCGCCAGTCCCTTGGCCGCCTCCCCCAACCGCCGGTCCCTCAGCCGTTTCCCCCAACTGCCAGTTCCTCGGCCGTCTCCCCCAACCGCCGGTCCCTCACCCACCTCCCCCAATCGCCAGTCCCTCGGCCGCTTCCCCCAACTGCCAGTCTCAGCCGCCTCCCCCAACCGCCGGTCCCTCGGCCGCCTCCCCCAACCGCCGGTCCCTCGGCCGCCTCCCCCAATCGCCAGTCCTTCAGCCGCTTCCCCCAACTGCCAGTCCCTCGGCCGCCTCCCCCAACCGCCGGTCCCTCAGCCGCCTCCCCCAATCGCCAGTCCCTCAGCCGCTTCCCCCAACTGCCAGTCCCTCGGCCGCCTTCCCCAATTGCCGGTCCCTCAGCCACCTCCCCCAACCGCTGGTCCCCACTTGCTGGATTTTGGAGCTTTCCAGATTTTAGATGTCCGGATAAAGGATCGTGTACCTAAACCCTTCAGCAGTCTCCAGCAGTCCTCAGTCTGCGTGAGTATTTTGCCATGAGTCACCAACAACCCATTGCCTGTGTGATCTTTGGCCTCAGACCCCCTCACTGGTCCGCTGCTGTGGTCACTGTTCTATGGGTCATCTCCTCTGCTTCTCCTTCTCAAATGAGGGATGGCCTCCCCATTTTCTGATGCCCTGCTTCCTAGGGTCTGCAAACCTTGAGGCTGCTGCCAAATTCAGGCACCACCATCTTGGGCTAGCTCCTTTAACAGACCATTTAAAGCCTGTACGGAGCCGACAGCAATTGGACTGGATGGTTGAGCACTGCAGAAGAGTGCTGTGTCTCCTCTCCCTCCTATCTCAGCAGCAGGACTGCCATTGGAGCAGCTCCAGTGGTGCCACCATTTTTCTTTTGTGGGGACAAGGGGGCAATTAGTCTTCCATTGGGAAAGACATTAAGAACGCTGGGCATAGTTAAAACCTCTCTGAGTCTTACATCGCCCACCCCAGGGGGGGAAACAGTTTGCCCAGCTTCCCCAGAGAAGAAAGGAGAAAACACAATATGAACAGGAGTAGGCCATGTAGTCCCTGAAATCTGCTCTGCCATTAAATGTGATCTGTGCTGGCCCACAACCTAACATGCCCACTTTGGCACTTTTAACTGAGGCTGCAGATACAAAGCCAACAACATTTCAGGTGATCAGGTTATTCCCATAACACCCACATTGCTGCCATTGTCACTTCATGCATTTCATTTCTATGTGGCTATCCTCACCAGAATTTCTCTGGAGATATTTTCCCATTTCTTTTGGTAGAAGGTGCTGTAATGTCTCTTTCCTCTGCTCTTTGAACACCTTTTGGAGTAAATTTTCTTTATTTGGAGTACAATAGGTGTTGTGTGTCACACAATGTCACTCCCTGACTCACACTTGTTAAGGAAGATCAAAAAGTGGCACATGCTGGAGAACTGAAATTAAAAAGTAGAAACTGCTGGAAATACACAGCAGGTCAGCCAACATCTATGAAGGGAGGAACAGAGTTAATGCTTCAGATAAAACAAAGAACCTCCGATGAATGAAAAAAATCTCAACTGGCCAATGAAGTTACAGAACTCATGAACACCCTAAAGCAGGGGTGTCAAACTCAAATTCACGGAGGGCCAAAATTAAAAACTTGGACTAAGTCGAGGGCCGAACTAAATATTTATTGAAAATTTTCAACAACATCTGCATGTTTTCTCTTCTTTCAACATATGTAATGTTAAACTTTAGGATATAACTTTAGGAGGATAATGTTACAGGTCAGGAGTAGGTAGCTCAAGTTCACCCTTTGCTTGACATGAGGGAAACCTATTTGGTCCCTGTGGAGATGTAGTCAGCATTCACAGGCTGTGTCCATTTTGGCCTGCATCAGGACTCAGCATTTCCTACTCACTCCT
The DNA here is from genome assembly GCF_036971445.1 of Narcine bancroftii. Lineage (NCBI taxonomy): Eukaryota > Metazoa > Chordata > Chondrichthyes > Torpediniformes > Narcinidae > Narcine > Narcine bancroftii. Next base: position 19,768,536 of record NC_091470.1, on the reverse strand, counting down.
CAGGCTCTAGGCCTCTATTCACCCTCGACCCACCATCCCTCTACCTGACCAGTCCTTTACCCAACCTCTACTCACCCCTCACTCCACTCGCTCTGCATCTACCCACCCCATCCTATACACGCCCCTCTACTGCCTCTCCCCTCAACCTGTTCCTCCCTCTACCCGTCTCTCACCCTCTAATCACCCCTCCCCTACTCGCCCTGCCCCTCCCCTTTTACCCCTTCCCTATCCACCCCTCCTTCTACTCATCCCTCCCTCTAACTGCCCCTCGCACCACCATAACTTCCCCTGCCCATTACTCCTCACCTACACCCTCTGCCCACCCCTGCTTACCCACCCACTCAGGCCCAGCGCGCTGCCGATCAGCCTTTGCGGACAGCCACCATCTCTCTCTTCATGTGCAGGGCCGAACCAGCCGTCCCTGGGGTCCGCGCGGGTGCAAGCGCTGAAGGCCGTGGCGACCGGGGGAAGTGCGCTCACGCTGTGGAAGGGCCGTCCGGTGCCAGTCGCGCGGGGCTCGCGCTGCCCGGGGGCTGTGTAAATGTGTGCCCTAAAGTGATCTCTTGAGCTCTCACATTCGTTTGCCCAACACAGTCAAAGGCTGTCCTCGCACTGGGATGGGATATCTTAGTGCAATGTGGTAACTAACATATGTAGTGCAGTCAGGCAGACTGTAGTGTATTAGTGGGAGCTTTTGGGTATAATAGCATCCCTTGTTACCAAACCTAATGCTTTTCTATTCAAGGAAGGTATTAATCAAGGGTTGCTTCAGTATGGTGTAAATTTAATTCACTGATCATTCTTCTCACATTTTACCGGAGCTGGGTTTCTTGTATTTCCAGATTTAAAAACAGTTTCTTACCTATTGTTATCAGACTATTGATGCTGCCTTTGCACTGTCTTTAATTGAACATTTTCTCTTTAACACTATCATCTGCACTTTTGTTGTCCTTAAGGATACGATGACTTGCCTGAATAGCATGCAAACAAAGCAATTTGAAAGATCGAGGAATTGAAGCCCCTGAAGATCTGGCAGAGAAAAGAGGTTGAGGCCTGGGACAGATCAGCCATGATCATGTTGAGGGCTGATGCTCTACATCTACTCCTGTCTTCTTACAGTCATACAGCACAGGATGGACCCTTTGCTCAAACTTGTTCATACCAACCAAGTTTGCATTCTGGTCTTGTCCCATTTGCCTGCATTTGGCCCATACCCTTCTCAACCCTTCCTATTCATAAATCTGTCCAAATTGTTTGAACTTCTACAGTTTCCTCTGACAGCTTATTCCAGATATGGATTACCCTCTGAGTGAAAACATTTCTCCTCAGGTCCCTCTTAAATCTTTCCTGTCTCCCCTTAAACCTGTGCCTTCTCGTTCTAAAATCACCTACCCTGAGAAAAAGACTGTGCGTTCATTTTATCTATTCCCCTCATGATTTTATAAACCTCTATATGATCACCCCTCAGTCTCAGATCCATCTTATCCACCTCTCCTCATGTCCAGGGGTAACAACTTGATGAATCACTTCTGTACCTCTCCCCAACTTAATTACATCCTTCTTACAGCTGCGTAATCGGAACTGCGACCGCACAGAATATTCTGTGCTGTAAATTTCAACGGTTCGATGACATGTCCGAGTTTGCTGCTTCCCCATGTTTCAACAAGATTAATAATAAAAATATGACTTTTTGGGTTGTGAAAGGGTTATAAAAATCCATGTCCTTCCTCACCAGAAAATGCATGTCACCTTCACCCTTGATTGTATAGTGCTTTGAAATATGGCCTATTGCAAAATTAAACTAATTAAATATTTGTGTAAATCCATTGTCATCAAGTTGAGAATATATTCTCCTTTCTTGAAAAGATGTAATTAATCTGAAGTCAATTCAAGGGCAACCTTGTAAAAGAGCCTTGGAAAGTCCACCAAATGACCGCTCACATAGACAGCACATGCTTCAGTGATCTTAATAGCAACTGTGACTTGTTTTCACTAGAGAGAGAGAGAAAGAGAGAAGAACACGTTGTCTCTGAATGGCTGTTGAGATGGACTGAGGTGAGATGAATGACTGGAGAGATAAAGCTACTTTAAAAGAAACCAATGTCTTTTCCAAGAAGTGCTTGGCAAATCTCTTTTTTGGTTTGGTGAGGGAAAATATGTTTGTACCTCAGTGACGTGTTTGTAAAAATGACTCAATTAAGTTGTTAAATGATATGTAATTGGTGAGCAGAAGAGATGTGCCTTATGAAATGTATTTGCATGGAAGATGTATTTTCTGTTGAAAAAGACGCCACGTGCCTCTAGCTGAGCGTGCACATTGAATTGGCACTGGTTCAAATCCTGGTCTTGCGTGTTTGCTGCTTTGGTTCAGGGTTTTACGCAGCTGGGAGCAGGTTGAGTAACTTCCTCCAGCCCGAATCAAACCCCTCTTGGATTTCAGTTCATTATCTCAGCTGCCACTGGTGCTAATTTGGTGCTAATTTATTCATCAGCAAGATGCACAAACAGCACTAGCCAGATAACCTGAGTTGGGTATTGATAATCAGAGGAGATAGGTTGAAGGTGATGGGGAGGGGGAGAGATTTAACAGAAACCTGAGTGGTTTAGAGGGGAGATGGGCCAAATGCAAGCAGGTGGGACTAGTGTGAGTGGAACATGTTGGTCAGCATGGGCAAGTTGGGTTGAACGTCGCCTGTACCCACACTGTATGACTCTATAACTTATATGATCTTCTTAAGTAATCTTCTAAATTCAAGGGTAAATATCAGTCAAAAGACCTTGCGTACTCACCTGGCTTTGGGACTTCTACATCCAACTTAGGAAACATACGTTTTGATATCTCATCTGATAGAAAAGGCACCAGGCAATAGCACTTCGGGCTGTTGTGAAAAAGTTATAAAAATGAGTCATTCTATTTTGTTTAGTGGCTTGGAAAGTAGGGAAGTGATCACTATTCTAACATTCCTTGCAGAAAGCATGAATTTGTGGTGATCAGATGAGCAGTTGCTTGGGAGCCACTCAAGCCTGGGATATTCATGAGCCCAACACAGGCTTGACCAATTAAGAAAAGAAAATATTAAGAAATAATATTTTTAAAAAGTATTGCTAACTGTCAGGGAATTTTCCTAAATGCTCAATGGTGTGTAGACTGGGTTTATTCCGGTCTGGAGCAGTTGGGTTAGAAGGCTTGATCTTTCAAATTGTTAGATAACCTGTTAGAGTGCCATACAACGGACCACAACACTGACTGGGATGAACAATGAGATTCATCTAAAGGTTCAGAATATAAACATGGATCTTTCATCTGTCACCAGCCAGGAGAAACTATTGGAAACAAAGAGCAAAAGACTGCTGGAGGAACTCAATGGGTCAGGAAAGGGATGGTCGATGTTTCGGTCGTGGACTCTCTATCATGAATAATTGGAATGGCAGTGAAACACAAAAGTCCGCAGACGCTGTGATTGTAGTAAAATCACACAGAAATGCTGGAGGATCTCGGCCAGTCTCATTGTGTCCAGAAGAGGTAAAGATACATTACTAATGTTTTGGGCCTGATTCCTTCTTCAAGGTATGAGTAAAAAGCAGGCAGATGCCTGAATTAAATAAATGGCTGGGGGAGGAATACAGACTATCAGACAAAAGGTGTTAATTGGATATGGAGAAGGAGAACTGGATATGGATAATTGGAATGGCAGCCCAGGCTACTCATGAGTGTTCTTCCCCCGGTTGAGGGCAGTGATTTCCAATGGAAATGAAATATGTTCCCTTCCTTGAGACAGACTAATACTCACTCAATAAATGAAAGAATGTGCATTTCATAGTGCATTTCTCTTCCTCAAATCACAGCGAACATTGCCCAGTTTTCAAAGTGCATCTGAAGCATAGTTGAGAAATTGGTTCAGCAATTTGTACATAGCAAGCTTCCACAGACCAAAGCCTGAGGATGATCTAATGTTCTGTTTATGATGTGGGTTCTGGCAAATAGATAGATCAGGTCAGCAGGAAGATTTCTCCCATTCTCCTGTAAACTCGCACTTTGGGATTTTTTTCCACACAATGCGGAGGGCTGAAAGGAGCACAGATTTTTGACTCCCCTGAGATATTGTACTAGGCTGCCTCAATATACATGCTGACGCAGCATTTGAACCCCTAGCACAAGTCAAGCAGAGGCAAGATGGTCACCCAAATCTAGGATCCAGACCTACTTGAGAAAAAAATAGATTGAAAATTGAATATAGGAGATTTATGAACACAGCATAATTCAAAACATTATTTCTTCATTATACATTACTAACTAATGGCTTGTTTTAACATTGCTGATTTAAAAAAACTCATAACATAAATCTTGTTGGCACAATTACCAAGGATGACCACATATGAAGTATGTGTTATTAAAAATACAAATAGGCTTTCCTTGAAACACTGCAGTCTTAACCTCCTGACACCCATCAAGGAGGCAATAAGTAGCAGTTAGCTCAGTGACGAGGCTCCTGGAGGGTGTTGTCCCCAGGGCACCGCAGCTAGGGCTGACACATCAGCTCCATCACAGGCACACTCGCTGACAGCATCTGACAATCTGGCATAGATAAGGTAGATGAGTTTATCCCAGAGCAAGATTAACAAACACCAGGGGACAACTCTACAAAATGAAGGGATGAAAATTTAGGGCAGACATCTCTTGGTCTCAGTCAGTCATGATTGACCATGGTTATTGCACCTCTGGTAGTCACTGGTTTGTTTAGCAGCATTGACTGTGGCTATGGAGGCAGATCCTAGAAAGGCAAACTCTTCCACAGTTGCTGCAAACATAGGGCATCATTGAATTGTTGTCCACTGAGCTCTTCGCTTAGCTCTCTGCTCCTCAAATGAACTCAAGATCACTCTTTCATCTTGCACTAGGTGTTGATGAAGAGTACCTCACCATTTATGGTGGTCATCAGGAATGTTTTTTTACGCAGAGTTGTGGGTGCCTGGAATGCCTGGCTAGGGATGGTGGTGGAGGCTGAAACTTTAGGCTCATTTAAGAGACTTTTAGAGGCACATGGATGAAAGAAAATTAGAGGGTCATGAGGTAGAAAGTGTTTAGATATATCTTTTTCGGTAGGAATATATAGGTCAGCACAACATTGAGGGCCAAAGACCCTGTACTGTGCTGTAATGTTCTATGTTTAATAATAGAGAGCTTGAAGGTAAGAGATATTTGGAGGAACAATTGTGGGGGACGGAGAAGAAGGGAACCTTGGGTGGGAGAGAAAACGTTGAATCAGGTCCTCTGCTATTTGTCATAGATGCAGTAGGGGTTCTAGAATTCAAGCAACTGGCAAAAAATTCACAGAAAATAAATTGGTTAAAAATACAGAAGTTTAAAATTGAATCACCTCATCATTTGTTCACCAATCCACACAACACGGAATCTCAAGCAACCGGAAAATTCATTAGCACTGGATCTACCAATCCCCATAGGTGCTGGATACTAGGGGTTTCACTGAAGTTGGTAATTAAGTTTAGTTGAAGCTGAAGGGTTCTGACAACTGGAAGATTCTGAACAAATGAGGAGCCAATAGAAAGAGGGCATAAAAAAAATTAGGTTCCCATGAAAAGTATGTCACCAAAATTGGTGGGCTTGAGTTTTATGGAGTGACTGGATAGGCTAGGACTCTTTTGCTATCAGGAAAGAGGTATAGGTGGTACAAGACTTGCACTACCAGGTCTGGAACAGTTGCTAACCTCCACCAACAGACTCCTCAACAACAAACTGAATCAAACTCATTCAAGGGCTCTTACCTTGCACATTACTTATTACTGAATATTTATCTTTTTTGTATTTGCACAGTTTGTTACGAACCATCGAACATTACAGCACAGAAAAATGCCCCTTCAGCCCTTCTAGTCTGTGCCGAACCATTTTTTGCCTAGTCCCACTGAGCTGCACCCAGTCCATAGTCCTCCATACCTCTCCCATCCATGTATTTTTCCAAATTCTTCTCAAATATGCAAAGTGAGCCCGCATTCACCACTTCAGCTGGCAGTTCGTTCCACACTCCCACCACTTTCTGTGTGAAGAAGTTACCCCTCGTTCCCCCAAACTTCTCCCCTTTCACTCTTAACCCATGTCCTCTGTATCTCACCAACCTTCAGGGGAAAAAAAGCCTATCTATATTTAGTCTATCTATTCCCCTCATAATTTTAAATACCTCTATCAAATTTCCCCTCATTCTTCAACACTCCAGGGAATAAAGTCCTAACCTGTTTAACCTTTCCCATCAAGTTGGTCCGGCTATCCATTAGTGCACACCTTGCTTTTGGCTAATTTAAATCACCTAGGGTCATTATTGGCTAGAAACACAAATTAGCACTGTATATAACTCCATGGCACAGCACATTTTTTCTCTCTGCCTCGTGGTCCAAACCCTGGACGTTGCTCCACACCAGGTCACTACTATGGACATAGCTGGAAGTGTTGCGGGTAAGTTGTACATTACATTGAAGCTGAGCCATAGAATTGTGATAGATCAATACTTGTAGGGACCCGCACCCCCGTTAATCAGGGGACCGGGTGTGTGTAAGAGTCCATGTTTATAGTGTATTTACCCAAATGTGTGAGTGTTTTGAGTATAGGTTCACTATCGTCTAACTTAGGTCCGAGGTGAATGTCTATATCATTGCTTAAGTGAAATAATGATTGAGTACCGTTTGATGTTTTCCCATGTTTTTCTCCCATGTGTCAGTTACATGTGATTGAAACACTTGTGTCCAGACTTGTCTCTCTGTGATCCCACCGAACCTGATAATCTTCCCAACAGGACGGGAAGTCAGTGAATGGTGAGGGTGAGAGAGTTATGCGAGGCTGGGTGAGGAGAGGGAGTGAGTGGAGAGGAGGGTAATTGAGTGAAGCAAGGTCAGATGAGTTGAGGGCCAATGTGTGATAGGTGAGCAGAGGGAGGGTGAGAAGGTGCATGGAGTCCTGAATGGGGGAACCTGAGTGAGAGAGAACCAGTGAAGGGGAGGCGAGTGAGGGTAAGAGAGTTTCTGGAGTTTGGGTGAGTTGAGTTGAGGGATATTGGCCAGAGGTGTGTGAGCAACGTTAGGTCAGTGAAAGGATGATGGGGGTGGGGGCAAATGATTTGATTTTATAAAAAACTGAGATTAAAATACTTAGTGCCTCAGGTTGGCTCTGTGGAGAAGGTCTCCTGCCTTTCTCTGCCCATGATTCTAATCCCAGGTTGTAGTTAGTGCTGGGTAAATGGGCCAAAGCTGAAACACTGACCACTTCATACAGCAGGGAAACAGGCCATTTGGCCCATCGAATCTACACTGACTGGCAAGCAACCATTTTACAATAATGTTAAACTAACCCTACTTTATTCTCCACACATTCCTATTGACTCCTGCTGGATTCTACAACTCACCTACACAACAGGGAGATTAACCAATCTGTGAGAGGAAGTAGGACTACTTGGGAGAATCCCACACAGTCACAGGGAGAATGAGTGAACTCCACACGAACAGGATATGGTTCGGATTTAACCCTGGTTAGAGGAGCTGAGAGATAGCCACTCTACTAGCTGCACCACTGATTTCGTCGAGATTAGTGTGTGTATTTATGGCAGAGGAGGTACAGAGTTTATTGAAGGTATTTGATAGAGGTATTTAAAATTATGAAGGGAATAGATAGAGTAGACGTAAATAGACTCTTTCCCCTGAGGGCAGGGGAGGTTGGAACAAAAGAGCATAAGTTAAGGGTAAAGGGGCAAAACTTTAGGTGAAATATTAAAGGATGCTTTTTCACTCAGAGAGTGGTGGCAGAATGGAATGATCTTCCAAAAGAGATAGTTGCAGCAGGGTCCCTTCTGTCATTTAAGAGAAGGTTGGTTGTGTACATGGATATGAGGGGTTGGAGGGTTATGGGCGGAGAGCAGGAGGGGGAAGCTCGTGGAATTGTTCAAGTGAACCGGCGTGGACTTGAAGGGCCGACATGGCTTGTTTCCACGCTGTAAACAGTTATATAGTTATAAATCTGAATAGTCAAGGATTATGGGGAGAAAGCAGGGGAGTGGAGGAGATTGGATTACCTTATGAGTGAACTCGGTGGGTCAAATATTCTACTTCTGCTCTAATATGATTGCTATCCTTTTCTCCTTTGGCAGGTTCTCATTTCTCGCACCTCCACTGAAATGCCCACATTTGGCCAACGACCCTACTTTGAGAACTCTCTCTGACAAGTCGGAGAGAGAGGTTCAGACATAGGTGGAATTACTCAGCTATCCTGACGATTGCCTAACAGACTGTATGTGCACTTGTTATGAGAAGAAATGCAGTGAGACAATGGAGGTTTTCAGGGGAAAATCCTTGGGTAAGAAGGTTCTGCGTTGATCAATAGGAAAGATCGTTACTGGAGAAGAGGGAATCATGTATCTAAAATAATGAGGGGCATCGACAAAGTCAATGCTAGTAGTAAAACATGTAAGTCTGCAGACACTTTGGATGAAGTAAAACAATGCTGGAAAAACTCAGCAGGTCAAACAATGTACTTTACATAGCAAAGATAAAGGTACATAACCAACATTTCGGGCTTGAGCCCTTCAATAACCTGAAATGTTGATGATTTATCTTTATCTTTGCCATATAAAGTATACTGTTTGACCTACTGAGTTTATTCAACATTGTGTTTTTGAGGACAAAGTGAGTGCTCATGGTTTTCTCAAGGTAGATGATTCAAGAACCAGAGAGCATTGGTTTAAAGTAAGATTTAAGAGGGACCTGAAGGGCAAATCATTCACCCAGAGGGTGATCCATGTCTGGAATGAGCTGCCAGAGGAAGCTGTAGAAGCAGGTACAATGACCATGTTCAGATAATATTTGGATAGATTCAAGATTACTTTATTGCCATGTAATAAAAAAGAAAATGTGATATTACATGAAATTTCCTGTTTGGCAGAAAAAGATTCGCTAAAGATTTTCAGAAAAAATTGCCCTGCACCCCTTACAGCCAGAGAAAGAGAAGCAAAAGAGAGTCCCCCAAGGGTCACGGAATGTCCATGGCTTACCCTCCAGCACTCCAGCAGCCTCCGCAGCCACGGAGCTTTCTGTCATAACCATCATCAACTCAAGCTCCAGATACACACCTTTGACATGATCAGGAAGATGGTGGTGTCTCAATAGGCACTTTCAAATTGCAGCACCCAAGTAGCCCTCCTGGGACCCGGGTGCGATGACTGGGTCATGGGTGCAGGAGCACCTTTCAAATCGCAGCCAGACCTACCTGATAAATTGCCAACCCAGTGATTTAAGGGGGATCCCATCCCTGTGATGACATAGTGAGTGACACATCATGCACTCACCAGAAGTATTTGCTATCATTCACGCCTTCCTCCCCTCCACTGGCCGGCAGTAGCCCACCCTGTCAGTCCCTCCCCATTGGTTGTACCTCCCGTCGGTCGACCCCCTGTCAGTCGTCCCCCCATTGGTCACTCCCCCATTAGATGCTCCCACCCCGTCAGATGCCTCCACCCCGTCTGTTGCACCCCCCAACAGTTGCCACCTCTCATCAGTCCCCCATCCCGCTAGCGAAATGCCGCTGCCATGAATGAGGTGGGTGGAGTGGTTGCTGTCACGACGTGCTGCTCCATTTCGCAGCGACGGCTCAATGCGGGAGTGCTAGAGCAATGGCCACTTCATTATCCATAATCCCCACGTTGGTGAAACTGCTCTGGGCGTTCCCGCATTGAGCTGTCGCCATGAAATGGAATGGCAGTCACAGCAGCAGCACACTGCAGCCCCCCCCACCCCCCCCCCCCCCACTCTCCCCCGTTCATGGCAGCGACCATTCTCCCTCTGATTGCAGAAGTGACCTCCCTCTCCCCAATCATGGCAGTAATGACCACCCCCTCCCCCCTTCAGCCAGGGGTAACCGCCGGAGCAGGCTGCCCTGTTAAGTTTTACTGGGTCTCCTGACCACCCCTGAGGTAGGTCAGGGACCCGGATGTGTTCTAATCGGGTTGACCTGGTTGGACCCTTTCAAATTGCCATGTACCTGGGCTACTAACCATGCAAATTGCTCGGTTAACTCCATTTTACGTGGCAGTTTGAAAGGGCCTAATGATGCAGACAGATTATTTGGTGGGTAGGATTAAGGTGATATGGGGAGTTAGAAGAGAGCTGAAGGGGAAAAAAAGCTTGAACTTAGGGATATTGCTCTTCAGGCTTCTGTACCTTCTGGCTGCAGGGAGCAGCGAGAAAAGGTTGTGACTGAATCTCAGTGAAAGGTGGGGAAGATAAACAGTCAGAGCTTGAAAGCTGGCTCAGCTGTGCGACAAATGCAAAAACATTACTCATTGCAATAACAGTTGTTCAGGCAGTGCAATTAACAGGCCATCAAACAGATCTTGCTTGTCAGGAATATAAATCGGGTTTGTGGTAATGTTTTGACTGAAGGCACGGCATGCAGAATGATGCATCTCTCCAGAGTTTCCATTTGCTGGAGTTTGTTGTGAATGACTCAGGAAGCAGGTGGCAATAATGAACTTTGACATCAATTCCTGAATTTCCACTGGCAGTAAATGGTAATTTCATTTGCAAAATTCCTCACATTCTGCTTAACCCCCCACCATGCTTATCCCACCATCTGGCAACCTCATGCCTATTTCCCACTGTATTCTCATCCCCAGTCCATAGATTTGTTTTGATATCTGGAAATCTCTCTACTTCTATTTTGGATGAATTCAACAACTAACCCGAAAATTTGACTCCACAAGTACTGCGTGACCCATTAAGTTCCTCCAGCAGTTTTCTTTTGCCTTAGATAACTACAGGAAGACCTTTTTACTCTTCAACTCAAATACTCTTCGCAATGAAGGTTAACAGTAGCCTCCTTAATCAAGTTTACAGATGATACAACAGTCGTCAGCCTCATCATCAACAACGATGAGTCGCTACAGAGAAGAGGTGGAAAATCTCGTGAAATGGTGCAAGAATAACAACCTTAGTCTCAATCAGAACAAGATGAAGGAGATGATTGTGGACTTCAGAAGGACTAGAAACAACCATCCTCCATTACACATCAACAACTCTGTAGTGGAGAGAGTGGAGAGCACCGAGTTCCTTAGAGTTCACCTAACTAGTGACCTGTTGCGGACACTCGACATATCCTCACTTGTAGGAAGGTGCAACAGTGACTGCACTACCTGAGAAGACTAAAGCAGGTAAGGTTTCAGGTCACCATTATGCAAGTCTTCTACTGGAGCTGTATCACAGTGTGGGACAGTCACTGCAGAGAAATGGATTAGAGGTCAATCCATATAAGAGTGGCAGAGAGGATCACTGGAGTCTCCCTCCCACCATTGATATGATCCATCATGATTGTTGTCTGAAGAGGATATGCAAAATCAAGAGGACCTCTTCCACCCTGCACACAGCATCTTTCGGCTGCTCCCATTGGGAAAGAGATACAGGAGGATCAGAGCCAGAACCACCAGGCTGAGGAACAGCTTCTCCCCACGGCCAGTGAGAATGGTGAACGACAAAAACAACTGCTCACACTAACTGTGCGAGACTCTCATATTAATGAAACCTATTTATTTATTTGTATAAATGAATACTTGACCTGCATACGTATTGTTTGTCTGTATGTGTGTTATGCCTGGTTGTATGTCAATGTGTTTTGTACTGAGGAGAATGTGATTTTGTTGGTTTCTTCTTGTGCAATCAAATGATAATAAACTTGGCTTGAATTGCCTGCTGCACCTGCTTGTTTGATTTTAGCTGATTTTAGCTGCACGAAGTTGCCCTGGGTTATTTCTCACCTTTTCTGAAAATGACATCCTTACATTTTCCTTCATTCCATCTGCCAGATTATAGTTCACTCTCTCAGTTTGTCTGTATTCCCTTGAAACCTCTTCATATCTTCAACACCACTCACATTCTTACTTTGATTTGTATCACCAAACTATGCCTCCCGCTGCCTTGGGAACAACTGCCAATATGTTCAAGGACCCATCGTAACCTGACCACACTCTCTTCTCCTCCTCCTGCATTGGACCAAAAATACATGAGTTTGAAAACACATTTATGGATGGTGTCTCTCCTGCTATCGTCAGTCTCTTGAGTGGACTTTTCATTGTATTCCAGGTACTCGGCACTCTCTGGGTACAGAAGAATCCCTGTAAATCTCTTACTCCTTAATCTATATCCTCTTGTTTTATTTGCTCTGGCAGTGGAAAACATTTCCTGCCATCTACCCCTTTTAGTTTTATATACCTCAAGTTCCTTCTTATTTTCCTCCACAGACCCAGATTCTCCAGTCTCTCCTTCTCATTAAACTGATCCATCCCAGGCAAGATCCTGGTGAATCTCCTCCACACCTTCTTCAGTGCAACCACACCCTTCCTATTGTGGAAAGATGTAGATGGTCACGGAAAGGTGAACCTTCAAATCACTTAGTTTTTGGTAAAACTTGATGGCCTCCATTGGATTTTACTCGATGAACTGCACTCCATCTTACTAAAACTACAGCCTAGACTCTCATTTCCTCTATCACTATACTCCCCACTTTTGCTTTAGCGTTGCACTGTCTGCTGTTCGTCAGTATGGGTTGATTTTGTCATATAGCACCCAAAACAAAGCTTTACATTGTATGTGACAAAAAAATGCTGTGGAAGAAAGAAATAATTTCAAGGATTAATCTATAGTTCTATGTTTGCATTATTTACTACCTCACCTTGCACACAAATGAGTTAGTTTGCAGCAATAATTGCCATTCTGCTGTTGATAGATAATTTTATTTAATTAGGATGCAGGTCTGAGATGGGTGATTATGAGATAAGCAAACGGCATTGAAAATCAACTACTTCTTCATAGATGTCACAAGAGCTTGTTCAACTAATGTTCTTATGTGAATCTAGTCACGTACTCTTGTTCATTGTTGAGTATAGAGGTTTGATGGCTGCTGTTTCAAGGGAGAGTTCTGTATCCATCATAGACTCTCCGTGATGGTTTTTAATAAGTGGTCTTTGCTGCTCTATAGAGGAAATTTCGTCAACAAATAGAACATAGAACATTATAGCTTAGGTTTTTTTTTGGTAGGAATATATAGGTCAGCCCTCGATGTTGTGACGACCTATATATTCCTACCAAATAAAATACCTAACCTTTTCCTACCTCATAACCCTCTATTTTTCTTTTATCCATGCGCCCAAGAGTCTCTTGAATGCCCCTAATGTTTCAGCTTCCACCACTACCCCTGGAAAGGCATTCCAGGCACCCACAACTCTATAAAATAACTTACTCCTGATATCTCCCCTAAACTTTCATCCCTTCACTTTGTAGGGATGTCCCTGGTGTTTGCTATTCCTGCCCTAGGAAAAAAGCACTTGATGTCCACCTTATCTATGCCTCTCAGAATCTTGTAGATCTCTATTAAGTCTCCTCTCATCCTTCTTTGCTCCAAAGAGAAAAATCCCAGCTCTGCTAACCTTGCCTCATAAGACTTATTTTCCAATCCAGGCAGCATCCTGGTAAATCTCCTCTGCACCATTTCCATAGCTTCCACATCCTTCCTATAATGAGGTGACCAGAATTGAACACAATACAATAAGTGTGGTCTCACCAGGGATTTGTAGAGTTGCAACATGACCTTTCAACTCTTGAACTCAATCCCCCTAATAATGAAGCCCAGGGTCCCATAGGCCTTCTTAATAATCTTCATCAATCTGCACAGCAACCTTGAGGGATGTATGGACTTGAACCCCAGGGTCCCTCTGATCCTCTACACTGTTAATTATCCAACCATTAACCCTGTACTCAGCCTTCTGGTTTGACCTTCCAAAATGCATCACCTCACACTTATCTGCATTGAGCTCCATCTGCCATTTTTCTGCCCAACTCTGCATTCTGTCTATACTCTTTTGTAATCTACAACAATCTTCAACTCTCTCCACAGCTCCTCCAGCCTTCACATCATCCACAAAGTTACTGACCCATCCTTCCACATCTTCATTTATGAAAATCACAAAGAGCAGGGTTCCCAGAACGGATCCCTGTGGATCCACTAGTTACTGACCTCCAGGCAGAATACTTTCCGTCCACTACTACTCTCTGCTTTCTACGTGCAAGCCCATTTTTAATCTACACAGTAAAGATTCCGTGGATCCCATGCCTCATAACTTTCTGAACAAGTCTCACATGGGGAACCTTGTCAAATGCCTTACTAAAACCCATGTAGACCACATCTACCTTCATCAATTTCTTTTGTTACCAACAGCAGAATCATTGAAATAGATTTCCTCATATTGTTATAATTAGGCTATTCAGCCCATTGAGTCTCTTCTAGCTTTCAGAATAATCCCATCAAAACTATTTATATTTGCCGATTTATTTCTGGGAAATGGCTTCTTCCTGCAGACTGTGAGATTAATGAATGGCATCCTGTAATCAAGTAAATCATATCTTTATGTATATGTGTAATTACTTTGTGGTGCATGTGTGAGTGCGCCATGGTCTGGAGAAATGCTGTTTTTTCTGGTTGTTTGTGTATAGTTAGATGATGATGTCCTTGAGTAAACCATTCAACCTTTGCAACCTGCACTCCAGAATGAAGGCCACTCCAGCTTCAATCAGGATGTTGCAGTGTGCTGACAATTCTTGTTTACCTGCTCATTTGGAGATAAAGATCTAATCTAAAGCAGATGAGAGAATAGTCCTTACACTCAACATTCCCAAGACTATCCTCAACCAACCTGCCCCTTTTGTTCAAGATTGTTTTCAGACAATAAAGGTTTATAGTAAGACCCTTCAATTCATGGACCCCTTTTGCCCACTTGGATCCAGCTATCACCAGTCATGCCCTGCTTGCCCCTTTCTATCACTTATCTACATTGACTCTCACCCCCTTATGTTCTGAATTGCGATGCTGGGTCTCATCTGGAATTGCCCACTTACCCTTCTGCCTCCACAGATGCTGCCCGACTGGCTGAGTTCCTCTAGCAATTTATCCAGTCAGGGATCAGCCCAGAATTGATGGGTTAAAAGTCTGTATGAGTCTCTTGATGTGAGACTTTTTCTTTGTTGTTCAGCAACCAGGAAGCTCCTCACCTTTCTTTGAAATATTGAATGTCACAGGAATCGTGGCAAACTTGTATTAAATTTGTCTGGACATCTCACTTGCCTTGACTGAATTCTTTTTTATTTTAAGTGAACCTTTTAGTCTAATTGGCCTGTCTGACTGTGAGTTTTGCATTCATCATCTGTTGTTGTTTTCAGAACCCACAATCAATCTTGGATATTGATTAAAAATGAGCACATTTGCTGGAATGTCACATGATCAGATGCATTAATGCAACTGCTTTTTCATCATGAAAGAGAAATTTAAATCAGTGGTCACAAACCATTGCTCTGTGCTACAACATTAGGAAATGTCATCCCAGTAAATTGAATTTTATGTTTGGAGCTCACATTTTGAAACCAGTGCATGAAATGTGAAGTTTCCTCAGGGGAACCAAGACTCACTTGTGTTACAGTGTGAGGGGGAGAGCAGGGCAGCTCTAATCTGTCTCAGTAACATTCTGTCATCACCCGTCATATAATCAGGAATCTCGGGACTTAAGCAGTGAACCAGATCCCACACCTCACATCTCTGGGAAAGAATGAAAAGCTAAAGAACTTTGCAGTAATGAATCCATAAAACCATAAGACATAGGAGCATAACTAGGCTATTCAGCCCATCTAGTGTGCCCTGCCATTCATTTTACCCCTCAGCCCCACTACCGGGCCTTCTCCCCAAAACCTTTGATGCTCTGGCTAACCAAGAGTTGATCAATCTCTGCCTTAAATACACCCAATGACCTAGCCTCCACAACCACCTATGGTAACAAATTCCACAGATTTATCATTCTCTGGCTAAAGAAATTCCTCCGCATCTCTTTTCTAAGTGGACACCCTTCAATCCTGAAGTGCCTTTTTGTCCAATTACACCCAATTGACCTACAACCCCTATAAGCTTTGAAGGGTGGGAGGAAACCAAAGCACCCAGAGGAAACCTACGTAGACAAACTCCTTCGAGACAGCGAGGGATTTTAACCCAGGTTGCTGGCGCTGTAATAGCGTTCCGATAACTGCTGCACTAACTGCGCCACTTTAGCAGGTTAGTAGGCTTCAAGGCAAAACCATCTCAATGACTAAAATCACATCGAGAAAGATAGTTCAAGTCACTGGAGATTAATTATCCCAGCCCCAAGTTACTTTAAATGAATATTTCTCATCAGTCTTCACTGTGGAGAATATTGCGGAGGTTAAGGAATTGAAGGAAATGTGTTGCAAGGTTCTGAGCCATATAAGAAAGTCCAAGGAGATGATCTTCACAGCCATTCAGAGCATTAAAGAAGACAAATACCCACAACCTGAGGATGTGCATCCTTATCCTTGCACCTGGTGGTAAGCTGGGGAAGAAATTGCAGAGGCTACACTGAGATATATACATCACCTTTGTCCTTGGGTGAAGTGCTGGAAGATTAGTGGGTGTCTAATGTGATATTTAAAAAGGGTGGCAAGAACCAGCCAGGGAACTACAGGCTAGTGGTCGGAAAATCACTGGAGGGAATTCCAAGGCACAGGATGTATTGGCATGTATTTTATGTCTCAGCCCTCTCCCCATTCTTGCTGGTCTCCACCCCATGACTCCACACCTCTTACAACTCTGCACCACCAGCACCTCTCTAATACTCATCCCTTGTTGCACTTTGGCCTATGAGAGACCAGATCCAGAACAGCAAAGGAAAGGAAAACAACAGCCAGTCAATAAATGCCTGTTCTCAGCTGGCCAGTGATAGCATTGTGAGGATGTATTACCATTAATCACCACTGTTAATGAACTTCATGAGAGAAACTATCCATATATTCAGTTACACTCTGTTTCCAATAAAAATCTCATAAATCAACTGTTATAAAGTGCTAATTCTACACAGTCTAAAGCCTAATGTTTATAAAACCTTCTGTCTTGTTTTGATGCTTACTTGTGAATTTTGGGCTGACTTTTCCATTATACAACCTGCATTTAATAGTGAGATCTGCCATTGTTCATCAATGTATTGTTGATGGTAATGTTTATCAGACCATGCTAGACAAGGACCATTAGACCATAGGAGCAGAAGTAGGCCATTCAGCCCATCGAGTGCTGCACCATTCCATCATGAGCTGATCAATTCTCCCACTCAGCCCCATTCCTCTGCCTTCTCCCTTTAATACCCTAACTGTTCAGATAGCTATAAATCTCTGACTTAAATACACCCAATGACACAGCCTCTACAGCCACCTGTGGCAGCAAATTCCAGAGGTTCACCTCTGGCTAAAGAAAATACCTGTTTTAAATGGGCGCCGTTCAACTCTGGTCCTAGACTCCCCGACCATGGAAAACAACTTTGCCACATCTATTCTGTCGAGGCCTTTCAACATTCAAAATGCTTCTATGAGGTCCCACCCTCATCTGTCTGAACCCCCAAGGAGTACAGTCCAAGTGCCGCCAAACTCTTCCTAATATGCTCATCTCTTCATTCCAGGAATCATTCTTGTAAATCTTTTCTGATGCCAGCACATCCTTTCTTAAATAAGGAGCCCAAAACTGCACCCAGTTCTCCAAGTGAGGCTTCACCAGTGCCATATAAAGTCTCAACATCACATCCCTCCTTTTTTCCAGTTGCTTGAGGTTGCGTGTTGATTGAATTCTGGATAGTGGGGATTTTACTGTATTTTAGGTCCTGATTAAAGAAAGAAAAATATAAGACCTTTCAGGCCATTTACATTACTTTATTGGCAAAGGCATACAAAGAGATCCAGCCATGGCTGAAAATGCAGAAATCAATGTGTGGACAGGAAGAACCCACAATGGCAATGATTGGACAGCCCATTTTAGGTGTTGATTGAGGGATAAATGTTGGCCAGGAAAAGCAGGGCAAGTTTCTCTGTGTCTGATCTGTCTCCATCCTCAATTCCATCCTCGTGTCTCTTGTGTGAACCCCCAGCACACCGTCTCAGAGAACTACCTTTCGACGGGGAAAAGCTAAAACCAAGCAGAGATGTTCAAGCCTGTGGTTCATCCTATACCTGTAACCTTGTGCAATAAGTGGGTTGGAAACCAGAGTCCACTGATGACAGTTAAGTAAGGTGACATGACTGGGCATGGGATAGAGTTGTAGAGCTTTACAGCATGGAAACTGGCCCTTTTGGCTCAACATCGGTGCTGACCAAGTTGTCTAACTGAGCTACTCCCATTTACCTGTGTTCAGCCCATATCCTTTGAAACGTTTTCTAACAGTGTGTCTGCCCAAATATCTTTCAAATGTAAAATTTCTCCCCACTTCTACTTCTTCTGGCGGTTTGGTTCACGTACCAACTGCCCTCAGGTGCCCTCAGGTCACTTTTAAATCATTCCCCTCTCACCTTAAATCAATACCCTCTAGTTCTAGATTCCCCTACCCTGAGAAAAAGATAAGGTCTATTTATCTTATCTCTGCCCCTCATGATTGTATAAACATCTACAAATTCTCTCCTTGGTCTCCCATGATCCAGGGAGGAGTCCCAGGCTTTGCAGTCTCTCCTTGTAATCCAAGCCCATGAGCCCCAGTATCATTCCCATGAATCCTTTCTGCACGCTTTTCAGACATTGGATACAATCTAGACTGGGAGTGTGACATAGTAGAGGAACAAATTAAATGTTATAACTGCAGGAAAGTTTTCCTTCTCAGGTGGGCAGGTCCAGGGAGGATGAGATAACTTTGGTTACCTTACAAGATACTGAAGTGTATCAGTCAGACATAGGATCTTGTGTAAAACATGGAAGTCTGCAGACTGAGTGGTTGAAGTAAAAACACAATGCAGGAGAAACTCACAAGGCAAAACAGTGTATGTAGCAAAGATAAAGATATATAACCAATGTTTTAGGCTTGAGCCCTTCATCAACACATGGACAAAATGTAGGCAGGCATCCAAACAAAATGTTGAGTGCTCACGAGGATCGAGGAGAGGGACACAAAGGTTAAAAAGAGGGTGGATAAACAGGAATAAAACAAAAGTCTGCAGACACTGTGATTGAAGTGAAAACATAATGCTGGAGAAACTCAGCAGGTCGAACAGCTTATTTTATAAAAGTAAAGAGAACCAGTGCCTCCCTATATTTTGCTTATATCTTGATGAAGGGCTCACACGCAAAACATTGGTTCTGTATCTTTATCTTTGCTCTAAAAAATACACCGTTTGACCTGCTGAGCTTCTCCAGCACTGTGTTTTTAATAGGATCTTGTATATTCAGGTGCTGCTACAGAAAATCAATATCTCCTGACACCACCCTCTCAGTTGGCAAGTAATTATTGTGCGTTTGCATTTTATATTCACTCACTGTTCGTTGCACAAAGAGCCCTATAGACTCTGTAAAGCTCCCATATTGACTGACCTGAGTGCCTGCATCTGTTACCAACAAATCTATCACTGAATGGCTCCTGTTAGTTTATCCTGCTGTCATTCCATTTAAAGGGACTATGTTTCCTCAGTTATAGCGGTGTTTGAGTTCAACCATTCCCAACCTTTCCGTGTCAGAGCTTCTACTTCCTCAGGAGTTTGCAGAGGTTTGACATGCCATCAAAAACCCTGGCAAATTTCTACAATGTGTGGTGGAAAGTGTGCTGACAAGCTACATCACAGTCTGGTATGGAGACACCAATATCCCTGAGTGTAAAGCCCACCAAAAGGTTGTGGGTACAGCCCAAGACATCACAGGTAAACCCACTACACCATCAAGAACATCAACAGGGAACGCTGCCAAGGATCCAAATCACCCAGTACTCTCTGTTCTCGCTGCTACCATCAGGAAAGAGGTATAGGTGCCACAAGACTCCCTCCACCAGGTTCAGGAACAGCTGCTACCCCTCCACCATCAGACTCCTCAACAACAAACTCAATCAGGGACACATTTAAGGGCTCTCACTTTTGCACTTTATTGATTTTTTAAAATTCTCTCTGTATGGCATAGTCAGTTTGTTTAAATTCTTTATCCACTTACATTTCCTTATCTATTTACATGTATACATTGTATACAGTTCAATAAATGGTAATTCTGTCATGCCCGCAGGAAAAAGAATCTCAAGGTTGTATGTGATTTCATATATGTACTCTGACAATAAATCTGAAATCTACTGCTCAAAGATTATGGACCACCTTCCCCGTGAAGCAGTCAAGTTTAAGTCTCTCATACCGACTAAATTAAAAAAAATATTTATGTTAAGTGAAGTGAAAAACCAAGGCTTTTACTTAAATGTACTGTGGCCCTCTGGGGGTGCCATTAGGCCCTCATTGAGAATGGCTGGTCCAGTTCACAGATGCATCAATGGTGGTTGCTGTCTTCTTTCAGGACGAGGTGGAAGGTTCATGTGAATGGAGAACTCTTAATTCCACAGATACTCCCCCCCCCCCACCCCTTCGGTCAATTTAAGAACAGTTTACGTACGATTTTCATAATTATACTGACTGTCCATTATGGATGTCTATGGAGCTGAATTCCCCTAATAATTTCTCTAATTTAGTACTTCTTGGCTCTTCACTTCAATTTCTTTCAATTAAGTTGATAGACAACCCCATTATTAAGCACTCTGTGAGAATTTGGGCACAGTTAGAAAACATTTTACATTTCATATTTTTTTCCTCTTAAGTTCTACTCTTTTTCAATCTTTTTTTGTGGTTTTTATAATAAATACACTATACACTTTGACGTACTGCAACAAAACACTGCATTTTTGTTTTATTAGTTTTGCTCTCCCCTGATGTAGTTAAATATGGGTTAACTTTTCTGGATAACACCTAAAACTGTATCTTGGCACAAACAATTCAATTCGATTGCTTCTCTTGAAGAACATAGGATGTCTCCCCAGTGACACAGAGTAGATATAGAAAGGTTCTTTCCCATGGTGGGAGAGTAAAACACGGAAGTCTGCAGACGCTGTGGTTGTAGAAAAAACACAGATGGTGGAGGAACTCAACAGGTCTTGCAGTGTCCACAGGAGGCAAAGATATATAACTGACGTTTCGGGCCTGAGCCATGACGGGAGAGTCTAGCACAAGAGGAAACAACTTCAGGAATGAAGAGCGTCTGCTTAGAACAGAAATGAGTAGGATGGTGAATCTGTGGAATTTGTTACCTCCTGCTTTTGGGTTTATGCTCCTCCCCTTACTCCTCCCACCCCCATCATATTGTTTGGACACCTGCTGACACTTTTCCTTACCTCGATGAAAGGTTCAAGCCTGAAATGTTGGTTAGGTATCTTTATCTTTGCTATATAAAGGACACTGTTTGACCAGCTGAGTTTCTCCTGAATCATGTTTTTACTGCTGGAAGAATTCAGCAGGTCAAGGTCCGTGGTAGTGAAAGAATGGTCAGCGTTGGAACCCTGCATCAAGTTGATTTCTCACTTTCCAAGTTCAGATTAAGGGTCTCTGACCTAAAACATTAACACTGATGCTGCCTGCCTGATCTGCTGAATGTTTCCAACATTTTTGTTTTAGACCCTTAAACAGATACTCGGACAATCATTGCATTGCTGTAGTGAGATCTTGCTGTCTACCACAGTAATAACACTTTACTGGCTGCAAAGAACTGAAGGTGCCACATTGAACATAGACATAACAACAAGATTTAAGATTTGTTTATTGCATGCAATAAAACAGATATAATATTACATGAAATTGCCTTTCGTCTGTCATAAGGCAAAGATTTGCTATCAGCAGAAATTGTCCAATGTCCCTTACAGTTGGAGAAAGAAAAGAAAAAGATAGTCCCTTCAAAATCAATGTGTCTGTTGATTCACCTCCAGTACTCCCACATTCTCTGCAGCCACACAGACCAGTCCAAGCCTTTAGCAACCCAAGTACCTGATCCAAACCTCCAAAACAATCAGGAAGCCTTCAGTGTCTGAGGTCCCTGGTGAGCCCTTCCCACCTTCGGCATCCTCTCACATTCAGGATTCAATTCCTGGTACTCCTTTAGCTAATCTTGTTCCAGCCTTCAGCAGCCCGCAGCCTGCCTCGAGTCACCAACAGCCTGCTGCCTATATGTTCTTCAGCCGCAGAATCCCTCACTGGTCCGCTGCCGAGGTCACCATCCTGTGGGGTCGTCTCCTCTGCTTCTCTTTCCAAATGGGGGGTGGTCTCCCCATTTTCCGGTGCCCTGTGCCAGTCTTCTGTTTCCTTGGCATCTGCAACTCCTTAAGATCACTGCCAAAGTCAGGCGCCACATCTTAGGGCCAGACCCCGTGGTACAAATCCTTCAGCCCATAATATTGTGCTGACCTATGGAAGCCTATGCCACATTATTCTAAGTTTTCCCCACCTCACACCCATAACCCTCTATTTTCTTCACATCCATGTGCTAATTGAAGAGTCTTTCGAATGTCCCTATTGTACCATTCTTCACCACCACCCCCGACAATGCATTCCAGGTACCCACCAACCTCTGAGTAAAAATAACTACCTGAATCTCCCTTCACTCATCTTAAACTGATGTCCTCTGGTATTTGCTATAGTCTCCCCAGGGAAAAGGTGCTGGTTGTCCAGCCTATCTAAGTCCCTCTTCATCTTATATACCTCAATTAAGTGATCTCTCATTCTTCAAAGCTCCAAAGAGTAAAACCCTAACTCTGACCACCTTGCTTCATACAACATGCTCTCCAATCCAGGCAACATCCTGGTAAATCTCTTCTGCACCCTCTCCAAAGCATCTTCATCCTTCCTGTAATGAGGTGACCAGAACTGAACACAATATATTAATGATGTGGTCAGCAGATCCGAGTGGTGGAAGATTATACTCCCAAAGTTATGAATCAGCGAGCTGAGTACAGGGAAGTAATGTTAGAATTATACAACTGAGGATTTAAGCCTCCCAGCTATATCCTGCAGGACTCCTTATCACACTCCCCAGCAGGCACAAGAAGTTCGGTCGTTGAGGCACGGAGCCATATAGATGGTCTCCATTCCACATCACGTCCATTGTAAATATCTGGTTACTGAGACTGTTTGATTATTATTTGAAGCTTTATAGTTTTTATCATGCAGTATTCAGGTACGCAAGGACCATCTGATCTTCTCTGTTTTGGTAACATTTTATAGGGTAATATACCCATTGGGCTGTTGTTTTGCGAGTATTTTCTTTTGCTTTAAATTCTGGGATGTATTCAGTTTTTGTGCGAATAACATTGGGAAAGTTTATATTTAGTTTTGTTAATAGCAGTTTATATTTCTAATTCCTAATATACTTTTTAAAATTGTATAAGAAATTCTAAAAGTAGTTTTTTATATAAGGTTGTATTCCTATCCAAGTTACATGTTGTTTTCAGAGTGCAGAATTTAGTTTCAATAACAATATTGGAGGCAAGATGTTATTACGTGGGGCAGTAAAGTTTTTTTTGGGTGAGAAATGTGTTTTTTTTTTATGAGCTTGCTGCTGGGGTCTTTGGCAGCTGTCTGGTTTTGAGGTGGGAGGGAGGGTGGTAAGAGAGTGAGAGTGGGCCTTTCAGTGTTGTTATTGTGCTAGGAGACTACACAAGCTTTGACCTTGTACGATTTTTAAAATGTTATTATCTATTGCATGTTCTGTTCTTGTTTCAAGGCAGGCACCTGGTGTTTTCACAGTCTGTGTGTTTTTCAACCTACTTTTCTAACCATGGAAAACGGATAGCTTTTTAAATTTTGTTAGTTGGAATATCAAAGGTTTGAACTGTCTTGTTAAAAGAAGAAAGGTCCTTTCTCATCTTAAATAAGTTAAAGTAGCAATAGCTTTTTGACAAGAAACTCATATTTGTAGCTCTGATAGTTCTTGACTCATGACACGGTAGAGGGGGGCAGCACTTTCACTCCACTTTTCAGGCAAAAGACAAGGTGGGAGGGAGGCCTCAATTTTATTAACCAAAATATTCCTTTTGTTCATCACAATGTAATACAATGTAATATATTATTGTTTCAGGGAAATTGTATAATAAATTTGGTGGTTCTTGCTAATGTTTATGCCCCTAATGTGGATGATGAGAGATTATCTTGAACATTTTTTTTCTTCCTTTCCTGATTTGGACTCATACTCTCTTGTGCTTGGTGGAGATTTCAATTGTTGGTTCGATCCTGTGTTGGATTGATCTTCTCCCAACCCTACAATAGTGAGTAAGTCTACCTCATTTATTCAATCATTCCTATCAGATTATGGTATTTCTGATGTATGTCATTTTCTTTATCCAAATAGGAGAGAGAGTTCTTTCTTTTCACATGTTCATCATACTTTTTGTAGGATTGATTATTTTCTTATTGCTAATCAATTAATTCCATTGACTCGCTCTTGTGATTACAGGAGTATACTAATGTAAATGAAGAAGTTTTAAAATAATTTAAACATTCCCACACTTTCTCCAGATAACAAAGTGAGATTAGATGAACCTATATCACAAATAGAGATACCTGCAGCTATCTCTTTTTTGTGATCTGGAAAAACCCTGATTCCCAACGAGTTTCCTGTGGGCAATGCTGGAGGAGTCATTGGTAAGGTGTGCACACATAGGGATCAGGGCTGTGTACTTTAATGTTGGAGCCGTGCCCATGCAAATGCAGTGCCATGGATTTCATGATCAGATTCATCCTGAGAGCAGGAATGCCTCTGTTCTCCACCCTGTTACATTTAAGGCAATCAGGACACCACAGGCAAAACCCTCCTCACCATCGAGAGCATCTATGGGGAATGCTGCCATCGGAGGGCAGCAGCAATCATCAAGGATCCACATCATCCAGCACATGCTCTGTTCTTGCTGCTGCCATCAGGAAAGAGGTATAGGCGCCACAAGACTCCCTCCACCAGGTTCTGGAACAGCCGCTACCCCTCCACCATCAGACCCCTGAACAACAAATTCAATCAGAGACTCATTTAAGGACTCTCACTTTAATGTTTGTTTTTTTTCTTCTCAGTTATTTATGTTTCTTTATTTGTTTCCATGTCTACACTGTGTACAGTTAGTTTGCACTACCAATAAGTGGTAACTCTGCTTTCCTGCAGGAAAAAGAATCTCAGGGTTGTATGTGATGTCATGTGTATACTCTGACAATAAATCTGAAATCTGAAGTACCCGGTTTGAATTTTCCTCATGATAATAACTAAAGAAAATCTTTATAAACAGATTTACAGGGGGTGTTGAGGCCAGAGAACAGAAGGGCTCACATCCTCTCATCCTAGGGGATTTTAAATCTTTATGGTCTTGAAGGTGTGCACCATTCAAACATGAAGCATTTAAGAGTAGTTTCCAACACAGTAAATGATTTATTGTCTTGTTTCCAGATTGGGTTGTGACGTAACTGTATTCCAGGGAATGTAACTAGAAACTTAGAATGATGGATCATTTGTTCCAGGAGACTGAGGAGTTAATAGTGCATCAACTACTAGTTTAACAGAACAGCACTGTGGGAGCACTTTCAACACACATACAGCAGGCCGTTCAAGAAGGCAGCTCAGACCATCTTCTCAAGGTCAACTAAAGTCAATAAGGGCCAACCTCACCAGCAATGCCCACCTCCTGAGAATGAATGCATTAAAAAAATTACCTTTGGAAATGATTGAAAGAGTTTTCATATCCCTTTGTGGCTGGCCTCCCTCCCTCCATCTCCCCGTTTGAAAGGACAGCTGGCTTTGTTACGCTCTGTTTATCTGGTGTCCTTAAATGAGGTCCTTTCAAATGACAGCTAAATCTTTCTCAAAGCAGAGCGATGAAACGGTATCATCACGTTACCTTTCAAGTCTGGATTGGATCCCCAACGTGCCTTCTACGTTTTGGCCCAGTGATGTGTTAATAGAAATGAGGCGATTTCACAGTGCGGTATCGATCTCAAAGCAGTCTTCCTGTAATTTCATCTAGATTGTGATTGACAGCTCATGAGTCATCTGCCACTTGTTCTTTAACATGCAATCTATCAATTTACACAAGCACAAAAAGTCTCTTATAATCCAAACTCTGTGGTGTGATTCCCTATTGTTAATCTAGCTGCAAGTTTCATCCTCATTCCTGAATGGAGAATATGCTGTGGGAGAAAACAACACTTGTCCACTGAACACTGGGTGAATTACTTCAGAGAAACAAGAACGTCTGCAGGTGCTGGGGTTGATCCAAAACACAAATGTGCTGGAGAAACGCACCAGATCACACAGCATCCATAAGAAGTAAAGAGTAACCAATTCTTCATGCGTGGGAATACCTGATGAAGAGCCTGGCCTGAAACATTGGCTACTCTTTATTTCCTATGAATAGGGCAGCATGGTTAGTGCAGAAATTAGCACAACACTGTTACAGCACCAGCGATTTGGGTTCGAATCCGGCGCTGTCTGTAAGGAGTTTACACGTTCTCACATGTCTGCGTGAGTTTCCTCTGTGTTTCTTCCCACCTTTCAAAAATGTATAGGGGTTGTAGGTCAATTGGGCGGCACAGGCTAGCACGCCGGAAGGGCCAGTTACAATGCTGAATGTTGAAAAAAGAAATGCTGGGTGATCTGATGAGTTTCTCCAGCACATTCGTGTTTTGTGGCTGAATTACTTTAAATTTGATCTTGAGCTCCAGTGCTGTGTGTGTGGTGTTTGCATGTCCTCCTTGTGATCTTCCCTTCAGGTGCATCGATTTCCTCCCACCTTTTGTGGTAGTGGGCTAAAGAGTCAAAGGGGGGGGGACATTGGGAATGGAGAGGAAGTACATTGCAGGGCTGAAAGGGGAGGAAGTTGGCTGGGGGGGGAGGGCATAAAACTGATGGGATTGTTTGCTGGGAACAGGGTTTGACCCAATGGGCCAAATGACCTTAGTCTGTGTTGAAATAAGTACGTCAGATTCTTTAAGAGGAAGAATGTGTACAAGCAAAGTTGAGCAAGTAGAGTTCAATCCAGCCCGTTCCACGAGTGTGTGATCAAGGACAGTTTCTTTCTCCCGTTACCAGACTCCTGAATAACTGTCACACAAGAAAAATTCTGTTGTCTTTGCTCCGCACTAACTCTGTATCCCTGCACTTTCGAACTGTGTCTTACTTGCTCAATTAGCTATTCTGAACTATGTATGAGATGTCTAACTGGACTACTGACAAAACAAACCCTTTCACTGCACCTTGTTACATGACAATAAATGTGAAGTTAAATGAACCCTTCAAATTTTTGTCAAACTCGCAAAACAGCAACATCCTGCTGTTCACTTTAAATTCAGACTCAGCAAGAGTAATGGACCCTTCCAGCCCATGAGTCCACGCCCCCCAAATACACACATGTGACCAATTAACCGACCTACCCTGCATGTTTTTGGAACATGGGAGGAAACTGGAAACTCCTTACAGACACTGCCTAATTCAAACTCAGGCCGCAGGCAACTGTGATGGCATTGCACTAACTACACTTTCCGACAGTTACAAAAGTCCCATCACTGTTGTCATGGGAAAGGACTTAAGCACTGAGAGAGTTGATGCAAACTCAAAAATAATACAGTACAAATTAGTCAACAAGGTTAAGAATAAAAATGAGTCAACAACTGCTACGTGCGCCTTCCAGTGCAGTTGACTTGAGTTGGTTTACTTGGGCATGTACCAATGCTTCAGTGTAGCAAATAGGACCTAATCAAATTACTGAGCTGGAAGAAAGGGCTCTCATGAGTTCAGAATATTAGAACATCCTCTGTGTAGCTCACGCTTATGCTATCAGTTCTGGTTTAAAAAAAAGGCAGCGCTGCTGGAGCTGCTGTGATGGCAGCGGGAAAATGGGCAGTAAAGACACAGTGCTGCTCCGCAGTGCCCTGTTGCCTGATCGTGATGCCGACAGCACTGTACAGGCTTTAAACACCCTGTTAGAGGATGCTGTAACCATGGAGGTGTGTGCCCAAAATGGAAGTGTCTGTGCTGGGGAGCAGACCACGAGTGGTTGCAGTCTCCTGGGGAGCAGCGAACTGGCACAGAGTACCAGTGTGATAGTACAGATCTATCACCAATGTATATAGTGTATATAGTTACAGTATCTAGACTGTGCTTACAGCGATTGGCTGAGAGCTTAGCCACGCCTACTGTCTGGGCCTTAAAGGGTTGTGTCCCTAGCCAGGTCGGATCATTCAGGACTGGTCGGCCACCTGTGAAGAGCTCCTGTCTTTTGCTAATAAAAGCCTTGGTTTGGATCAACAAGTCTTTGATTCTTACGACGACCTCTACAACCAGAAATGGAGGAACACTCTGCATTGAGAAGGAGAAGCCTGGGAGACGACGTCATAGGAAGGCGACCACAGCAACGGACCGGCGATGGGCTCAGTGGCTGAAAGACCCACACAGGATGTGGGCTGTTTGGTAAATGTTTGAAAATGGCGGTGTTGCCGGAGCCATTTTAATAGCAGTGGTGCCACTGGAGTGGACCCGCAGGGAGTGAGGGGTGGAGATATAGAGCTCCCATGGGGTCCAACCACCCAGTCAACTGCTGTCAGGCTTTGACTGGTCTGTTAAAGGAGCTGATGGTAGTTTGATTTAAAATCCTGCGACCGCGGGGTCTGTGCCCAAGATGTCGGCGCCTATGATCGGCAGCAGCTATGATGGGTTGAAGACTCCAGAGGAACCAAAAAACAGGAAGACCATCCCCCATCTGAGAAGGAGAAGCAGAGGAGAAGACCCATGGGATGGCGACCACGGCAACAGACCAGTGATGGGGCTCTGCAGCTGAAAGACCAACACATGTAGCAGGCTGCTGGCAACTCAAGGAGAGTAATCCACGGAGGCTGCTGCGGTCTGAGAGAGACTGGCTGAAGGGGTACCGGGATACGAGGGGGTGCCAAAGACACTAAGGGGTTCCTGACCTTGTCGGAGGTTTGGATTCGGACCTCAAGTTGCCAATGGTTTGGACTGGACTCTGTGACTGTAGAGGCACTGGAGGCAAATCTACAGACACTCAGTGTCTTGGGTGGGGGGGGGGGGGGAGGAGACTCTCTTTTTTTTCCTCTTTCTCTGAATTCAATTTCATGTAATATGAGACTGCGTTATTGCAATGTCGATGAATTGAATCTCGAACCTTGAACTTGTGGTCGAAGGAGTCACACGGGCTGCTGGAGACTAGCTCATGGGAACCAGATTTCGGAACCAACAATTGAGGTCAAGGTGGGCTCCTGAAGGGGATTGGGTGCTGTTAGCTTCCTGATTGTATTGGAGGTTTGGATCCAGAGTTTGGGTTGCCGATGAATTGAACAGGAGTCTATGGACATAAGAGGCTGTAGGAACGCTGGAGGTGAATCCACGGACACTCAGTGTCTCTCTCTTTTGAAGGGACTCGCTTTTGCTTCTCTTTCTCTTTTTATTGGGGCATCGGGCAATGCTCTAATGACAACTCTTTGACATATATCGTGTATATTAAATTTTTTGTATTACCTGTATTACATAACAATAAAGGAACCTTGAATCTTGGAGCCATTCCAGGATGGACATACAATAAATTACCACTGAGTGCAGACAATAAAATTCCACACACACCAAATGCCTTAAGTGATCCATTGACCTTTACTGGTGGAAGTCAGAAGTTCAGGAGGTGGTTGGTGGTGGCTATGAAACTCAGTCCAACATTTACTAATCAAGAAGGCAATTGGGGTGAATTATTTTTTTAATTTGTTGGGGAGAATTGATCACCATCATTCTAGTCACAGTCTGTTCTCTCTTCCACCTTCAGGCAGAAGTCTGGCACCTTTTAGTTCAAGAACATTTTTGTTTTGTCCAACAGCTCTCGGATCTCCCTGTATGACCCGAACGCTAACCTTAAACTACTCTGGGACCGCTAAACTCCAGACCTTAGCAGCATAAGGCAGAGGAATTGTGAGAAAATGATGCCATCTGGAATGTCCTCCTTTTTTCTCCTCCCAGAATGTGTCATTCCACTCCAGGACATCCGAAATGTCCTCTTTCTTTAATAAACGTGGATTCCCCATGACTGTCTTTCATTTTTTTTTTCAAACTTTATTTAAGAGATAATAAAAACATAGCATACAATATAGAATTAGTCAGAGAAAATTTTTCATTAATACCCATCCCCCCCACCCCTAGAGCCAGCTCCCTTAAGGGGAGCAACCAAAAAAATTGATTATATATATAAAAAAATTATAAATGTTAACAATATTTCAAAGTATATCTAAATGCATATATTTAAAATACAGAGACCACTTACTAACAAAAGAAGAATAATTATCATGTAAAGTATAAGTAATTTTTTCCATAACAAAACATACTTTCAATTCATTATGCCAATGTGCTATATTAATCTCAGTATCATCTTTCCAAGTACTAGCAACACATTTACATGCTACCGATAACACCAAACATACAAAAGCAATTTGAATTTTATCCAATCTCATTCCCCTTAACGAATATAAATTTCCCAACAAGAAAATCGTTGGATCTAAGGGAAGTATAAAATTATATAATTTCTCTAAAACTACTTTAATTCCTTGCCAAAATGATTAAACATTAACGCAATTCCATACAACATGTAAAAAAGTTCCAATACATGAACCACATCTAAAACAAGAATCCGTATTACTAAACCCATTTTTAAAAAACTTTTCCAGGGTCAAATATAATTGATGTAAAAAATTATAATTAACCATTCCATATCGCACATTAGTCAATTTAATTACATTATCCTGACACATATTCGCCCAATCTTCTTCAGGGAAAATAAATACTAAATCACTCTCCCATTTAAGTTTAGATTTCTCCCAATCTAGTTTATCCATATTATCTTGTAACAAATTATACATAACTGAAATATAACCCTTTTTCGGTATAGAGGAAATCGAAGATTCAAATCTCAACAAAGTAGGTAAAATCATCTCTCTACCATAATTATCTTTTATCAAAGCCCTAAGTTGATAATACACAAACAAAGAATTTACAAGTATATCAAATCTTTCTGTCAATTGGTTAAAAGAAAGAAATTGCCCCTCTACAAAACAATCTTGTATTGTCTTTATACCTTTAGAATCCCAAATCTTTAAATGATTATTAAACATTGAAAAATTAATAAGCTGATTATTATACAATAGAGTTAAAATAGATAATTTTTCTTTTGACCCTAACACCCTATTTTTTTAAACCAAATCTTTAATAAATGCTTCAATATTGGCATATCATATTGCTGTAACAAAATCAAATTCCAACAAAATATAAATTCATGTATTTCAACCCTAGGAATACACGCCATCTCCACTTTAGCCCAGCTAGGAGGCTGATCTAATTCCATCAATCTACTAACAAACTTCAACTGGGCCGCTTCATAATAATTCTGAAAATGTGGTAGTTGTAGTCCGCCCAATGTATACTTCCATGTAAGTCTATGCAACGCCATTCGAGCTAATCTACCTTTCCATAAAAACTCTCGCACTGCTTTATTCAAATCTTGAAAAAAGCCCTTAGAAAGTAAACAAGGTAGTGACTGGAATAAATATTGAATTTGAGGAAAAATATTCATTTTAATACAATTAACCCAACCAATAAAAGTTAATGGAAGATCCTTCCACTTAATCAAATATGATTTAATTCATCTTAATATAGGTACATAATTTAATTGATATAATGATTGATAATTCATATCCATAAACACACCTAAATATTTAATTTTACTTGTCCGCCTTAATTTTGTAATAGTTTTAAATTCAGAATAATCTCCCACTCCAACTGGTAAAATTTAACTTTTATCCCAATTAACTTTATATTCAGATAATTCTCCAAATTTCAACAAACACTCTTGCAATTGTTTCAACGACCGTTCTGGTTCCGTCAAATATACCAACACATCGTCTGCAAACAAATTAATTTTATACTCTTCATTCTTAACCCTCAACCCTCTAATTTTGTCATTTTGTCTAATAAACTGAGCCAATGGTTCAATAACCAACACAAATAGGGCTGGTGACAATGGGTAGCCCTGTTGAGTTGAATGAGTCAATTTAAATGAAATCTGTCCATTTGTCACCACCCTAGCAATTGGGTTCGTATCTAAAGCCTTAACCCAACCAATAAAAAAAGGGCCAAATTTAAATTTCTCTAACACTTTAAATAAAAAAATCCTACTCAACCCTATTAAAAGCTTTTTCTGCATCTAATGCAACCACCATAGGATGGCTAGGTTGCTTTTGATATGCATTGACCAAAGTAATTAATCGAAATATATTGTCTGATGCATTTCTATTCTTAATAAAACCTGTTTGATCAATATGTACCAATTTAGGCAAATATTTAGCAAGTCTATTAGCTAGTACTTTTGCTATAATTTTATAATCCACATTTAATAAAGAAATAGGTCTATACGAAGATACTTTTAATGGATCTCGATCTTTTTTTGGAATGACAGTTATTAAAGCACTGGAACATGATTCTGGTAACTTTTGATCTTCAGTAACTTGATTCAACACTTCTCCAAATTCATTAGAAAAATCATCATAAAAATGTTAATAAAATTCCACAGGGAATTCATCATCTCCTGGAGACTTTCCATTAGGCATTTCCTGAATAGCTTCCTTAATTTCAAAATCCGTAAATGGAGATTCCAATTCCTGAACATAATTTCCATCTATACCGGTAACTTTAATTTAGATAAATAAAAATCAATAGAACCATTATCCTGTTTCCCCTCAGAAGTATATAATTTTTGATAAAATGAATAAAACTGGTTATTAATTTCCTGAGGCTTAAAAGTTATTATTGAATTCTTCTTAACAGCATTAATAGTCCGAAACACCTGTTCGGCTTTCAATTGTCAGGCAAGTACCTTATGAGCTCTTTCCCCCAACTCATAATAACGTTGTTTAGATTGATTAATTAAGCAATCAAACTGATGAGTTTGTAAAGTATTATAACGCAATTTCAACCTCTCTAATGCAACTTTTAAAAAATCTTCTGTTACACCTTTCTGAAAAACCTCTAACTCAGCAATCTTATTTTCTAACTCTAAACTTTCTGCCATATATTGTTGCTTAACTTTCATAGAATAAATGATGATCTGCCCTCTCAAATTTTAAAGCATCCCGTATTACAACATGACTATCCACAGAATTAAAAATTTCAGTCAAAAATAAAGAAATCTGCTCTTTAACAAAAGTAACAAACTCTGGTTTCTTCAATAACATTACATTAAACCTCCATCTAAACGGCGGACGTACTACCTCTGAACTTTCACAAGAAAAAAGTAATAGTGAATGATCTGATATAACTCTACTTTTATATTCAGCTCGTAATACTCTACCTTGTAAATGCGCTGATACCAAAAATAAATCAGTTTTAGAAAACAAATCATGTCTCGAAGAATAAAAAGAGAAATCTTTCTCTGTAGGATTAACTTTTCTCCAAATATCCACCAAGATTAAATCTTTCATTAATGCATTAATTTGTGTTGCCATCTTTGATTTTCTTATACTTTTTAGATTTCTGTCCAATAAAGGGGTGAGAACACGGTTAAAATCACCCCCAACTAAAACATTTTCGTTAGCTTGAGTTAACAATAAAAAGCTTCTGAAATAAACCACTCATCATCTATATTAGGGGCATAAAGATTTAACAAAGTCCACGATTCATCAAAAAATTTTACAGTTCACTCTTAATACTCTGCCAGCGTACCCCTCTGAAGATTCCAATTGAAACATTAAATTTTTATGAATCAAAATTGCTACTCCTCTTGCCTTAGAATTAAAAGAAGAAGAAAAACCATGGCCAACCCAATCTCTTTTCAATTTCAAATGTTCTTTCTCAGTCAAATGTATTTCTTGTAAAAAAGCAATATTCAAAAGCTAATATTCTCTTTCTCTTAACTGGATTATTTAACACCTGCACATTAAAAGTTGCAAAATTCAATTTAGACATCTTTTTAAACTACTAATATATTTACACACTATAAAATAATGCTCCCCTCTATAATTCTTTCAAAAAAGAAAAACCTCCTCAAATTAAAAAAAACACCCAAAGGTAGTAATACCCTAAAAAAACTGGGTGTGGTAAACCCACTAGTGGCAGATGACTATCAAAGTTTTCAGTGTCATTCACCCCCCCACCAGCCAGATACATATTAATTATTTAATCAAACACAATTTCCATTTCCATTTACTCTCTTCTTGGGAGATAACGGAGGAGAATATCCATTTCTTCGCAAATCCGGTAATGAGTTAGCAAAAACCAAGGCATCATGATCATTCTCAAAAAATTGAGATTGAAGATTTTCATAGAAAACCTTCAAAATTGCAGGATATCGCAAACTTGTAGCCTTTTTGCCACAAAACATCTTTAGCTGTATTAAATTCTCGTCATCTACTAATAACCTCTTGTCTCAAATCAGCATAAAAAACACCCTATTATGTTGAACCATTAATGGAGATCGATTCTGTCTTGCGTTCTGTACTGCCATACGTAAAATCATTTCTCTATCTTGATATTTTAAACAATGAACCAAAACTGCTCTTGGTGCTTGTCCTGGAAGTGGTCTTCTTCTCAGAGCTCTATGAGCCCTATCCAATTCCAAACCTTCAGGGAAAAGCTCTTTACCCAGCACCTCTGGGATCCAATGCTTAAAAATTTTTATAGGGTTAGCACCTTCAATATCCTCTGGGAGACCAACTATTTGCACATTATTCCTCCGACTTTGAATTTCCAAAGAATTAATCTTCTTCATTAAATCTCTTTTCTGAATCCCCCAATCTACAAAAGAACCTTCCACTTTTTCATTTTTTTCTCTATTACGTTCTACTTGAGTTTGACACTCAGAAAGCTGTTTCAATTTTCTTAAAATTATCTTGCACAGTATCAAATGATTTTATACATTTATTAATATCACTTTTAACTAGTCATTTCCTGTTTCACAGCTGACATTTCATCACACAAAGTATTCATTTTTATTTTCATCTCCAAAAATCCTTGATTCATTTGAGTTAATATTTGTTTTGACATATTATGCACTTGCTGTACTTGACCAGCAATCCCTTCCAAAATAGTGAACACTGAATCCAATCCAGATTCCACTTCCACTTTTTGGGATCCACCTTCTTTAACTGCAAGCTCCTCCTCTTGGACGAATTCCAATAAGGTAAGTTCCTCTTCTTCCTCAGTCATCGTAGGTCCTTTGACTGAACAGTTGCAGGTCTAGACACCTGATGCCGGCACCCCAACCTCTTCGGGACAACAGCGTTCGGGCTCCCTCACAGCACCGACTTTCTCCAGCAGCTCTTGGACCCGCGATGCCACACACAGGCCAGGTAAGGCTGTCGGATGTGCAGAGATGTCCTCTGACACTACCCTGCGTGCCATTGGGCCGCCCAGTGAGGCTGCGGGTTTGTGGGTCCCCTTATCAGCCATGCCACCCACACGCATGGCTTCACGTGAACGCAGTCAGCAACGGCCGAACTCACTGATGTGCCAGCGCCATCTTACGGATGCAGGATCGGCGCCGGAGTCAAACTCGAACGGGCTGGAGTCCTCTGAGGCTTGGAGACTCCCAGCAACGACTCCGTGGATTCAGCTATGTAGGTAGGACTCAATTCTTCCGCACTTTTATATGGTAGTTTTTTCTGAAGTTGAGGTTTAAACTTTTTCACATTGGATGCCATCATAAAGCACTGGTATTTTAATAACTGTAAATCTTATTTTTAATCACTTTTATACTATTGAAAAACCGGATATTTAATGATCCAGTTGGGGAGAGGTAGAACGCACGTCTTCCTTCCGCCATCTTGCCATGCCCCCCCTTCACTGTCTTTGATGAAGACCGTACCTGTATCTCCTTTATTTCTTGCACTTCTTTCCTCACCTCACCTCTCCCCAGACAGGAAAAGGACAGAATTCATTTGATCCTCACTTTCCACCCTAGCAGCCTCTATATCTGACTCATTATCCTCCAACACACATGCCAACTTC
Organism: Narcine bancroftii; assembly: GCF_036971445.1. Lineage (NCBI taxonomy): Eukaryota > Metazoa > Chordata > Chondrichthyes > Torpediniformes > Narcinidae > Narcine > Narcine bancroftii. The sequence continues at coordinate 19,732,601 of NC_091470.1, read as the reverse complement.
GCCACAAATCCCATCCCCAGCCATTTCCTTCCCCTCTTCACTCCCATCTGCCTTTCACAGACTCACCAGTTTGCTCTTTCCCCACCCAACCGTCCACCACCTGAGGCGCTTCCCACTGTAACTGCAAAAAGTGCAAAATTGTCCCCACTTCTCACCCCTGTCACCTCCATCCAGGGCCTCAAACAGATCTTCATGTGTTTACATGCTCATCATCCAACCTAACCTACTACATTCGGTGTACTGGGTGTGGCTTCTTCACACTGGGTGTACTGGGTGTGGCTACTCCAAACGTTGAGTGGGTGATGGCCTCACCGAAAACATGCACTCTATGTGAAGATCTAAATTTGAGCCTCTTGTAGCCAACTGTTTTAACTCCCCAAACTATTCCTACAATGACATGCCTGGTCTTCACCTCACTCATTATTAGGGTGAAGCTAAACATAAACTTAAGGACTCTTGGAGAGTCTTAAACCTGATGTCAAGAACATGGATTTTTCTAATTTTATGGAACCCCCAACCCCCATCTGATTCCACTGTTTCCACCTCTTTACCAATTCCTGAGAGAGAAGAATAACTCTACCTTTCTCTGGCTTTTCTTTTCTCCCCCACACCCCCCCCCCGCACCAAAAGTTTTTCCCTCTACCTGTCTCTTCACTTCTGACACCTTCTGTCCCATCAGCTCTGGGTCCCTCCTAAAACTTCTTTCCCCATTTATATAAATAATATCACCCCCTTCCCTCTAGTCTTGATAAAGGGTCCAGTCCTGAAACGTTGACTGACCATTTCTCTCCATGTACTGTCTGATCCACTGAGTTCCTACAGCAATTCTTTGTGTGTCCCCCAAAAGATCTGTCTGCTTTATTGAAATATTACATTTTTTACTCTAATTGTAACAATGAATATTTTTCTGTCCATTTATTGCCTCATTTTAAAATTTCATAGCATATTAAGACCATAAGATATAGGAACAGAAATAGGCCATTCAGCCCATTGAGTCCACTCTGCCATTCCTTCAGGAGCTGATCCATTCTCCCACTCAGCTGCACTTCCTGGCTTCTCCTCACAACCTTTGATACCCTGACTATTCAGATACCTATCAATCTCTGCCTGAAATGCACCCAAGAACTTGGCCTCCACAGCTGTCCGTGGTAGAAAATTCCAGAGGTTCTCCACTCTCTGGCTAAATAAATTCTTCTGCATCTCTGTTTTAAATGGGAGCACTTCAATCCTGAAGTTGTGCCCTCTTGTCCTAGACTCTCCTACCATGGAAAACCACTTTGCCGCATCTACACTGTCCAGGCCCTAACATTCAAAAAACTTCTGTGAGAGCTCCTGTCATTCTTCTGAACTCCAAGGAATACAGTCCAAGAGTCAGTAATTGTGATAATTTAATTTATATTGTTGCTGTTGATGTATCTTATGTACCTGTGTGGCTGTGGTGCATCTGTACATTTTGAATACATTTTGTAAATGGCAATAAACTTGAATACAATGCAGTGAGTTGCCACAGTCTGGATTACGTTGCCTGAAAGATCAGTGGAGGCAGGTTTACTAGGGTCCGACATAAAAGAAAAAGCCTTTTAACAACAGGGAAGCAGGATTATTTGGAGGAATCCTTCAAAGCTGTGCAAGGATGAACCCATGGTGTGAAAATCTTTAAAAAAAAAACAAATGCCGGAGGAACTCAGCCAGTCTTGCAATGTCCATTAGATGTTCCAGTTAAATTATCAACGTTTCAGCCTGGAGTCCTTCTTCAAGGTATAAGCAAAAAGCAGGCAGGCATCTGAATTAAAGGCTGGGGGAAGAATGGGAGGGGGAGGAAAACAGACCAACAGATAAAAGGCATTAATTGGATATGATCAGAGGAAAAATTAAAATTGATTTTGGTTCTTGGAGACAGAGGGAAAAGGGAAGAGAGAGAGAGAGAGAGAGAGAGAGAGAGCTGGAGAAAAGGAGACAGAGGGAATAAAAAAGAAGGGGGGGGGGAGTGGTTTCTAACAGAAACTGTCAATGTTAATACCATCTGGTTCTAGGGTGCCCAGATGGAAGATGAGGTCTTCCTCCAGTCTGCAGGGGTGTGGAGCTCGTCGAAAGAATCAAAGACTTGTTGATCCAAACCAAGGCTTTTATTAGCAAAAGACAGGAGCTCTTCACAGGTGGCCGACCAATCCGGAATGATCCGACCTGGCTAGGGACACAACCCTTTAAGGCCCAGAGAGTAGGCGTGGCTAAGCTCTCAGCCAATGGCTGTAAGCACAGTCTAGATACTGTAACTATATACACTATGTACATTGGTGATAGATCTGTACTATCACAAGGGGGCACCAGTCTAGCAATACGAGACAATGGACAGACATGTCAGCAAGGCAATAGGATGGGGAATTGAAATTGGTGGCCACTGGGAGACCAACACTATTGTGACAGACAGAGTAAAGATGATTTCAATGAATTTGAGATTACCCCAGCAGTACCGAATATGACCAGCAGGGGGCGGTCTGCATCCAGAAGATTTCAGTAGATCTCCCAGATTCAGGTTCACATGGACTGAATGCTCTACATTAATTTGGTTTCACTTACAGCAGATTAATTTCTGAAATTCACCACGTCATCGTTTGTTAAGTTACGATAACGACACCCTGAATTTTATAAATAAAGCCAAATGTGCTGTGAAACTTATCGATGCAAATTATCTGGATATTTCATGAAATTTCATAATGGTGGTTATAGAGGGAACAGAAAACACAACAGGAACAGGCCATTCAGCCCACATCTGCTTTTTGCACATGATATATATCCCTCCATTCCCTGTATAATCTTGTGATTATCTAGAAGCCTTTTAAATATTGCATCTGTTTCTACTACCAGTCCTGGCAGCTTGTTCCAGGCACCCACTACTCTCTGTGTAAAATACTTCTTACTTGCTGCAGCTATACAGATACTCAAAATACAACTTCAACGATTGTATAAATTAATTACCACAGACTGAAAAAAATAATAAATATTCACAGTTGAAGATTATGCTAAAAGGAATATTTCAATGGTGCAGACAGGTCTCCTGGTGCGCTAAAAATATTAAAATGTTCCTGACTTATCCATTCAGGTTTAAGTGAAGATTTTATGTGCATTGTAAATCTTAATTAGTGCTAAGCAAACTCTCTGGCACTAAAAATTTTCAATCGGAGAGTGGAGTTTCAATTCTTCATTGGAATTATTGCTGGAGATTTTTTGATCAGTTGATTTGAGGGTGGCACGGTTGGTGTAGCGGTTAGCACAATGCTTTTATAGTGGCAGCAATCAGGAATGGGGTTTGAATCTCGCACTGTCTGTAAGAAGTTTGTACACTCTCCTTGTGTCTGTGGGTTTTCCCTGGGGGCTCCAGTTTCCTTCCATCGTTCAAAACATACTGGGGTTGTAGCAGCCCCCCCACATCTCCATCGGGCACACAGAACTCAAAACGGTCAACCAGTTTACCTACCATGGCTGCACCATTTCATCTGATGCAAGGATCGACAAAGAAATAGACAACAGACTCGCCAAGGCAAATAGCGCTTTTGGAAGACTACACAAAAGAGTCTGGAAAAACAACCACCTGAAGAAACACACAAAGATCAGCATGTACAGAGCCGTTGTCATACCCATGCTCCTGTTCGGCTCTGAATCATGGCATCACCTACGGCTCCTAGAACGCTTCCACCAGCGTTGTCTCCGCTCCATCCTCAACATTCATTGGAGCGACTTCATCTCCAACATCAAAGTACTTGAGATGGCAGAGTCCGCAAGCATCGAATCCATGCTGCTGAAGACCCAACTGCGCTGGGTGGGTCACGTCTCCAGAATGGAGGACCATCGCCTTCCCAAGATCATGTTCTATGGCGAGCTCTCCACTGGCCACCGAGACAGAGGTGCACCGAAGAAGAGCTACAAGGACTGCTTAAAGAAATCTCTTGGAGCCTGCCACATTGACCACCGCCAGTGGGCTGATCTGGCCTCCAACCGTGCATCTTGGCGCCTCACAGTTCGGCGGGCAGCAACCTCCTTTGAAGAAGACCGCAGAGCCCACCTCACTGACAAAAGTCAAAGGAGGAAAAACCCAACACCCAACCCCAACCCACCAATTTTCCCTTGCAACCGCGCCTGCTGTCCCGCATCGGACTTGTCAGTCACCAACGAGCCTGCAGCAGACGTGGACATACCCCTCCATAAATCTTCGTCCACGAAGCCAAGCCAAAGAATTGGTGGCACTTGTTTGTGAGCTGAAATGGACTGTTACCATGCTGAATGTCTAAATTAAATTTAAAAAAATTAAAGAAAGTAATTTTATATTTGTCTCATATTTCTTTTAAACTCATATTCTTTTCCCTCTTTCTATTTCTCTCTCTGAATAATTTGATATTAAAATCTTTATTCAAATTTTAAATATTGTTTAAAAAATTTACCAAGGTTTTAGGTCATTTGGGTGTAATTGGACGGATTGGGATCATGGGCTGAAAGGACCTGTTAACATGCTGTACAGGTACTTCCTGATGTGACCTATGCGACTTGTGTCCATCCGCACATACGACTGAAAATCTTTTTAAAAGAAAAAAAAATTACATGGTTTATGCTATACTTGACAAAAGATAACAGGGATACTGGGCAAGTAAGAGCCAAAATGTACATCCTTACCTTGTCCTGGGGTCCGTAGGCTGGGCACGGCCATCTTCATTCTTGTGCACATGTGAGTCTTCGGTTGGTGCAGGCATAGTGGAGTTCAGTTGGTGCACGTGCGAGAGTTAAGACCGCAAATTCAATATCATTAGATCGCTTAACTCTTGTGCATGGACCAGAACGTGGAAAGATTCACCAAGGTTGATCGACAAATTGAGGAAGCTTTAAGTTGTTATCGTCAAATCTACGATGAAAAAAAGATTTGATTAAAGAGTTTGCTTTAAAACTTCAGTACTCATGCGGGCGGGCAAAATTCCAACTTACATCCATTTAGAGATTCGACCAACCCTTCAATCCAAATTACGGTCACAAGTCGGGGAGTACCTCTATGTTTAAATTTAAATTTAAATTCCATTGTTTAGACTTTACCACAGAAAAACGAAATTTCCATCAAACTTACTGAAGAAACATACTGTTGTTTTCTTTGTTTGTGGAGTCAGAGATGCGCAGTATGGAAACAGGCCCTTTGGCCAAAACTGTCCATGCTGACCACCTTACCTTTTTGAGCTGACCCATTTCAGAATTAGAATCTATTGTCATGAATAAGTCACGAAATTCATTATTTTGTGGCAGCATCACTGATTTATATAAAGCACCTTAAAAAATAACAAAAAATAACAAGTCAAAGTAAGGCCGAGTCTGGTTTAGTGCTCATTCAGGAATCTGATGGAAAAGGGGGAGAAGCTCTCCTTGTGCAGCTGAGTGCTCATCTTCAGGCTCCTGCACCTTTTCCCCGATGGTAACAGAGTTAAGAGGGCATGGACTGAGTGGTGAGGGTCCTTGAGGATAGTGGCTGCTTTCTTATAGATCTTCTCTTGTAGATGTCCTCGATGGAGCTAAGACTAATGCCCGTGATGTCGCAGGCTGTGTTAATAACCCTCTGGAGTCTTTTCTTGTCCTGCATATTGGCACCTCCATACCAGACAGTACTGCAACCAGCCAGAATGCTGTTCAGTGTACATCTGTAGAAGTTTACAAGAGTCTTCAGTGACATACCAAATCTCCTTAAACTCTTCACAAAGTATAGCTGCTGGCGAGCCTTTTTCGTGATGGCATTGACATGGAGTCTCCAGGACAAATCCTCGGCAATGTTGACACCCAGGATTTTGAAGCTCTTGACCCTCTCCTCATTGAGGACTGGTTCGTATTCTCCTGACTTCCTCCTGAAGTCCATAACTACCTCCTTGGCTTTGCTAACATTGAGTGCAAGGTTGTTGGTGTGACACCATTCAATGAACTGATCTATCTCCTTCCTGTCCGCTTTCTCATTGCCATTTGTGATTCTGCCAACAACTGTGGTGCCATTGGCAAATTTGTAGATAGCATTGGAATTTGCCCACATTTGGCCCATAACCTGACCAAAACACTGGGATTTGTAGCCACCTTTACCACTTCCTCTGGTAGCTCGATTCCCCTCTACGTTAAAATGTTGCCTCACAGGTCGCCTTTAAATCTTTCCCCTCTCATTTTAAATCCACACCCCCTAGTTTTATCTGCTCTACCCTGGGAAAAAGGCTCTAATCAACCACCTTTGCCCTTCATTATATTGTTCATCTCGGTCCCAGACCAAGACTGTGTTCAATTCAGATTCTTCATGACGGCATGATGCCCAGAAGAAAACTTTTTTGCAGCTTGAAGCTTACTGAGCATCAAGATCTGCTCAAGAGGCAGACAAGAAACTGCAGATGCTGGAGTCAGAAGTCAAACATAGAACATTACAGGACAGCACAGGCTCTTCAGCCCATGATGTTGTGCCTGATCCATCTACCAAAGGAAAAACTAACCCCCCTGTCTCATAACCCTCTAATTTTCTTTCATCCATGTGCCTGTCTAAGCCGCTCTTAAATAACCATATAACCATATAACCACTTACAGCACAGAACCGGCCAGTTCGGCCCTACTAGTCCATGCCGTAACAAACCCCCACCCTCCTAGTCCCACTGACCAGCACCCGGTCCATACCCCTCTAGTCCCCTCCTATCCATGTAACGATCCAGTCTTTCCTTAAATGTAACCAATGATCCCGCCTCGACCACGTCTGCCGGCAGCTCATTCCACATCCCTTCCACCCTTTGCGTAAAGAAATTTCCCCTCATGTTCTCCTTATAATTTTCCCCTTTCAATCTTAAACCATGCCCTCTAGTTTGAATCTCCCCCACTCTTAAATGAAAAAGCCTATCCACATTTACTCTGTCTGTCCCTTTTAAAATCTTAAACACCTCTATCAAGTCCCCTCTCAATCTTCTACGCTCCAGAGAAAAAAGCCCCAGTCTGCACAACCTTTCCCTGTAACTCAAACCTTAAAATCCTGTCAACATTCTCGTGTCCCAAATGTTTCAGCCTCCACCACTACCAGGCACCCACAACTCTCTATTTAAAAAAAAAACACCCCTGATGTCTCCCCTAACCTTCTCTCCTTTCATTTTGTACACATCCTCTGGTGTTTGGTACTCCTGCCTTGGGAAAAAAAAGGCACTGGCTGTCCACCATATCTATGCCTCTCATAATCTTGTGGACCTCTATCAAGTTACCTCTCGTCCTTCTTTGCTCCAAAGAGAAAAGCCCCAGCTCTGATAACCTTGCCTCATAAGACATTTTCCAATCCAGGCCACATCTTGGTAAATCTCCTCTGTACCCTCTCCATAGCTTCCTCATCTTTCCTGTAATGAGGTTAGCAGAACTGAACACGATATTCTAAATGTAGTCTCACCAGAGTTAACTACAATATCTGGAGGAACTCCAGCAGAAAGATACAATTTGGTAAAGAAGAATGGAGAAGATAGGTTTACTGATCTGGACACATTGCACAGGTACCATTGCTGATTGATCTGTTTAACATCAGTGGTGGCAGCAGGGAGGTCCAATGTCAGGAAATGTCATGATCCAAGACAGTGTGAGAGCACAGGTTCAAAGCTGAGCAACCTTCGAAAGGAAACACGATATAAAATGATGGCTGGATTCTGGCATTTAGTGGATGCACTGAGAATAATGTACAACTCATTTGTCAGGAAGGCACAGCAGTGCCGACACTCCCTGAGGACATTAAGGAAGGTGAGACTACTAGCCCTTACCTTGAACACATTTTACAGGGGCACAAATGAGAGGGACCTGTCTGGCTGTATCATTGTGTGGGGTGGTAGCTGCAAAGCATTGGACTGCAAGTCAATGCAGAGGATCATCAAAATGGCCAAGAAGATCACTAGGGTCTGCCTTTCCATTATTGGTGACATTCACTGGGAGGGTTGTTTAAACAGGACTCAAAGAATTGTTGAGGATCCCTACCATCCATCACACAAGGTCTTTAACCCACTAACATCAGGAAGGAGGTGCAGCTGCATACAAATCAGGGCCGCCAGCCTGCAAAATAGTTTCTATCCGCAGGCTGTGAGATTGATGAATGATATCCTGTATCCTTCGGTCTCTTATTAAGGAAACTGAGTGAATTATTCCAGAATATTTATACATGTCTATTTTATATTGTATTTTATGTATGTATGTGATTATTATGTACTATTATGTGTCTATGTGTGTGCACTGTGGTCTGGAGATATGCTGTTTCATCTGTACAGTATTTGTGCAGTCAGATGATAATAAAACTTGAACTGTAACTGGCCTGAAGGCATATAAATATTATTTGACTAAATTAGTGGATCAATTAATGTCCGGGAAAAGTATTCTACAATGTAGCTATGGCTAAACACAATTAAGATAAAAATTGTAGTGTGAGATGCAAATTGAGGATGTGTGACGTTATGGAAACCATCTGTACCTGGAATGGATACTGTGAGGTTAACAAATTAAGCTTCTAGATTATAATCTGCAGATGAGAGAACTATAGAAATGTGTAAAACTTGTTAAATTTAAGCAGGGTTTAAAGCCAAGAGTTTTCGAGGTTTGGATTCTCAGTTGATCTGGATTTCTGGCATCTGGATTTTTGGACCTTTATTATTTTTGTATAATTTTTGTAATGGTTTATGGCATAACTTTATTTTGAAAGGGGAAACAATGTACAAATATGAATATGTGAAGAACAGTGTTACAGCCAGCAGAAGTAGCTGGGACTGGAATAGGACAAGCTGGCAAGCCCATTTGGAAGATGGGGCTGGTCAAAGCCCTTGTTGTTCATGCAAGAGGAGAGGACTGGCTGTTTAATGTTTCACTTGGAGTAAGAAAAACAAAAAGGAACTCTGTGATGAGCTGATAGAAAGGTTATCATCTGGAGAACCCTGAAGCGGCAAGTTTCTTCAGCAAGACACTGAAGTGGCCGATGGACATACATCAGTTGTGGGTGTCCTGGAACAACAAATCTCTCTGAAAATTGACAAGAAACTTCCTGAGTGGTAACCATTTACCTTTCAAGCACCAAAGTCCGGTGAACTTTATAAACGTTAAATTTTGTGCACAGTAAAAGAATTGCCTGCAACCAGTGAACTTGGAGGATTGAGAGGTGAGATTGGACTGTGAACCAAAGAATTTTTATGAACTCACACACACATTACATACACGTGCACTTAGAATTAGAAGGGGGTTAAGTTAGGTTAAGTAAGTCAATAGAGTTGTTAAAATGTGATTCAATTTTTATGTTTAAAGATAATTAAAAGCAACATTTGTTTAAGTAACCATTTGTCTTGGTGAATATCTATTCCTGCTGGGTTTTGGGGTCCTCTGGGCTCGTAACAATTGTAATTGGCCTTATCGCAACTTCGATGAGTCGGCTTACAGAGAGGAAGTTGAAAGGCTTGTACAGTGGTGCAACAACCTGAGTCGCAATATGGACAAGGAAATGACTGTGGGCTTCATGAAGTTGAAGGACCACTCCCCACTACATATCAATAGCTCTGTTGTAGAGAGTGGGGAGCACAAAGTTCCTTGGCTTCCATTTCAAGGATCATCAATCATGGACCCACAATACCTCATTAATCAGGAAGGTGCAGCAGACCTACACTTCCTCAGGATGAAGAGGTCAAGGCTACTGTCTTCCATCCCAACAATATTTTACATGAGCACAATAGAGTGTCCTGGCTGGCTGCCTCATAGTGTGGTGTGGTAGTTTCAAAGCATCAGATCAGAAGTCAATACAGAGGGTGATTAAATCTGCTGAGTAGATCACTGGGGTCTCCCTTTCCTTCATTGATGATATTTACAGGGAGTGGCGCTTAAAAAGGGCACAGAGAATCATTGAGGACCCTTATCATCTAGCCTCCAGTATCTCTGAGACACTATCTTCAAGGAAGAGGTACAAGAATATTAAAAACCAGGACTGCCAGGCTGGGAAACAGCTTCTTCCCACATGCAGTGAGACTGTTGAACAATTCTAGAAACCCTGAAATTAATTTTTTATATATTTATTTTGGATCTCGAGATATGTCATTGGTGTGTAGGGTGCACTATATGCATTATGGTCCAGAAGTAAGTGGTTTCGTTGGGTTTTATAAACTTGAATTGGAATGTTCAATGAAGATGTTAGTATCTTGTTTAAACTAACCAGGTCGCTGACATTGGAATGGCATGGTGCTAATCACTACTCTAACTGTACCACCCACCAGTATTATTCCTCAAAAGGTGTATTGCTCCACCCTTTGTACCAATAGATCAGTATTATTCTGTAGCCAAGAACGATCCTCCTCACAAAAAATACTTTTTATGCTGGGCCTTCCCAGCTTCCAGTTCTGTATATCTGCCATATGTTTCCCACATTTATCAAACCCCTGATATCATTTGACATTCGGAGTTCCTGGATTAGCAGTCCCTTCCTTTCATGTTGGGCTTGAACTCTATTTCACTTCAAAGTGATTCCCACTTGTTAGATATAGTAGATTCACCTGCAAGAAGCTATTCCAATTTTACCTTAGCCAGGTTGTTTTATGATATTGAAAGTGGATGTGCTCAATTCAGTTTACATTTATTTGTTTATCTGGACCACCCTTATCACTCTCCATAACTAACTTGAATCTTAAGTAGAGAAACTTTCTCCCCCCGCCCCCTTTGCAGTATCGCTTTCACTCCCTCCCAGTTGCCTGAGCCGCAATCTTTCCAGCTTCTCATTGATTCCACCATCTGCAGTTTTTGTGTTTATCTTTAGCCTGTGCAATATATTGCTATTGATCTGTATTATAGACTGTCAGTTCATCAGTGCATCTCAGGCTAAAAAAAATCTCTTGCTTCGTCAGGCTCTGTAAAATCTTTGACACTGTAAAGACAATCTCTCAATCCTGCAGCAATAGGACGACATCTGTATAATTATCACTCAAAGTCTGGTGCTTTTAAAAACGATGGAACAAGTCATTCATTTGCTGAACCCACTGCTCTGTGTGACACCATGTCAAAGCTCCCATGTGTGCCACATCATCCTGATCTCCACTGAGGAAGTGCCTAAGGCACTCCATGGGAGAGTTGCAGAACAATCATTTTGGATTTGCTCTCTTTGGTATGATGTCATGTGCTGGAAGGTGCAGATGTGGGATGGATATCAGTTGGGGAGGGCATCAAGCTTAGCTGCAATGCTTCCTGCATTGAAATAACCCTAGAGGATGTAAAAAGGCTGCCAGTTGGATGACTGGACTCAATAGGAATCATCAACTGGGCGAAGAAGAAAAAGAAGCAAAAGAATAAAACAAAGAATACTGAAGGAGGAAAAAAATCAGAATAACACCTACATAATCAAATAAAATGCTTGTAGAGAAAATCCAACAAAGGTCCCAGATGAGCTGCAGATGCTCCCCTTGAGACAAATCCATGGACACTCGGTGATTCTGAAAGGACTCTCTTTTCCTTTTCCTACTATAAGTGCTGGGCGACACTAATGGCAACTCTTTATCTACTTTGTGGCAGGCAGAAGGCAATTTTGTGTGCTATCACATAATAAAGGAAGGTCAAAGTTCAGATTTGAACCATGAGTTCAGATGTGAATCACATACAACCCTGAAATTCTTTTTCCTGTGGGTGAGGCAGAATTATCACTTATTGGTTGAACAGAAAACTATACACAAGATACATATAAACAAAAAAATATAAACAAACTGACTGTGCAATACAGAGAATAAAAAAACCAATAAAATGCAAAATTAAGTCCTTAAATGAGTCTCTGACTGTTGTTGAGGTGTCGGAGGGTGGAGGGTTAGCCGCTGTTCCTGAACCAGAAGTCTTGTGGCATCTATACCTCTTTCCTGATGGCACCAGCAAGAACAGAGTGTGTTGGGTGATGTGGAGCCTTGATTGCTGCTGCTTTCTGATGGCAATGTTCCATTTGGATGTTCTTGATGGTTGGGAGGGTTTTGCTTGTGATATCCAGGGCAGCGTCCACTACCTTCTGCAGCACTTTCTGCTCAGGAATCTTGAACAAAGAACAGCAATTTCTACAGCATTTTAAATTCAAGTTTGTTAAATGTCATAAGTATCAAGGTAGAGTGAGAAAGTATGTTTTACAAGCTGTCCAGTTGGTTAACCTACAGACCGTACAGTAGTAAAAACTCACTCGAGTGCAGTTACAGAGAAAGATCAGTTTGAACAAAGACAATATTATTTTACCAGTATGAGGTTCATGAAGTCTTTTAACATGTTGTTTGCTTTCTTGAGGCAGCAGGAAGCATTCGAGAGTATCGATGGGGGTTGGTGGGGAGGATGGATGTGCACGTGTGTGAGATAGCCTGAGCCAGATTTCTTGCAGTATTAGTGGAGCAGTTCCTGTATGGTCATGCACCTCAGCAGAATGAATAAAAAAGTAGACTATATTGTAAATGGGGAAACATCCAAAGGGACTTGGGAGTCCTTGTGCAGGATTCTCGAAATGTTAACTTGCAGGTTGAGTCAGTAGTAAGGAAGACAAATGTAATGTTATCATTCATTTCATGAGGACTAGAAAGTAAAAGCAAGGATGTAATGCTGAGCTTTATAAGACTTTGGTCAGATCACATTTGGAGTATTGTGAGCAGATTTGGGACCAATATCTTTGGAGAGGGTCCACAGGTGATTTACAAAAATGATCCCAGGGACAACAGAGTTGACATTTGAGGAGCATTTGATGGCTCTGGGCCTGAACTCATTGGAGTTTCAAGGATGAGGGATGGATCTCTGAAACCTACCACATATTGAAAGGGCTGGATAGAGTGTATGTGGAGAAGATGTTTCCAGTACTGGAGAGTCTAGACCAGAGGGCACATCCTCTGAATAAAAGGATGTCCATTTAGAACAAAGGTGACATGAAATGTCCTCAGCTGGACGTTGGTTAATCTGTGAAATTTGTTGTCCCATGTGGCTGGGGAGGCTGTTATTGTGTCGGTTTAAAGCAGAGGTTAATAGGTCCTTGATTAGTAAGGGTATCAAAGATAATGGTGTGAGGGCAATGGGGTTAAAAAAGAAAATATATTAACCATGATTCTGCTCCTATTTTTTGCGACAGGGATACTTTTAACACCTGACAAGTAGAAGTTGTTAAGAGATTCAAGTGACATCCCAATTTCCTCAGGCTTCTGAAGAAGACGCACTGGTGCACTTTCTTGGCCACCATATTGATATGGTTGGACTAGGACAAGTCACTGGAGATGTTCACTCCTAAAAAATTAAAGCTGTCTGCTATCTCCACCTCTACACGCGGAGCTGAGAAGAAGCTCCTCCCCCCTTCCAAAGTCTGTGTCTAGTTTCTGAGCCTTGGTGACATTGGGAGAAAGGTTATTATCCTTGCACCAAATCACTAGTCTCTCTAACCCCTTTTCTATGTCTGATGTCATTGTTCGAGACCCAAACTTCTAATAGCAATGTCTGCAAATTTACAGATGGATTTGGAGTGGTTTGGCCACACAGACAACTTTTGTCACCTCAGGAGTTGCCTTAGTGACAATGAAGTGTATTTGGTCCAGTCATTGTGTTATATCATAGACCAGCAGCAATAGAAATTCACCATCATTTTTATGAATAACTATTAATAAGAGAATATCTTACTTAACTCTAAACATAACCCCAACTATGTGCAAAGGTATATATGTATGTTCGTGGATCACCCAAACCATTACAGCTTCGGCACAGTTCTGAAAGCCAATTCATAGTTCAGTCTTAGAAATTTTGTGTTGAAACTCGGTCTTTAAACTGATGTTCAGAAATAATTATGGAGAAGGTGAGACACCGAGTCATCAGATTTCTCAAAACTCATGGATTCTTGTCAAGTTGCTTTTATAGGAATGTTTCTTCATTCGAGTGATTTATCACAATTCCCCCCTTTCTTCCGTAGAGGTTACGGAACTTGTGATTTCCACGATGCGATGCTTCCACGAACCCAGGCAAGGGTTAAACGAAATGACCATTAAAATGATCATGATCCAAATGCATGATCTTACTTTCTTTACCCAGTTAAGTTCAGTCAAAAATGACCATTACAATGACCACAGCAGATTTCTCTCTTCTGACAAGGAGAGCAGCAGAAGTGACCATCTCACCCGAGAGTCACTTTATCTGTCTTCAGAAGACTTTGATTGATCATCCTAAAGGGTGTTTTTCAAGTGTCTCAAATCACATGACTTGCTTGAGCAATACTGGTTCTTAGTTTCAATTTCCCAAAAGCATGAGCCATTTGTTTGAGTAAATATTCCATTGTTTCAGTATTTCAATTGAACAATAAACACGCAGTTTTATGACTTTGAAGTAACAGACAGGCTGTTTCCAAAATGTTGCTATCTGTGTGTCTTTCCCTGTTCCAAACCCCTAAAGTAATTCTCTTAAATATAATTTATATAAATAAAGATTAAGAATAACATAAGCTTCTAACAACTGTTGTGCGGAACGAAGCAGCCGAATGAAGCAGTGCAAGATCTCAGAAGCAACAACGTCATAAAACCAGATAATGAGTTTTAATCCAAAACCTAAACACTGCAAATGTTGGAAATTCAAAGCAGGAAATATCAGAGGTGCTCAGGTCAGGGAGCATCTACAGAGAGAAAAACAGACAAATTAATCTTTCAAGCTGATGAATTTAATCAGTATCCAAAAAAGGTTAAAGATGAAACTTTGCTTCAAGAGGCTGAACAAGAGAGAACGAGTATTACAGGTGGTGGCGCTCCTATGTTTCCAGAGTCCTGGCGGTAAAAGTCGGGGTTTGGACAATGACAGCAGAGTCCCTTAGGTGAGCAATTGTGGTGCATTTTGAAGATGGTGCATCCTGCAGCCATAGGCTGCTGGTGACGGAGGGAGTTAAGGTTTGCACGAGATCCAAATTCTTCTATGCTTTATCAATTTAAATGCCCAAAATACTTCTTAAATATCAGAATCAGAATTTATTGTCACGGACGTGTCATAAAACTCATTGTTTTGCAGAATTGGAGGTTTTTCATTTAAGATGTGCTAAGATACCTTAGGTTGTGCTTACCATTTTCCTAAGTAGCAAGGCACAGTTAAGTCAAGCCAGTAATTGAATACCCATTTATTCACACACCCAATCTGAGTCTTAGTTGCTTACTTCTGAGCACAGCAGAACAAATGCACTTTAACTAGATCATAGATGACAAGAAGATGTAGAGAAAGCTAATTTCATGTCCCTTATGGCCACTTTAATATTCACTGCATGAAGGATGCCCTTGCCTCATGACACCTTCAGAATAGCACAACTCTCAAGCTGTTTTGGAGGAGTATTATCAAACACTGAGCCACAAAAATCAGTTATCAAGGACTGGTCAGAAAAGTTTTGAGGGCATTGTTAAAAAGGAAAGGACAGAAGAAATTAGGGAGTGGATCCCAGATCTCAAATCTATCAGTGTAGATTCAAATTTGCTAAAACTCTCCAAATAAATTAAATCTTAAGCAAATGACACATCAAAATCAGTAATTATTGTTATGAACTTGTCACAAAATTCATTGTTTTGTGGCAGCATAACAGCTCAAACATTTATATAACCCACCTTACAAAATAAGAAAAAAGAGAAAGACAAAGTAAGGTAGTGTCTAGTTTATTGTTCATTCAAGAATCAGATGGCAGAGGGGAAGAAGCTGTCCTTGTGAGTGCTCATCTTCAGACTCCTGGACCTTTTTCCCTATGGTAACAGAGTGAAAGGACATGGGCTGGGTGGGGGTCCTTGAGGAAGAGGCTGCTTTTTAAGACACTACCTCTTGTAGATGTCTTCTGATGGAGTGAAGACTGGTACTCGTGATGTTGCAGGCTGAGTTAACAACCCTCTTCTGAGCATTGGCACCTCCGTACTAGACAGTGATGCAACTAAAATGCTCTACAAGGTACACCTGAAGAAGTTTTCAAGAGTCTTTGGTGACATACTGAATCTTAATATCCATAATGTTTGGGACAAAGATACTGTATAAAAGTGCTATAATTTCTACATGGTCAAATCAAGATGTATACAAATAACCTTGAATAAAATCTGGAATGTGCACTTTAATCATGTGAATTATTTAATTATAAATTTAAAACTGTGGAGCACAAGGGAAAATAAAGGAAAAAAGTGTCTTTGTCCCAAACGTTATGGAGGGCTCCATATATTATGAACCCTGTTTCCCGCTGTTCAATCTTGCTGAGCATCTGCGAATTCTCTGCTTATTTCAAATTTGCAGCATTGGCTTTTACTTTTTTCACAGCATAATATTTTATGCAGTCATTTCACGAGATGAAGTTCAACCAATTCTTTTAAAAAATATAACAAGTGTGGATGAAAGATACCCTGTTTATGTATTTGGAGAAGCTCTTGTCCAACCATTTCTGATTGACATTGTAGGAATCTTCATAAAACAAGAGAGAGATGCAGCTAATGTTAGGTGTAAAATTGGCTCAGAGTCACAGAGACTTGGAAACAAAAAGCAGGGAAACATGCCCTTCAGCCCACCATGGCCGTGCTAACCCATCCACTTACATTAATCCCATGTTTTAGTCTTCCTGCAGTCTCATTAGCTCCCCTCAGATTCTAACATTCACCTGTGCACTGGAAACATTTACATTGGGCAATTAAGCTACCAACATGCACATCTTTGAGATGTGGGAAGAAACTACGGCACCTGGAGGAAACCCATGCAGTAACAGGGAGAATGTGCAAACTCCACACAGACAGCACCCAAGGTCAGGAATAAACCAGGGTCAATGAAACTGTCAGGGATTGATTCTACTTGTAGGGACACTGCATTGCATCACCCCCCCCCCCCCACCCAACCACTTGCTAGCCATCCCTTCCCCTACTTTCATACAGCGACTTTAACATTGACAGTGTTCAAGGAACACAATTGGAAATATCTCGGCTGCAAATCTTGTAAACATTAACTATAGTGAAGGTGCAGCATATAAACTACAAATTGTAAAGAGCAATAAAAAGTGAATGATGCCACTCCCCACATTTTATACTGAAAACCAGAAGTACGATAGTAAAACTATATTTCTTTTGGCTCCACAACTGAGAATGAACTGATGGGGCATAACATGGGAGTTGATGACGGCAATAAAATTCATCAAAGCTTTTGTCATCTTAAATGAGCACAACAGTTTAAACAGATTCAGGTCTATGCCTTGTTATCAGAGATATATTCCAACGGGACCTTCATCCAGTCTTGATGTTTGATGGGACTCAGGAAAAACAAATTAAAATGAGTTTTGAAGTGTTATTTAAAAAAAAATTAATATAAAGAAATCCTTGCATCTGATGAAATCTGATGAAGGATCGACAATGAGATAGACAACAGACTCGCCAAGGCAAATAGCGCCTTTGGAAGACTACACAAAAGAGTCTGGAAAAACAACCAACTGAAAAACCTCACAAAGATAAGCGTATACAGAGCCGTTGTCATACCCACACTCCTGTTCGGCTCCGAATCATGGGTCCTCTACCGGCACCACCTACGGCTCCTAGAACGCTTCCACCAGCGTTGTCTCCGCTCCATCCTCAACATCCATTGGAGCGCTTACATCCCTAACGTCGAAGTACTCGAGATGGCAGAGGTCGACAGCATCGAGTCCACGCTGCTGAAGATCCAGCTGCGCTGGATGGGTCACGTCTCCAGAATGGAGGACCATCGCCTTCCCAAGATCGTGTTATATGGCGAGCTCTCCACTGGCCACCGTGACAGAGGTGCACCAAAGAAAAGGTACAAGGACTGCCTAAAGAAATCTCTTGGTGCCTGCCACATTGACCACCGCCAGTGGGCTGATAACGCCTCAAACCGTGCATCTTGGCGCCTCACAGTTTGGCGGGCAGCAACATCCTTTGAAGAAGACCGCAGAGCCCACCTCACTGACAAAAGGCAAAGGAGGAAAAACCCAACACCCAACCCCAACCAACCAATTTTCCCCTGCAACCGCTGCAATCGTGTCTGCCTGTCCCGCATCGGACTTGTCAGCCACAAACGAGCCTGCAGCTGACGTGGACTTTTTACCCCCTCCATAAATCTTCGTCCGCGAAGCCATGCCAAAGAAGAATATAAAGAAATGGAATTTCTTTTGGTTTGACTATATGGGAGGGCAAAAGGTACGTCATTCTTTTCTCACTTTCGTGAACAATGTCTTTGTACAGAAGAAAATTCAGAGATTGGGGATTCAGGATCTAATGATGTGCTTTGCTAAACTCCGAATTGAATTTTGTTTTACTCTACTTGAAGGTCTTCTGTAGGGGAACAATTCACACAAAGTGTGGTAAACGAGTGCTATTCTGTCTCTTAAAAAGAATTAGATTTCAGTTTAATCTAATCTTGTAGCAGGGATTGACAGGATTTCACAAGACAAGAGTACTATGGAATATGGTGCTGAGGAAGTTTGATAAAATTCATATCAAGATCTCATTGAATGGTGGAATGGCCTACTCATTTTGGTGTCACACAGAACCACAAACAAAGCAGGATGCTTCCTCGACAATGTAAAAAGAATTTCACGAAGCCAGATGGAAACACATTCTCAGAATTATTAGAATATATAACATTTGAAGAAGAATGGAAATTAAATATTGCATGGTCAGCATTTAAATGTCATGAGTACACTTCTATAATAACTGCACACAACCTGTTCAGATTACTCGAAGGGAGTGAGGATCAACTTCCAAAACAGCAAGGTGTCAAGACCTCCAATAAATTTTCTTTAAAAAAAATTAGACATACAGCATGGTAATAGGCCCTTCCGGCCCACAAGCCCGTGCTGCCCAATGACACCCAAATCACTACGACCCCCGTTTCTTTTGAAGGGTGGAAGGAAGCCACGGCACCCAGAGGAAACCCCCACAGATATGGGGAGAATGTTCAAGTTCCTTACAGACAGCACCAAACCATCTAAGTACTAATAGAACCACCTAAGCACTAAAACATCATCCGTGACAGAGTCACAATAACAGAACCTTTATAAAATAGGCACTGTATTCCATATAACCATATAACCGTTTACAGCACGGAAACAGGCCATGTCGGCCCTTCAAGTCCGTACCGGTTCACTTGAACAACTCCACTAACTCCTCCGCAAACTCCTGAGGAAGTAGAGGCTTTCTTCATGATGCCGTTGGTGTGTCATAAAGATAAAAAATGAAAAATGGGAAAAGCTATGCTCCGGAACTCCTCCGATATTTCTGGCCACTCATATGACCAAGGTGGATTACCTCATATTTCCCCGCAATGTACATTGGCAATTGGCAAAATACTGAGAGGATAAATAACCAGCCATTTAATCACTATTGCTTTGCTTTATAGTCCTCTTTTCCATATTTAGTATGTATTTTGAATGCTTGAAAGGATTCCTGTACCTCAGAAGATGTACCTTAAAGACCCATTGATCAATTCCGATAGTATGCTTTGCATTTAATTAAAGTATTTTAGGCAACTGAGGTCAATAGTCATATATTAATACTTTTTATTATTCAGATGGTATAAAATTGAAACTCCCATCAGATTCGATCATGTAATTGCTATTGGGCTTTTGTTTTAACATGTCATTTTATCAAAGTCACTACCTGATACAGCACAGTTCCTAGTTAACCATTACAACTGGGTGGAGAAATGTGGATAGAAAACTCTCTGAAAACAGGCATAGGCAGGGAAACTGCAAAATGAACATACAGTCCAACTCCGATTATCCTAAATAGTCAGGACCAGACCTATTTCGGATAAAGGATATTTTTGGAGAACTGGTCATTTTTAAAAACAGCCCAGTAGCAACAGCAAATCACTTGTAACCGTGTTTAAACAACAACAAGCAACAAGGGACAGCTTTTTAAGCATGAGATAGTGTTTAATTCTCACCAAAAAACCTGAACAAAATAAGATCAATCCAATACCAAAACTTTGAAATTCTACTCCGACGTTTTGCAAAAATTCCAAATTTTTTTTCAACCTGTGATGTCAGTTCAGCTCCAAAAAAAAAAATTCGGATAACTGAGGATTTCTGATTTTTCTGAAATTCTCAATTATCTGAAATTTTTTTTGTAGCCAAACAGATGTCACTTCTGGGTCCAAAAGATTTTTGGATAACTGAGGATTTTGGATAATCCGATTTTGGATAATTGGAATTGTACTGTAGTTGGAGATTTCAGAAATCATTCATGGCTGACGTACGATTGGAGAAATCCTTTGATATAAACTCATCAGATTTTACGGCCTAAAATGTGAGAAGAAATATTGTGAATGAGAGAGTTAAAGCAGCTCTGCCTCCATACCATAAAATCTCCAGGAATGGTCGAAGAACTATGGAGAATCAGCCACATTAGACATGACTGATTTCTGTTCACTTTTCTCCATGCAGTAATCTTGATGATAAGAGGATAGCTGAAAGTCTTCTATCTTTTCATAGTCTGACTCAACTGGGAAACTTTGTCCAACTCCCAACACCTGCCTTACAGACACACTCACCCTGGAGGTCTCCAGGTATTTAGCACAGATTTCCCAATCGTCTTTTTCGCTGTGCTGGTTGTTGCTGGTTGATGTGTGTTCCAAACAGCTGGGGAGTAGCCCTCCTTCCAGATTAGGGATGACCCGGGGCACTGCATGGTACAGAAGACGACTGCTGCCCGACATTATCATGATGTCACCGCTGTGCAAGAACATGGGAAGGGGAGGGTCCTGCTTCTTCTGGCCTCCGAGAAGAAACACAGCTGATTGACCAAAGCTGGGGAGAGAGAGAGAAACAGCACAGACATGACTTAACTGATGCTGATCACATGCCAGGGTGTCTGCAGATCATTAAATAATGGAGATGTGGGGTGTTATTGCTGCCCATTGTATGATGCCATCTGGCATTAGATAAAAGTAACCTAGCTGAGGCCAAGGGCTCAAGTCAGACTTAACAGTGTGGACATGTCTAAGCTCATTTTTATGTAGAGTGAATAATGGAGGACAGCCAAGAGAGCACAACCAATTAAGTGGGTGGGATATAATGTTAGCTGCAAAGGTGGAAGTGAATGGCCTAGGTAATGGAGAAGATAGAAAATCCAGAATTTACTCAAGGTTCAAAGACAACACTGAGGTCACAAACTCTTTTTCATCACAATAAAAAATTTAGTAGGGGAAAGGATCCAGCAGACATATTGGGGAAATGGCATTCAACAATCATTCACAAACAAACCCAAAAAATCTCAGAAACCTAAATATCATGGTCTTGAAATAAACAGCATGTACCATTATTCTTCAGTATTTACTGTCATGTTACATTGAAAAACTGGCCTTAGACTTTGGATTTTCATTTTGCATTCAGAATGGAAATATACTTCCAGTATGATCATATTACACAGTTTGGTTTCTCATGAAACAACTGTAACCTTCAGATCCAGCATTTCCACAGTAGTGGTTAATACTAGAATCCCGAAGGTATTAAAGCTTTAAGATAAATATTTTAATAGAATGTAGGTACCTATCCATGATCTTCCCCCATCCAAATACCCTTCCAGGAAATAGCTATAGCAAAGATTCTCCTGTTAAAATTTGTGCAACACCTACTCCCTTCAGAGATGCACCACCAGAAATCTGAGATTGTCAACCAATAACTGATAGAAATTGTGCAATAATGGGAGAAAATTTAAATTTAGAAATAAATGACCAGCATTTTTCAAACTGGTAGAATTATGTTAATATATTGTAAATTTTCTTCCAACCATTCCCTGCAGTCTGAGTCACAAAATAAAGATGATGTATTTTGCAAATGTTGTTGAGAAAGAATTTAGATAATCTGTTCTACTGAAGTTAGTGTATACAAAACCTTTCTCCTTTCAGATTTCAAATCTAAGTTCATTATGATGTACAGCAAAGGCATTCAGTCTTTAAGCAATAGGCCATTTTGTCTGGAGACATAAAAGGCTGCAGATGCTGGAATCTGGAGCAAAAAACTGTTGGAGGAACTCAACTAGTCAAACAGCACCTACGGCAGCAAAGGGATGGGTTGTGACCTTACATTAGGACTGAAGATAGCCAGTATAAAGAAGCAACAGGAGGTTTGAGAGGTGATAGGTGGAACCAGGTGAAATGGGGGATGGTGGAACCAGGTTGGGGGAAGTGAAGATTAGAGACAAGAGGCTGGGGATTCATAGATAGAGAGAAGAGTGGCAGGTTCTCATCTGGTCTGAAGGAAAGCAAGCTGAAAAGTTGAAACTAATTGACTAGATTGAAGCGCCAATCACAGAGGAACAAGATATTCAGTGAACAATTCTGGCAATCCTTAGCTTAAGCCATGAAGGCAAAACTACTGGAATCAAAGAATGAAACATAAGTGCTGTGCCAACTCTTGGAAAGGTCCAAATCAGAAAATTCTGAAAACATGCACAGTAAATCAGGAAAGAGAAAGAGAGTTAACGTTTCAAGTTTGAGACCCAGTTCCAATGAAACATCTTGAATATGAATCTTTAATTCTTCCCCCCCCCCTTTTAAACAGATAGTACCTGATTTGCTATGTTTTCAGCATTTTCTATTTTATTTCAGTTTTTCAGCAGCTGCAGTTTTTAAATTTCATTGCAATGTGTAATGAAATTACACTGTACGCTCCTATCTAATTCAGCCCAATTTAAAAAAAAACAGTAAAATTTCCCTTATGCATTTACCAATTCTATTTCAAAATATACCATCCCTTTCAGCTAATACTGATTATAAATAAATGTAAAATAAATTCCTCTACATTTCTTTTGACAGTTACTTAAACCATCATTTTCTGATTACTGACCTTTCTGTCATTCAAAACATTACCTGATCTAAGCCATGAAGGTCAATAGAGGCATTAAAAAAGTGGTTAAAAAGTAGCATTTTGTTCACGGACTGCAGGCTGTTGGAGACTGGTTCATGGGAAAATGTATTGGAACCAGGATTCGAGAGGGTGCTGAAGGCAAGAAGAGCTCCCTAAAGGCCTCAGGCACAGCTTCCTGATTGTATTGGAGATTTGGACCAAGGAATCTGCAGCTGTGGGTGCACTGGAGGTGAATCCACAGACACTCCGTGTCTCTGAGGGGACTTCCTTTGGCTTCTCTTTCTTTTATTGTTAAGGGTGTCGGGCAGTGCTCATGGTGACTCTTCGTTTGCCTTATGGCAAGCAAAAGTTGTAGTGTATCATGTATATTACATTTTTATGTATTATTATGTGACAATAAAAAAAACCTTGAATCTTCCTTTACCTGAACGACAAGAGGGGTTTGGAGTAGTCCATCTCAGATTCATCCACATGAATACCCAGTGAAGAGTCAAAATGATAATAATTCAATATCCCTGCTTCTGCCTTAAATTGGTGGAAACCACATGCTGCTGTGACCTGCTCTGACAGATATGCGAGGTCCACAGGAAATGCTGTGAAACGATCGGGTGAATATTTCTGCAAATGAAAAGACCAAAAGGTAGTCAACTGCATCCATGTCACCTCTTGCCTACATACTGACCATCCATCATGCCCCAGACCCACTCTCTGCTCTCCTCACATCAGGGAGAAGGTTCAAGTGTGTGAAAGCAGGCAGCAACAGGCTTAAATACAGTTTTTCTCAAATTCTGGAATTCATCCCACATAGGGTGAACAAGATCACTTAATTGGTACTACATAAGACAGTACAGGACAAGAAAAGGGCCTCTGGACTAAATGTCCGTGCCTTGCATGATTTCCAAATCAAACAAAAACCTTGCTACCTGCACCTGGTTGAAACTTCTCCACCACATTCATATTTATGTGCTTATCTAGAAACTTTCCGAATGGCACCATTTTATCTGCCTGTTCCAGGCACCTAGCACTCTCTATGTAAAATATTTGCCCCATGGAAATGATTCTGACAGTCCATCCTATCAATGCCTGAGAAAACAACCCACTCACTTCTCTTTCCATTCAGAGTTATCCCCTCACCCTATTACTGCCCAACTTTTTTTCTCTTCTGCTGTCCCAACTATGATCTCTAGCCTGTGCTCCTCCCCTGGCCCCTGCCCTCGCCACCCCACTATTTTATTCAGGTGCCTGTCTGTTTTTTTGGCTTCTTTTTCCCTTCATGAATAAAGTTATATTAGCTGCTCTCCAGTCCTTTGGATCTCTTCCGTCTCTAAGGAGGATGCAAATGTCTTTATCACAGACCAGTAATCTCATCACTTGCCTTTTTCCATAACCAGCGATGTATCCCATCAGGCCTGGGGATCTGACCTTCATTAATGCTCCTCAATAACCCAACACCACTTCTTTCTTGATCTCAAAATGCCCTCACACATGAGAATTCTCCACATTATGCTTCGTATCAATGTCCACGTCCCTCTTCTTGGTAAATACTGATGCAAAGTACTCAATCAGTATTTCACCCACTTTCTCGGATCCCAAGCAGAAATTCCCTGCTTTGTTCTTGAGTAGTCCTATCCTCTATCTAGTCATCAAGGACAAGAAAAAGTGATCAATTTTGCCAAAATATTCTCCCACTCAAATTCTGATCACCTGGCCAGACATTTGACAAAGAAGTTCTAATATGGTCCATTCATGGTAGGTTCATCTATAAGATGCTTCAAATAACTCTCCTTGACCCACTTAAGAAATTCTGTCCCATCTTAGCCAGTGGCACAAAAGACATCCTGGTCAATAATAGGGAAATTCAAGTCTCCTACTACATCAACCCTGTTGCTTTTGCATCTTTCCATAATCTATCTACATATTGGTTCTACTACTTTCCAGCTGCTATAGGGATCCTATTGTATAGCCCTATCAGAGTGATGGCACCTTTCTTTTTTCTGATCTCTACCCACATTGCCTCAGCAGTTGAAGTCTCCATTAGGTCCTATCTGAGTGCAGCTGTGAGACTCTCTCTGATTAGCAATGCCATGTCTCCACTTCTTCTACCTCCTTTTCCATCCTGTTTAAAACAACAAAATCCAGACGCATTGAGCTGCCAATCTTGTCCCTCTTGTAGCCACATCTCCATAATGGCCACATCATAATTTAAGTACTGATCCAGGCTCTGTTTATCTGCTTTCCCCACAATACTCCTTGCATTAAAAAAATACATCAGCCCATTAGTCTCACTGTGACTATTCATCTGTCCTTTCCTTTCAGGCTTGCTTTCCCCAGGATCTGCTATTCCCTCAACTCCTCCACTTGCTGCCATGTTTCTCATGTTCCCACCCTGCTGCCAATGTGGTTTAAATCTTGCCAAGTAGCAAAGCAAACCTTTGTGTGAGGATATTAGTCTTTCTTTAATTGTAAAACTATACTCTGCAAATTATGCTGTTCTGCTCGATATGGCTGTATGAATGATAGAGCTAACCTATTAAACTGCTTGCAGAAGAACCCTTCTCATTGTACTAGAAAAATTAGCTTAAACTTAAACATGGCAAAGACCTCTTTAAAGAACACAAACGCTAGTCACTGAAAGACACACTTATTAATGGTTTCACATTTAACTGGTGTTCGATGTGTGAGAGTTCACAAGTTTCATTATATTCTTAACTTTGACTTAATGTTGAAAGGCACTTATAACACTGACAAGATCCTAATAGATCACCTTCATAAATTCCTGGAATCAGTAGAAATATTTGACCTTGTAGTTGAAGAGGGAATTTGAGTAATTATGACTGCAACTGAAAGAGTAATATTGTACTTTTCTTTCCTTATAATTCTGAACATATTTATTTTCACAAGTATATCCAGCTACCACTGAATCACGTCATTGATCCGGCAAAGGCAGTGAGTTGAAAGCTCCAGAAATATGTTTTAATGTGAGGATGGATATGTGTATACATATTTTCTAAGTCAGTTTGGTGTGCAAATTGAGGATGAAAATTAAACAAACCTTTGTCGATTTTGCCTTTATTAATTCAAGGAGTTGCTGCTGAGGTAACCTCTTGTATATTGTTGCAGGGCATGTTATAGATTGTAGAAGCAGCAACTCTCACACTTGTTAATGCATTGAAATGCAGGGTGGTACAAATCCAGGGATCCAGGTGTGATTCTAATTGTGGGTGCTGTCTCTATCGAGTGAAACACGAAACTGCAGATACTATAAATGTAGTAAAAAGACAGGAATGCTGGAGGATCTCAGCCGGTCTTGCAACGCCAACAGGAGGTAAAGATATATAACTGATGTTTTAGGACTGAGCCACTCTTCAAGGTACAGGTAAAAAGCAGGCAGGTCCCTGAATTAAAAGGCTGGGGAGAAGGGAAGAAAGGGCATGGAGAGAAATATAGACAAACTGACAATAAATGTTAATTGGATATGGAGAGGAATATATGAGAGAGAAAAGGTGATAATTAAGTGCATAAAGGGGTGTTTTTGGCATTATAAACACACCTGTCTGCTTTTTATTCATATCTTGAAGAGGGGATCAGTCCCGAAACATCAGTTATATATCTTTACCTCCTGTGGACACTGCAAGACCGGCTGAGATCCTCCAGCATTTCTGTGTTTTTATTACATTTACAGCATCTGCAAACTTTTATAATTCACTTGATACTGACAGCATCTACGATCAGAATTACACTTGGATCCCTGGGTTCACACTGCTGTATCAACATGCCACCCTGCATTTCAATGCAATAAAAAGTGGGAGTACTGCTGCTTCGACAATCTACAACATGGTGCTCAATGAAGCAATCTTCTAGTCTGTGCCCAGTCTCACCAATTTAGAAGAGACCACAATGGAAGTACTGGATGCAGTAGATAACCACCCCCACCCGCAGATTCACAAGTAAAATGTTGATTCACTTGGAAGGATTGTTTGGGGTCGCGAATGGTGGTGAGGGAGGAGGTGTGGACACAAGTGGAGCATTTTCTGTGGTCACATGGGTAGGTGCCAAGGGATTGATTAGTGGGGAGAGAGGAGTGGACGTGGGAGTCACAGAGGGAGCATCCCTATGGAAGGCAGAGAAAAGGAGAAGAGGGAAATATGTGTCTGGTGGTGTGATCATGTAGGAGGTGTCAGAAAAGAGGTGGTTTTTATTGCTGTTTGTGTAGTTTGTACATTCCCCACATTACCACAAGGATGTCTAAAAGGCCAGTTGTAAATTATTATAAATTAACCCTTTGTTCAGATGAGTGGCAAAAGAATCAAATGGGAGTTCATAAGTATGTGAGAAAGAAGTTGTAATGATAACAGGGAAATAGGAGAATGGTACAGATAGTGTCAGCATTAACCCAATGAACTGAATAGTCTTCATTTTGCTTTAATTAAAATGTAAGTGTTGCTGTAAACATGTGCATTTATTCCAAAATTGACCATTTGGTGAACTTTAATTGACAAAATAATGCCCGAATTATTGGACTAAAGCAGTAGTTCTCAACCTTTTTCACCCTAGGCCCACTTTAATTTTTCAAAAAAACATATGCTCCACCATTAGCAGAAAAAAGTTATATATTCAAAAGAAGTTTTAATTAAATAATTTACTGCAAGTGTATTTCAATGTAATTAAGGTCGGGATTACACTGGAACACATATTTCATATTCAACTACTACTTCAATGTCAACCATCTCAAACACATTCAACAATTGTCGTCACTTCAGTGGGAACCTCGCCCCTGATGCTGGCTGCAGAATTTTTTGATTTGAGGGATTAATTTTGTTAGTTTCAACCTTAAATCTCCACATTTTGTAATTTGCAGTCGGTTCCTCTTAGGAAATAACTAACAGCACTGAAGCCACATTCTACTAAATAAGATGATGGAAAATGTACCAATAGTTCCCTTGCTAAAGTAGTCAAGTTTGGGGTTTTTTTTGACCTTGTTAAGACGGCCACATCATGGTACCTTTCACTTTGAACAGAGTTTCCACAGATTCATCATGTTACAACTCAGATAACTCCTCTTGGTTTTGCACTGGAACTTCAGCTAAGTCCACCAGCAATGGGCTGAGTTAACCAAGAGGTAAAATCCACTGACTTTAAATCACAAAATCTATCATTGAAGCCAGTAACCAACATTTTCAAATGGTCAACAATGACATTTGTAGCGGCATTAGTTACCTCACACTCATTCAACCAATAGAGTTGACTGAAATTTCTTGCAGAGATATTCCTTTGGCATAATTCTAGACATGGCATGAATCTAAATATTTTTGTTTTTGCATCAGCAAGCATCATATATGCTACTTGGAGTTGCTTATTCAATGTACTTAGTTTCTCAAAAATGTCCGTCAAGTAACTCACATAAGCTTTGCCATCTGTTGTTAGCAAGAGCTTAATTTCAGGTTTGTTCTTCAAAAACTCGTTGAGATCAAACAGATCCATAAACCTTTTGAAGCAGTTTTCCTTTGACAACCACCTTTCTTCAGTGTGAAGCAATAATCTCACATGTTCTGCATTTTTTATCTTCACAAAACTGCTTAAGCAGACGTTCACATTTGGCATTAGCTTTGATGGCATCGATACACTTGATCACAGAATGCAGTATCTCGTGTAGAACAAGGGAAACTTTCTTGGCAACCAAGTTTTCCCAGTGGAAAATACAATGCACAACCAACAGGTTTAGACTTTCATCCTTCATTAATTTTAAACATCCTGTTTTTTAACCCATCATAGCAGGTGCACCATCTGCAGCACAAGATACAATGTTTCCTTTTGGTATTTCATTTTCATCCAAATATTTTTTGAGCTTGCTGTAGAATCAACTGCAGTAGTGGTTGTTTCTAATCATTCACAAAACAACATGGCTGCTTGAAACTCTTTCTCATCAATATATCCCATGTATGCCAATAACAGAGCCTCACTGTCCCATATAGTAGAATCATCCAGTTGTGATTTCAACTTCTCAATAAACTGTTTTTCACCCATGTCATCTATTCTGTTGCAGACAGTATTATTACTCAATGGCATTGCATGGACATCTTTGTCATCCTTTTGCAGAACTGTTTTGAGAAACAATGATATTACAGGTTTAATCTTTTCCTCCAAAATCGTATGATTTTTCCCATGTTTTGCTATTAGCAGAGAAATTTCAGGGCTGCAGTTTGTGCAGCGAATAATGAAGTGATTTTTTAATCTATTTTCAAACTTCTTTTTCAGTGATTTAAAATATTCCAATTTAGAATTGACATGGTTAGGATGTTTTACCCTCAAATGAGCTTCAAAAAGGCCTGCTTTCATTGATTTATTTATCAAAGTTTGTAGGGTTAATGGGCAAAAAGGTGGTTGTTCATCGTGTTCAGCAGATATAAACCCAAATTTCAAGAACTCCATTGAATATTGACGAACCTTTTGCTTGCTTGGTCTGCTCATTTTGAATATACAACAGTGCGAGTTCCCGGAAACAGATTAATACAACAGCGCAATCTCTCTGAAACAGATTAATCAATATTTTATTTTGACTTAGAATTGAAAAATGTAATAAAAGTAATGATCGAATCAAAGGAAGGATACTGACCTGAAGAAAACATGAAAAATAAACACTAGCGTGGTTTCTGACATTTTTTCTCGCAGGGGGGGGGGGGCATCGCCTTGTGCTTTACTTTCAGGGGTCCTTTCTTTTGCGATTTTGGCGTCCCCCTCAGGCTGGTGCCTGGGGCCGACCCCACCCCCCCAATCAATATTGTGCTAGTGCACAAAGGTACATACAGATACAGGTCTCACTCACTACTGAACTGAAAAAAATAAAAGGGGTCTGGACGGAGACATGATTGTTGAGATCATTTGGAATCCTCATCTCCAATGAGATAATTTGGAATGGATTATAATAAGACCGGGTCAGAAAAAATATAATTATAATGTTAACCAAGGATAACAACAGTTAAAATAAGAGAAACAACGGAGAAATAACAGAGAAACATCAGAAGAGCAAAAACACGTTATGAAAATAAAAAGAACAAAGTGATTTTATTTGGAAGTTACCACAACTGTACTGAGTGTGTTGCCAAGTCACATCTTTCTCACCAATATAACAAGTTTATTTTTTCTAACCAACCTTTTAATTATTTCCCAAAATATTCCTATGCCCCATTAAAATATTCTTAAGTCCCACACCCCACCTTAAGAATCTATTGTTGTATGTCCATCCCTGGTTTAATTTCAAAAGATGCATCACTTGGTACTTGTTTGAGTTAAGATCTGATGGCTATGCCCTTACTCACTTTCTTAGTTGATCCATAATCCCTTAGAACCTTCTCCATTGTCCACCATACAACCAATTTCAATGGCATCTACAAACTTATTGACCCTGCCATTGACATTCTTATCCAAATAGAAACATAGAAACATAGAAGATAGGAGCAGGAGTAGGTCATTCGACCCTTCGAGCCTGCTCCACCATTCAACGAGATCATGGCTGATCTTAAAGTTCAGTACCCCGTCCCCGCCTTCTCTCCGTAACCTTTAATACCCTTATACTGAAGAAATAGATCTAATTCCCTCTTAAATAGATTTAATGAACCTGCCTCTACTGCCCTCTGTGGCAATGAATTCCACAGATTCACCACCCTCTGGGTAAAGAAATTCCTCCTCATCTCAGTCCTAAATGGTTTGCCTATTATCCTCAAACCATGGCCCCGGGTTCTGGATTTTCCCATCCTTGGAAACGTCCCATCTGCATCCATTCTGTCCAGTCCTGCCAGAATTTTATAGGTCTCTATGAGATCCCCTCTCAATCTTCTAAACTCCAGCGAGTACAATCCCAATTTGCGCAATCTTTCCTCATAAGTCATTCCTGCCATTCCAGGTATCAGCCTGGTGAATCGCCTCTGCACTCCCTCCATTGCAAGAACATCCTTCCTTAGATAAGGTGACCAAAACTGCACACAATACTCCAGGTGGGGTCTCACCAAGGCCCTGTACAGCTGCAGTAAGGTATCCTTGTTCCTATACTCAAACCCTCTTGATATGAAGGCCAACATACCATTTGCCTTTTTAACCGCCTGCTGTACCTGCATGCTCGCCTTCAGAGACTGGTGTACAAGTACCCCTAGGTCTCTCTGCACTTCCCCATCTCTTAATTTATTGCCATTCAAATAGTAATCTGCCCTCCAGTTTGTATTACCAAAGTGGATAACCTCACATTTATCCACATTGTAGTGCATTTGCCATTGATATATAAGAAACAAAGAACCAATCACTGATCCCTGCGACACACCATTGATCACAAGCCTCCAATCTGCATGCTAATTTTGTATTCAATTTGCTATATCAACTTGGATCCCTTCCAGATTAACCTGCATGTGGGACCTTATGAAAGACATTGCTAAAGCTCATGTAGACGTCTATCACCTTCAATCCTCTTGGTGACTTGCTCATCAAACTTAATGAAACTTGTGATATATAATAATTTGCCTGGAACAAAGCCCATATGCTAACTAATCCTACCTTTCCAAATGCTAATAAATCCAGTTCCTCAGCATCTTTTATATAGAACATTACACCACAGAATAGGCCATTCAGCCCAGAATGTTGTGCCAACCTATGTAAACCTACTCCAAATCTAACCCTTCGCTACCACACACCCCTATCTTCTTTTTTTTTACACCCCTGAATCTTTTAAATGTCTTTATTGTACCAGCTCTCCACCACAGTCGCCACCGATATCTCTTCCGATAACATTCCCACTATCGATGCAAAGCTTATTGATCTATAGTTCACTGGCTTATCCTACTAACCTTCTTAAATAAAAGCACAAAATTAACCATACTCCAGTCTTGTGGTACCTCACCTGTGGTTAACAAAGATATAAAATTCTCTGCTAAAGGCCTAGCAATCTCTTCTTTTGCTTCTCATAATATCCTTGGAGACACCTGGTCAGTCTCCAAGAATTTATTTACTTTGATGCGTTTCAAGATCTTGTCCTCCTTCGTCATGTTGATAGGTTCCAAGATATCACTGTTACCTCCCCTGAACTCACTCACCTCCTTCTTTATGACAAATGTTTATTTAAGACCTCTTCCATCTTCCATGGCTTAAAATGTACATTACCATCTGATGCTTAAGGGATCAACTCTCCTCCTAGCTACCCTTTTGCTCTTACTATATTTATAGAATATGTGCACTCTCTACGTTGTTTGAAGAGGGCACGCAAAATCATTGAGGACCCCTTCCATCTTTCAGCTGCTCCTGTCAGGGAAGCGATACAGGAGGATCAGAGCCAGCACCCCCAGGCTGAGGAACAGCTTCTTCCCACAGGGAGCAAGAATGTTGAACGACCAAAGGAACTGTTCGCACTAACTATCCAAGACTCTCATTTGCACAAAACAATTTTCATTTATTTATTTTTATAGATAAAATACTTGTCCTCATATGTATTATACGTCTATAAGTGTGTTATGTCTGGTTGTGTGTCTGCATGTTTTGTACTAAGGACCAGAGAACACTGTTTCATCAGGTTGTACTTGTACAATCAGATGACAATAAATATGACTTTTTAGAATCTTTTGGGGTTCTCTGTTATCCTGTATGCTATTGGTTCTCATGACCCCCTCTCTTTGACTTCCCAATTTCCTTCCAAAGTGAACTCTTACATCACTTAACACTTGTCAAGGGACACCACTTGAACCCAGCAGCCTTTACCTGACATGTGCCTCATTCTTTTTCCATAATCAGACTGTTAATACAGCTGGATACTAAGTATCTTGGATAACAGCGTGAAATACTAAAGTCTGTAGACACTATGATGGTAATAAAAACACAGAAATGCTGGAGGAACTCGGGCGGTCTCACAATATCCATAGAGAAAAAGGTATGAAGGGCTCAGGAATGAAATGTCAGTTATATATCTTTACCTCCTATGGGCGCTGTGAGGCCTGCTGAGTTCCTCCAACATTTCTATCTTCTTGGACCTCAGCAAAGGGTATTGCAAAAACTTTTGCAAAGGGACAGAAGAAAAATCCCGTATGACTGAGATTGCTGTTTAAGATTCGTGAGTAGGTGCAGTCACTGATCCAGGGCTATTAGTCAGTGAACGAAACGGATTCCCAGAGGTACTAGTTAGCTTTTGCTATCTGTCCACACTTCTGACAGGTTAGTGCAAAGCTGGTGAGAGGTTAGGAGAAGGTCATCAGTTTCTCCTTTTGACGGGGAGGAAATCACAAAATGCAACCCACTAAGAAGGATCTTAGCCTGAAAATAAATATGTACAGAATAAAAATATGAAAAGTTACCTTAGTTTCCCAGTTATAATGATAACCTAAAGTAACCCAACGTAGTTTCTCTAGCAAGCTTTTAGCCTCTCGTTTATGAGGTCCTTTTCGCCTAAAAAAAAACACAAAATGCCATTAAAAATTGTACTTTCATTTATTCTCCTGCTCTTTCATTCCTTTGGGTACACACTACTTATATCTAGTAACCTTGCTCGGAGGATTTCTGATCTAATAATATCAGTTTGGGACGGCATATCACTGAAGTACATCCTGACAGTCTTCAACCCCTTCATTGCTCATGAGATATGGTGGCTTCATATCCATATGGTTCTGTTACTGGCAGCATGGACAAGGATGGACTAGAAACCCACCCAAGCAAATAAAATGAGCACATAGTGACTGGCAGCTCAGGGATTTGAATTACACAACAGTGAGAGTAGAGGCCTCATGCTTCTGGCAGTCAGACACCATGAAACTGAAGGTTTTGAGTTGATGAGAATCATACTTTACCGATATTGCCTGCCTCTAATGTTGGAGTAGGACTATTTCAAAGTCCACGTGTATTGTTTTTGGTTCAAATAAAGAAAACTAAAAATGTAGAGGTATTTACCTCTATAAAATAATGGTAAGATAGCCTTGGAATAATGATTAGTTGTAGCTGGCTGCTACAAGCTATGGCTCTGTGAGCCTATAGCGCAGGAAAGGTTATATCTGTTTGTAGGTTAGCTCAGAAAGAACACACTGTTCCCAGAAAGATCAACACAAACCCCAGTTGAGTTTAGTTAACACTGAGCTTTATTGGGCTCACAGCCTTGCTTTTATTCTCAAGCTGAGGGGCGTTGTCAAAGCCCCCTCAGCACTGATTGGTGCACTTGCGATCTGCTTTCCTTGATAGGTCAGTTAGGCTCCTTTAGTTGTGGCCAATTGGAGGGGAGTGCTGTGGGCCTCGTGCAGCCTGCTGGATCGTCGCGTTCATCCTTCATTTTGTGAGGCACCCGAGGGGGCTGCCACATAAGGCTTTTTCAGGTGCATTCTTAGCGTAGAATGCACCTGAAAAAGCAGAAGTGGCTCTTTAAATTGCCGTTCAGGTGGCATTGTTTAAAGCACAACGCTGGCCACCTGAAGGACACAGTTGCACAGGATGTGGCTCAGAGTACATTCTGTCCGACTCCTGCCCAGTGTCAGCTATGACCCTTTAACATCTGCTTTCAGCCAGCTGTATTCAGGTGGCTGGGGGAGCCACTAAGCTGAGCTGATTATCCCTCTTGGAGGAGGGTTACGTAGCTCACCTCAAGAGCGCCTCCTGCACATTCAAGTGGCCTCAAAACAGCCGCATATTGCCTAAACATGTGGCTTTACATGCGGGGCAATTGGCCACCTGAAAGTGCCTATTGTAATTTATAAATAATCCTTTTAAAACAAAACTGAGTCTGAAATGAACACAATGGCAGAGGATGGTAGTGAGCAAGTATGACAGGAATAGAAAGAGACAAAAAAGATTTGGAACTGCAATGAAAAACTTAATGCTTTTCAAGTGAAACTCACAATACAAAAAATTGACAATGCTCTTCATACTGATAAATGGTTCTGGGGTAATTGCTCATACTCCTGTTTGACAGAAGGAAAGGTGGAGCCCAAGCATGTGACAAAGTTCTGTCGCAGGAGGCAAACAAAAGACACTGCTGCTCCTTTGGATGCTCTTTGAAGATTTGCATCTTTGAAGCTCATGGCAAGAATGTGGTGGGGTAAGGTTTATGGGTCTGGGAGAAGAAAGGAGATGCAAGCAAAGGATTAGATAATGTACTTGGTCACAAAATTGGAATTAGTTCTATTGATTAGAAAGTGCAAAAATTACTGGTCTTGCAGTCAAACGATTTTTAATATTTTTGTTTCTCTAAAAAACACAATATGGCACTTTTAATATCAGAGCATGTCATGAGGCAATCAACTCTTAGGGACTGCTTGCATTTATAAAGTTCTTGACTTTCTGGCCAAGTTGCAAGACTATTCAAGTAAATTCAAGATTCCCTTATTGTATTGTAATAGATCAGAATATTTATATTACACAAAATTGCCTTCTGCCTGCAGTGAGGCAGAAAAAGAGTCACCATTAGTGTTCCTTGGCACCCCTTAGAGCAGGAGAGAAAGCAAAGCAAAAGAGAGTCACTGAGTGTCCATGGATTAGCCTTCAGTTCTCCTGCAGCCTCTACAGTCACATAGACTCCTGTTCAATTTCTAGGCAACCTGAGCTCCAGATCCAAACTCCCGACACAATCAGAAAGCCTTCAGAGCTTGAGGCTCTTTGGGAGCCCTTCTTGCACCTTTTCAAATCCTGGCTCTGATTTCTTTTTTCCTTGAGCCAGTCTCCAGCAATCGCATCCTGTTTGTGTCCTTTGAAGGCAAGTCACTAGCAGCCTTTGTGGGTCCCTCAGCCACTGAGACCCTCGCTGGTTTGCTGTCATGCAATTCCACATTCGCCTTTTCAATTTCAAATTATGCTTGTATGAATTTAATATGGGCAGCAAGTTCACGAAAAAAAGATTAGGTTCTCACATTATATTTAGATAACCAAGGAATGATTACTTATGTGACAATCAGTTATCACCGTCCTTTAGAGCAACTGGTACAGTCATGGGACACATTTTAAAATTAGGTCTTAATTTTCTATACAGTTCCTCAATGTTAATTAGCAGCTGATGTAATTTAAACTGCCATCAAATAGTCCTAGTCAAATGTGTTATCTCACGTGGCTTTTAAAACAAAATACATCGCATCTATTCAGATAGTGTCAATTTTATAAATGGTCCCTAAAAGATATATGAAAGATCTAATACTGAAAAACAGAAAATGCTATAAATGCTGAGCAGGTTGGACCCAGCATCTGGGAAGAAAGTAAGTTCCGATTAAATATCAACTGAAACATTAATTTTGTTTTTCTCTCTCCAGGAAGCTGTGCATTTTCAACATATGCAATATTTTTCTTTTGTGTTCAGCAAAATAAAGCACAGTGATGTAATCATGTTGTACATCCGCTAACCTGTGCTTCCTCTGTGAATGCAGCAACACAGCTCAACACAAAAATTTTGGGGGGGGGGGGGGCATATATCTAGAGCTAGGTTTTAGCAGTGCAGAGTGTAAGACACCTATCAGCTCTTTTGATATCTTATGAAAAAAAGTCTCTTCTATAACTACATTTAGTTTCAGTGGGAGATAAAACAATTCAATTCCCCAAATTTTACTTCAGAGGGCACATACTACATGGTTTAATGGCATTAGGAAATGAAGATGAGAATCTAGAATGTTTACACAGTATGATAAATTAGTATATAAACTGTTGCTTTCAAGTATAAATTTAGCAAGTTTCAATTTGAAATGCAATAATGATCTTTACCATAAAGGGAAATTTGTTGTGACATAAGTTACGTTAGGACATCAGACAATAAAAATTTATTTCTTCTCACCAGCTTTCATAAGCTTTTTAGCCCTAGGCACAATAATATGGAAATTCATGGAATAAAAGGACATATGTTTTTAACTGCAATTGTATGTCATTCTGAAAATTAATTGCAGAAAATTCTCTTCATCTTTCTCCATAAATGATTGAAAAATGCTTTCCTTGTGAAGCAACATAGGAGTTTTATCATTCTGTTTTTTAAGCACTGAAAACTGAACATCTCTCAAGTTGCACATCTTACAGTGCAGTAATTTGGTCGAGACTCAACCAGTCACGGATCCCACTTTAACTATTACATGTAGATAGAAGTAGGTGGAATTGAAAAAGCAATATTAAAACAAATTTGACTCTTTTCAGGTGCCAGGGGACACATTGTAAGCTTTCGATACATGATTTTTATTTCCCATGGTCATAGGGCAAAGATTCAACAGTCTGTGATGAGGTTTTCTGATCTTTGATAAGCTTGGCACAATACTGAGTAATCAGGTTGTAAATCTGTTTGGAGTCACCAGGGTTTATAAGCCTTGAAAAAACAGTAGGATCAACGGATAATTTTATGATTGTGTTTTCGTCTTAGTAGAGGATTTTTTGGGGGGGAGATGTGTTTGTCTCTCTAGACGTGGTATATGTCCCATTACTTTTACCATTCTATTTCTTCCATTATTAATGATTTGCTCCTCTAAATTTTGGCAGCCATTATCCAAAGTCTGCCTCTGCCTCCCTCCAGGAGTAATTGATTTGGGCCTCAAATACTTATTTCAATTCACACAGAACATGTCTCATAAATTCAAATCGAGGAACACTACAAGAATATAATGTTAACAGCAGATTAAAGCATAGACGATATAAGAAACAATGCCATAAACCATTGGCTGGTGAATTGAAAACAGCATGTGTGCTTTGGCAGAGCCTTCTCTACATCTCAACCTCTTCCCCTTTCGCCAGTTTGATGGATGATCTCTTTCTACTGTTATTTCTCTTTCCTTATGGGACAAGTATTTGGTTTACTTGCTTTCACTTGCTATTAGAACAAAAGGAACTTGGATAGTCAACCATTGGCTGAATCCTTCAGTTATACTCTCTGATATATGTCTGTTTTTAGGTAACTAATCCATGGGTAAATGAAAACAATCAGACAACATAATAAAGAATATCTTGCCAGCTCACTGCAAATATTTTTATGATTTATTTTCACTGTGCAGCTAAATTCTTAATCATTTAGTACTTTGATGAATCTTTTCACAGGCTCCAAGTCACTGAGGGAAAAAAAAACTTACTCTATTTAGATGGTACTGCATGGAAGGTAAACTTCAGAAAAGCATTCCATGGGAGAATTATCAAACTAATTCATAAGCTACACCAAAAGGAATTTATGGAAGATGTCAGGAGAGTTTGGTAAAAATAGTTGTGTTATAAGAGGAAAGAGGTAGAGAACCAGAGGCATTCGGGGGAAAAAATCCAAAGCTCTGGCAACTAAAAGCACAGCCATCAATGTGGATGACAATAGGCTGTAGTATTGCAGGAACATGGATATCAAGGCTGTGAAACCGTTAAAATCAAGTCATCGCTCAACTAGGAGCCAGTGAACATTGATGTGATAAGACCATAAGACATAGGAACTGAAATCTACTCCCCCAAATCTTGACACTTGGTCCCCAGTCTATTCTCACCAACCAGTGGAATCACCCTTTCTGTCTCCATCTTGTCTAACTCTTTCTGAATTTTATACAAGATCATAAGACACAGGAGCAGAA
The DNA here is from genome assembly GCF_036971445.1 of Narcine bancroftii. Lineage (NCBI taxonomy): Eukaryota > Metazoa > Chordata > Chondrichthyes > Torpediniformes > Narcinidae > Narcine > Narcine bancroftii. Next base: position 19,694,267 of record NC_091470.1, on the reverse strand, counting down.
ATAGGCTATTCAGACCATCGAGCCTGCCCCACCATTTAATATTGAGCTGATCTATTTTCCCACTCAGCCCACTTCTAGGCCTTTTCTCCATAACCTTTGATGCTCTGGCTAATGAAGAACCTATCAATCTCCATCTTAAATGCACCCAATGATCTGGCCTCCACAAATGCCTGTGGTAACAAATTCCACAAATTTACCATCTTCTGGCTGAAGAAATTCTGCCATATTTCTGTTCTAAATGGATGCCCTTCAATGCTGAAGTTATGCCCTCTTAGACTCTCCCACCATGGGAATCAAGCTTTCTACCACAACTCTGTCCACATCTTTCAACATTCGAAAAGTTTCCATCATTCCCCACCCACCTTCACTTGCTATTAGAACAAAAGAAACTTGAAAAGTCAACCACTGGCTGAATCCTTTAGTTATACTTTCTGATATAAATAAAGAGTATGTTGATGATGTCCGTTTTCAGGTAACTAATCCATGGGTAAATTAAAACAATCAGACAACATAATATGATAACTCATTCCCAGAAGCACCCTTGTGAACTTTGTTTGAACCCTCTCCAACATCAGAACGTCTTTTCTTAAACGAGGAGCCCAAACCTGCTCACAATACTCCCAAGTGAGGTTTCACCAGTGCTTTATAATGAGTGATGAGTGAATGTAACTTGGTGCAAGATAGACAAAGGCAGAGTTACAGATGACTGATTTGCAAAGAGTAGAACAAGAGAGGTCAACTGCGATCGTGCTGGAACAGTCAAATTTTCAGTTGATAAAGACAGGAACAGGGGTTTCAACAGATGTGTTGAGGCACAGGTCAGCTGAATGGAGGGAAATTGGCTATCTCACTTTGGATTATCAATCAACATTTTGTGGCTTTTACCTGAGGCGCTCTTTGCTTTGCTCCCACAGGTCCTTGGTTTCCCCTGGTGACATATGAAGGTCTAAGTTGCAAATGTTTGGCTTCCGAGGGTAGGTTTTCAAACACTGCTTAGCCCAGTAACACTGCCATCCAGGAAGAAAAGGATCCAAAATGAACATGAATCCTGAGTGAAAGACAGAAATGGATCGACAGAATGATAAGTAATTTATGGAAAAATATTTTCAAATAATACATAGAAACTTCCATTTGCACCACAGAAATCATTATTTTTCTTAATGGCAACCAAAAATAGATATGGGAGATCAAATAAAAAATCATTAATCTGAAAGACAAACCCTGTTTCTCTCTCGACAAATGCTGACAAGTACTTCTATAATTTTTTGTTAAAAAATATTACATTTCCAGCAACAACAGTATTTTGCATTTTTAAGACACGACAAAGGCTAACCAAAGATGAACTATCATCAAATGCCCTTCCTCATCTGGTCCGCCTATTGATGAATATATTCAAAACACTGGAAGCTCAATAGGACTTGTGGCTGTAACAGTACAATAGTTCTAAAGCTGTGATTTATAATCAGCCATGAATATGTCTTGACAAAACATCAAAGTCTAAACAACAAACGTGGGTTTCATGATAAAGTGCTTGGTAAGAAACAGCTTTCTTTTCAGACAGATTTTTAGGTTTGCCCAATTCAATGTACACTAAGATATGTTTTCCTGGAGAATGGTCTGGTCAAGTGCTCTACATTAAGACAAAGGTAATTTATTTCTGCTTTTTACACAGTATAACCATCATACATTCTGTTACCATGTTCTTGTAAATAAAATTCAGCTCATGCCTACTGTACAAGTTCACATTCACACTTTCTCCAGTTATTAGGAATTTTGATTTTAACTATTATGCAATGCTTATATGAAAAATTCTTCAGATTTAAGACTTCATTGGAGTCTTTCAAGGTTCTATGCTAGGGGATCAAAAGGTATTTTCCACTCCCAGGTGGCTGCTACACCCTTTTAGTCTCTGCTGGAGATTACACGCCTTTGATGCAATATTTGTAGAGCAGAATTTTAATTTGAGGAAAAACAAGCTATAGACAGACTGTCAAAACTACAATTAAGCAATTAATTCTTTATAAATGCCCAAAATTAATCATTCTTAATCAATGATTTTTACTCCTTAGAAAATGCAGCACTATTAAACGTTATTCCTTTCAATGCTGTAATGGAGGATTTAGACAGCTTATGCAAGAAATGCAGTTGCATCAAGAAGACATAATCAAAATTCCACCATGGGGCCCAGGGATGCATATGAATCAGTAGCCATTATCCAACTTCCACCATGAGGCCCAGAGATGCAGTTGACTTTTGTTGGTCACAGACTGTCAGGAGACCTTGAAGATAATTAAATAGAAACATAGAAGATAGGAGCAGGAGTAGGTCATTCGACCCTTCGAGCCTGCTCCGCCATTCAACGAGATCATGGCTAATCTTAAAGTTCAGTACCCCGTCCCCGCCTTCTCTCCGTAACCTTTAATACCCTTATACGTCATTTGTTCAAAGAGATAAGATCTGAAGTAAACAACCTTTGGGTAATGTAAGCCATGGTCCCACTGCTGAAGTTTGAGACTCTCCAAGAGGTGGCAACATCTCTCAGCAAGGTGGCAACATCTCTCAGCAAGGTGGCAACATCTCTCAGCAAGAAGAACTTCAAGAGTCCAGCTAACGTCCCAGTCGAGGGAGGTAGAGAAGCTGCTACCGGCGCCCCGACAACCTATACAAGTGTGCAGTCGTTGCCTCGCTTCGGCAGTTGGGACCAGTCCAGGCACTGATAAGTACAATTGGGAAGGGCTTGCATATTGTAGTGTGAATTCAGCTTTAGATTTAGTAATAAAGACTTGTATAAACTGAACTGCTCTCGGTGTATGTCTATTTTCTTTCGGTAGTTCAAACACTGTGACCAATCTAAAACGATCAAAATGAGAGGTATAAATTTATCCAAGACAATTGGCGCAGCAAGCAGGGTTGGTCTCAAGATGTTTCGCCGAAAGAAAGAGGTGAGCCCTGAGCAGTTCTTGATTCCAGGATGGACTTCCAAAGACGATGGGTTTGGCATGTTGGCCAATACCCTGTCTTTGTTGGGACCACCTATTAGTTGGGATGAGAAGTTAGACCCATCAAGTGCACCTCTGGGAGAGCGGGTTGCCACTCTCCTTCGAGAAAGTAAATTTCCTGGTAAAAAGGGGACGCTGGCCACAGCCTTACGCCACTCCGTTCAGCGTGAAGCAGAATTAGTTCAGCGAGAAGTAGAATCTCAGCTTAAGAGAGAGCAACTAGAGGAGCTAGAAGCCCTGCAACAAAGCTGTTCCATGATGAGTGAGATTGTTTGCACCAGTCAGGACCGAGCCAAAGAATGTGAGGATAAGCATGTCCAAACGATCTGCCGTAATATTAAACTCCGGCAGCAGCTCTGTGCAGATAAAGAAAGGCATGGAGTAAAACCCGACCCACATCGTATTCGTGCCATGATAAGGAATGGTGACGATCCTAATGTAATTGATGAATGGGGCAGGAATATCTGGAAAGATGACCATGGTAATAATGCAGATACTCCTCAGCATGTGCCTAACATACTGCCCTCTCCACCTGTTGTTCACGCCCGCCCCATAAGGCAGCAGACTTCCCAAACAGACGAAAGGGGGGATGATGTAAGGGAAGAGAATGAAGGGATAGATACCCCGATCTCCCAAGAGGACCCAGGGGAAAATACCCGAACCCCTGCTTATGCTCAATGGCCCATCCCCTCTACGGAATGGCCGAGGCCTCGTCCCGTCCACTGAGCAAAGGACCCTGTGGGCAAAGTGGGAGCAGAGGTCAAGAACAGTCAATGATCCGTGACTTCTCTATAAAAGAGCTGGCTGCCATTGGAGATCGATTCAGGCAAAAGGCAGGAGAAACTCTGGCAGCCTGGCTCCTGCGTGTTTGGGAGCAAGGAGGGGGTAATGTACATTTAACCCCTGAGGAATTGTTGGGATTAGGAACATTGACTACTGATATCCGGGTCACTGCTGAGCTGCAGGGTAGAGGAAGAGAGGTGGATTACTTACTTGCCACTCTAGGGGATGCCCTGCTACGAGTATACCCATCACCAGTAGATTGGGATTTACATTTACAGAACAATTGGGGCACCCCAGAGGAGGGTATAGCAGTAATTCGTCAGCAGGCCCTGGCCTCTGCCTTGTATGCAGGGCGTTTGAGGCTGTGGGTACATGGGGGAAGCCCTGATGAAGAGATATTCACAGCTGGAATGCATACCAGATTGGTTCGTTCTGCCCCACCCACTGTACGGGGACTGGTTCTGTCCGTAACTAGTCCGCTAATTGGGCACCCTGTGTCTGAGGCGGTGCACGCCTTATCTGGGCTTAAAGAATTAGAGTTGGGAGGTAAAATCCACTCACGTACAGCCCAGGTTAAATCAGACAAGCAGGATGAAAGGAGAGGGCCTGCTGCTAATAACGGACCGACAAGAAAGGACCTTTTTCTAATCTTGTTAAAGCTAGGCGTACCTAAAAGTGATATTGATGGGAAACCTACTGCGGTCCTTTATGCCCTTTATAAGGCAGGAGAACATCTTCCCCAACTGTTGAGTCCTCCTGGCCCAGCTGTGCCTTCTGCTCCCACTGCTGCTCCCACTGAGCCAGCTTCTCTTGCTCCAGTTACCCGTGATGAGATACAACAAATGGTTAAAAAGGCTCTTATGGATAATAGTGGCATGTGGGCCTGGAAACCCCCGAACCCTACTAAAGCATGAGGGTGTGGGCAGGGCCCCCGTGTCTAGTCCATTGAGATACGGTGGATACACGGGGACGCACGGCCCTACATACCGTTAATAGTCCATTGGGGTGGGGGTAATGACCGCCAATATTTGGCCTTGGTTGATATCGGTGCGGAGCACTCGGTGATTCCGGGTAACCCTGACCTCTGGACTGGACCAACATTTCGAATAGAGGGGATGGGAGGAGCGATCACCCTGGCGAAGGAAATAAAAGTCCGCGCCACGGTGGGAGATGGCCCTTCCCCTATATCACACATGTCAAACTCTGGCCCGCGGGACAAAGATATAATTATATTTGGCCCGCAAGATCATTTCAAAAATGTATTAGAGGTGGCCCGCCCTGCAGCGAGAGCCGAAGCCCCACCATCCTACCTCTCATTGCACATCCTTCCCCACCCCCTAACTATCCCCTCCCCCCTAAAACCACCCCCCTTAAAAGATGGCCAGAATATTCTCAAAAAGGAATCCAGAATGGTAAAGTTCCACAAACCTACCGCTGGGAATCCTAACAACACCCGGGCATCAGATCCACGGGATGCGGAGGGAGCAAGAGTGTTGCAGGTTGACCGTGCAAACTTTGAGAATGGGGAAAACAAAATTGTAACATGAGAAGTCTGTCGATGTCATCAGCCGGCAAGCCAGTTGGAAGGCTCCCCGCACAACCAGTCACTTCTCCCACCTGTCGAGCGGTGTGGTGGATTGGCGAGCGTCTGTGATTTCCTGTCGGCGCGACAGACATGGCAGGCTGCGCACGGCCCCCGCTGTTCCGCAAAGGCTGATCGGCAGCGCGCTGGGCCTGAGTGGGTGGGTAAGCAGGGGTGGGCAGAGGGTGTAGGTGAGGAGTAATGGGCAGGGGAAGTTATGGTGGTGCGAGGGGCAGTTAGAGGGAGGGATGAGTAGAAGGAGGTGTGGATATGGAAGAGGTAAAAGGGAAGGGGCAGGGCAAGTAGGGGAGGGGTGATTAGAGGATGAGAGACGGGTAGAGGGAGGAACAGGTTGAGGGGAGAGGCAGTAGAGGGGCGTGTATATGATGGGGTGGGGTGGGTAGAGGCAGAGCGAGTGGAGTGAGGGGTGAGTAGAGGTTGGGTAAAGGACTGGTCAGGTAGAGGGATGGTGGGTCGAGGGTGAATAGAGGCCTAGAGCCTGATGAGTGAGCAGGAAATGCTGAGTCCTGATGCAGGCCAAAATGGACACAGCCTGTGAATGCTGACTACATCTCCACAGGGACCAAATAGGTTTCCCTCAGGTCAAGCAAAGGGTGAACTTGAGCTACCTACTCCTGACCTGTAACATTATCCTCCTAAAGTTATATCCTAAAGTTTAACATTACATATGTTGAAAGAAGAGAAAACATGCAGATGTTGTTGAAAATTTTCAATAAATATTTAGTTCGGCCCTCAACTTAGTCCAAGTTTTTAATTTTGGCCCTCCGTGAATTTGAGTTTGACACCCCTGCCCTATATGGTTACATGCCCTGGTGGCTGCCACTGACGAGTGTATTCTGGGTATGAATATGTTGGCCGGTACGGCCCTTAATACTAGCCAAGGGGTATTTGCATTTGGAATTTGGACTATTACTAAAAGATTAGTGGTGGGTTGGGCTAAGTGGGATCCTGTGATGGTGCCTCCCCCCCCCCCAAAACCAGTGTGCATTCCACAATATCGCCTCCCTGGGGGGCAGGAAGAGATTACTGCCACCATCGATGCTCTGCAAGAAGAAGGGGTAGTGAGGCTCGCAACGTCGCCCTTTAATAGCCCTGTTTGGCCGGTCCAGAAGCCGGATGGCTCCTGGAGAATGACAGTTGACTATCGTTTTTGAACAAACATGCCCCACCATTTGCTTCAGCAGCTCCGGACATAGTTACCCTTATTGAAAACATTGCTACTGGGAACTCAGGAACATGGTGTGCTGTCATTGATCTCACTAATGCCTTCTTCAGTATTCTTGTAGATGAGATCTCACAGGATCAGTTCGCCTTTACCTTGAAGGGGCGCCAGTATACCTTCACCCGCCTCCCTCAGGGCTATGTACACTCTCCCACTATTTGCCACAGCCTAATTGCCCGTGATTTGGAGACGGTGCCAGTATCGCCTTCTCTCTCAATTCACCGTTATATTGATGATGTGATGGTCCAAGGGGCCGCGGAAGAGATGGTACAGGAAGAAGAACAAGAGGACGCCTGGTTTACTGATGGTAGCAGCCGGTGGGTGCAAGGAAAGCAGAAGTGGAAGGCGGTGGCTTACTATCCCAGGTCAGGAACTCACTTATTGGAGGAGGGGGATGGTGGCTCCAGTCAGTATGCTGAGTTGAAGGCGGTCATTTTACCACTAGACCCCCATGATCACCCTCTTCGCTTGTTTACTGATTCCTGGGGTGTGGCTGATGGACTAGTGGTATGGATGCCTGATTGGCAAAAGAATGACTGGCTGGTACATGACAGCCCAGTATGGGACAAACAGTTGTGGCAGCTGTTGTGGGATGCCTCCCATCATCGTGAGATAATGGTATATCACGTTGACGCCCTTACCAATGCGACGACGAACATGGCACAACATAATGCAGTAGCAGATCAGCTTGCCACTATCAGCCGTGCTGATACTGTCCCCCTGGCTCGATGGGCACACGAACAGAATGGTCATTTGGGGGAGAAGGGATCAGCTATGTGGGCCCGTACACATGCCTTACCCGTCCATCAGGACGATGTCTGCATGGTCGTGCGTACATACCCAGCATGCCAGCTTGTGAAATCCCGCATCGTTCCTCCTGGTCCGCATGGCCGAATAAGACGGGGAGCTCGCTCAGCTGCAGTCTGGCAAATTGATTACATAGGCCCCATGCCAGACTGTATGGGTAAACATTACGTCCTAGTAATGGTTGACACCTTTTCGGTCCTGGTTTTTGCTTTTCCCACCAAGACGGCTGACCAAGCTAGCACTATCCAAGAACTAAACCATTTAATTTCTCATTATGATGCACCAGAAGAAATTTAGTCTGATAATGGCTCGCACTTCTCCGGGAAAGCAATCTGTGATTGGGCGACTGACAACAGTATCTTATGGGTACACCATATTCCTTATTACCCACAGGCTGCCGGGTTAGTTGAACGAATGAATGGCTTACTGAAGGAACAAATTCGTTTGTTAACACCACTGGGGACCCTGAAGGGGTGGTGTTGCAGCAGGCAGTCGACAATTTGAATCATCGCCCTTTGAAGGGAGGTACACCTTTCCACCGACTTCTTCACGCTTCTGAACTACAGCCTATTCCAGAGGAAAAACAGTCATTGCCCCCCCATTTCCGAGCCAGAGAATGCCGGACAAAAGGTATGGGTGGCACCATCAGGTAGTGGCCCTCCTGTAAAAGGGGAAATAGTAACACCTGCCCAGGGTAACACTCGGTGGGTAGCTATTGAGGGACAGGATGGTTTAGTTTGTTTAAATACTGAACGCTTATGGCATCGTGAGTGACATATGTCAGGCTTATTTGTTCCAGGTCATTCATCTTGTGCTCCTGTTGATCTGGCTTAACCGCTGCTTTGATGCCAGCAATTGGATTTGTAATGTCGAGGACGTTCCGAGGGAGTTGCCCTTGGGGGACACGGCCCGGTATCCATTAATATATCTGATATTGTTAAGCATGTTTCAAAATCTGTTTGTGAGCTTCAGTGTCTGGGTATTATGGCCCACAAGGATAGTTTGAATCCTTTTTCATGGTTAAATGGTACATTTGGGGGATTGGGCCACCATATTCTCCGTTGGTTGCTCGCATTATTGTTTATTTTTGTGATTATTATAGTTTTAGTTTCTCTTTTTCGCTCCTTCTGTACTCAAATGTCTTGTAAGTGACAGGCTGCGACCAAGGGGTGGAATGCAATGGAGGATTTAGAGCAGCTTATGCAAGAAATGGAGTTGCATCAGAAGACATAATCGAAATTCCACCATGGGGCCCAGGGATGCATATGAATCAGTAGACATTATCCAACTTCCACCATGAGGCCCAGAGATGCAATTGTCTTTTGTTGGTCGCAGACTCTCAGGAGACCTTGAAGATAATTAAATCATTTGTTCAAAGAGATAAGATCTGAAGTAAACAACCTTTGGGTAATATAAGCCATGGTCCCACTGCTGAAGTTTGAGACTCTCCAAGAGGTGGCAACATCTCTCAGCAATCTCTCAGCAAGAAGAAGAACTTCGAGAGTCCAGCTAACGTCCCGGTCGAGGGAGGTAGAGAAGCTGCTACCGGCGCCCTGACAACCTATACAAATGTGCAGTCGTTGCCTCGCTTCAGCAGTTGGGACCAGTCCAGGCATTGATAAGTATAATTGGGAAGGGCTTGCATATTGAGGTGTGAGTTCAACTTTAGATTTAGTAATAAAGACTTGTATAAACTGAACTGCTCTCGGTGTGTGTGTCTATTTTCTTTCGGTAGCTCAAACACTGTGACCAATCTCAAACAATCAAAATGAGAGGTATAAGTTTACCCAAGACAAATGCCAACTGCATGTTTTGGGATCATATCAGACCAAAAGGAAAACTCAGTGGGAATTGGTAGATGCCAGATAAGTGGATTTTTAGATTGCTTGAGGTTGCATGATTGGCAAACTAACGGCAAGGTGTGCCAATTTTAAACATCCTTTTACCTATTTATTTTCCACGATTTTTTAGCCGGTTGCTTAAGGCTGCCAGTTGCTTGAATTTCAGATAACAGGAGTTTTACTGTATTATTTTAGCTAGTATTCACAAGAATAAGGAAATAAAAAGTAGGGTGAGTCTGGAAATGTTCCCAGATTCTGTAATGACATCTATTGATGACAAGAAAGGCTCCAACATCAGCAAAGTACAAAGTTAAAGGTATGATGGCGCATTACCATGGAGCGCTCACACCCCTAACGTCGAGGTACTCGAGATGGCAGAGGTCGACAGCATCGAGTCCACGCTACTGAAGATCCAGCTGCGCTGGATGGGTCACGTCTCCAGAATGGAGGACCATCGCCTTCCCAAGATCGTATTATATGGCGAGCTCTCCACTGGCCACCGTGACAGAGGTGCACCAAAGAAAAGGTACAAGGACTGCCTAAAGAAATCTCTTGGTGCCTGCCACATTGACCACCGCCAGTGGGCTGATAACGCCTCAAACCGTGCATCTTGGCGCCTCACAGTTTGGCGGGCAGCAGCCTCCTTTGAAGAAGACCGCAGAGCCCACCTCACTGACAAAAGGCAAAGGAGGAAAAACCCAACACCCAACCCCAACCAACCAATTTTCCCTTGCAACCGCTGCAATCGTGTCTGCCTGTCCCGCATCGGACTGGTCAGCCACAAACGAGCCTGCAGCTGACGTGGACTTTTTACCCCCTCCATAAATCTTCGTCCGCGAAGCCAAGCCAAAAGAAGAAAAAGAGAAAAGAACCATGGAATAAAATGAGAGCCTAAGAAAAAATTAGTCAAACACAGCAGAGCACCATTCCCTTTAGCTGATGCAGAAAAATGAGTATTTGCATTTAATTTACTGCTAGATCAATTTAACTGATTACAGCATATACAGCCTGCAGCAGCCAAGTCAAGGCTTTCTGTTCTCAGACCAGTGATGCTTGACCCTAATCACCTTCATTCAAGAGCTCAGTGCAAGATTGTAAAATGCAGTTCCAAGCTTCAGAAGAATCACTTCAGCTACAAGACCAAATGGCCTCCTTCTGTGCAGTACAATTCAATCCAATCTGCAAACTGATGGATCTCTGCTAATAGAGTTAGATGCCAGATGCCATTCTAAATAATATCAACAATGATTCTATTCATATTTCAATGAAAATTATAAAATTGTAATCTGCTCAGGTTGAATCATATACGTTACCTGGATACCCAGCTAAAGTATAAGCTTTCCACTTGCTAACTGGCTGTAGTCCAGCTTTACAGGCATTCCTATCGCTGACAGAGGTTGAATTAAGTGGTGCAATCATAACCTGAAGAGGAAAGGAAAAGATACGCAATGATTTGATGGATCACAAATTATTAAAACAAGTATGCAATGATTTAATATTGTATTCTCTTGTACATAGACAATGGAAGCCAAATTGAGGTGTTTAAGGTGATTAGAACAGCACCTAATAGCCTGAATACACTTGAGATTGTCTGATCTCAGAAGCTAAGCAGGCTCAGGACTGGTCAGTCCTTGGAGGGGAGACCTCCTTGGAACATCAAGTGCTGTAGTAAAAACACAATATGCTGGAGAACCTCAGCAGGTCAACAGTGTCCTTTATGTAGCAAAGGTAAGATAACCGATGTTTCAGGCTTGAGAGCTTGAGATGCTGGTAGGCATCCGAACAAAAGAATGGGGTGGGGGGGGGGGAGAGAAGTGGGCAAAGGCAGGAGATGATAGGTGGAGGGAGGGGACAGCAGCAATAAGGGGGAAAGGGGATGGCTTGGTGGGTGGAAGAACTTGAAAGACAGGAAAAAAGGAGGGGAAAGATAAGGCAAGCAGGTTTAGTGGAAAGCAGTAAAGTTCACGCTATCTGGTTGGAGAATGCCCATTGGTGTTCACCCAATCTGTGGGTGGCCAGGGCAGGACAGTACTCAAAACCATGGACAGACATGTGAGCGCAGGAATGGAATTTGGAATTGAAATGGTTGGCCACTGGGAGGTCGTTGTTGCTAATGGGCGAAGCAATCTCCCAATCTGCGATTGGTCTCTCTGATGTAGAAAATGCCATAAAGGGAGCACCGGATGCAGTAGATAAGTCCTCTGGATGTAAAAGTGAAGTGTTGCTTATCTTGAAAGGCCTATTTGGGCCCCTGGTCCATGGTGAGAGAGGAGGCGTGGGGGCGAGTGTTGAATTTCCTGTGTGCACAGGGCAAGGTGCTGGGGGTTTGAATGATTGCATGACGGAATAACGGAGGGAGTGGTCCCTGCAGAGGGCTGAGAGTGGAGGAGAGGGAAAGATATGCCTGGTGGTGGGATCCTGTAGTAAGTGCCAGAAATTCTGGTGGATGATGTGTTCGATGCGGAGGCTGATGGGGTGGTAAGTGAGGATGAGGGGAAATTCTGTTTGCTGCATCTGAGGGCAAAGGGGGAGCTAAGCAGATGAGTGGGAAATGGAGGAGATGTGGGTGACGCCTGAGTCGATAGTGGTAGAGGGGATGCCACGTTTGTGGAAGAAGGCAGATATTTCAGAAGATCTGGACTGGAAGATGGAGAGATTGAGAGAAGGCAATGGAATTTTTGCAGGGGACAGGGTGTGAGGAAGTGTAGTCCAGGTAGTTGTGGGAGTTGAAGGGTTTGTAGTATATGTTGGTGGAAAGTTTGTCTTCCCGAGATGGAGACAGAGAGATCCAGGAAGGGAAGAGTGTTATCGGAGATGGACCATGTGAGTTTTAGATCAAGTGGATGAAGTTGACAAGCTCATCGTGGGTGCATGAGGCAGCCCTGATGTAGTCATCGATATACTAGAGGAAAAGTTGAGGGGTCTTGCCTGTGTAGGCTTACACCATGGATTGCTTCACAGAGCCCACATACAGGCAGGCGTAGCTGGGACTCATGCGGGTACCCATGGCTTCTCCTTTGATTTGAGGAAGTGGGATGAGTTAAAGGAGGTTATTTAGAGTGAGGACAAGTTCTGCCGTTGGTGGTAGAGAGTAGTTGGGTTTTTGGTCCAAGAAGAAGCGAAGTGCTTTCAGACATTCTGTGTGGGTGATAAGGCATGGAGGGATTGGATATCTATCGTGAAGATGAAGCCATTTGTTTCAGGGAATCTGAAGTCATTGAGGAGATGGAGGGTATGTGAGGTGTCGTGGATGTAGGTGGGGAGGGATGGACCGGGGAGAAAATATAGAGTACTAGTTCGGTGGGACAGGAGCAGGCAGGAATGGGTCTGCTTGGATGCTGTAGGTTTCTGTGAGGGACGCTGGACAAAGTGGTGACTCTCTGTCTGCCTTACAGTTGACAAAAGTTGAAGACTTTCATATATGTTACATTCTAAATGTTGTATTATGTGACAATAAAATGGAACCTTTACCTTTAAATGTTTGAAAGGGAGGTAGAGTCACCGAGAACAGGACAGCAATAATCTTGAAACCAGGGCTATGTTTTCAGAGGTGAAATTTGGGAATAACTTCTCACAAGGATCAGAGCAAATCAGGAACAGGGCAAGACAACCAAAAAAAACATCAGGAACAAATTTGATAGTATTTGTCTAGATAAAAGTACTGGGTAGGGAGAGGGGTGGGAGTTCGAACCAAATGGGCACATGGAGATACAAAGTTGCAGATAATTGAATGGCCAAGACCAAATATTATATTCCTGTCCTTAATTCTTTATTTTGTACTATACAACATACTGTATATGAATGTCATCTTCAATTATCTTAAAAGGGAGGGTGAGCAGGTAGAGGTCATTGTGTACGCTGGCACCAGCAATATAGATAGGAAAAGCAATGAGATCCTGCGAAGTAAATCTAGGGACTTAGGAAGGAGGCTGAGAAACAGGACCGTGAGGGTAGTAATCTCTGGATTACTCTCAGTGCCACATGCATTGATGTGGAAGAGTAGGCTAGATGAATTAGACACTGATGAGGTGATTCAGGGAGAAGGTCTCAGATACTTTGATCACTGAGATTTCTTCCAGGACAGAGACGACCTGTACAATAGGGATGGGCTGCACCTGAAATGGAGGAGCACCAATATCAAAGCAGAGATTTGCTACTTGGGAGGCTTTAAACTATATTGGCAGATGGTAGGATCCAGAGCAGAGATGAGACAGATGAGAAGTTGGGGCAAATATAGCAGGCAGAGAGCCAGTTTAGTAGGAAGAACATGCAGGATAACTGCAAAGAGAGAGAGGAAAGACCAGTGGTTTAAACCATATTTATTTCAAACCAAGGGAGGGAGATGAACTCAGGGTGCAGATTGGCTCAGAGGACTGGATATTAGAGGCATAACAAAGGCTGAGAGAAGAACAAGACTGGCAGAGGCAATAGATGCTATGGGTATGATAAAGATGCAGGAAAGGCAGGTGGGGCTACCTTTTTGATGAGAGAGGACATCACAACAATGGGAGGATTTTCGGCAGGTCATCATCAGGTAGATAACATGAAGAGAACAGAGAAACAAGAAGGGAATGATAACTTTAATGGGACTATATATTATAGCCCCCTTCCCATCAAGCTAACCTACTAACCCATCAGCCTCCACATCCAATATATAATTCTCCATCAGCTACAACAGGATTCTACCACCAGTCACATCTTCCCTTCCCTCCCCTCATCCCTTCTCACCAATCATTGATGACTGTACCTTGACCACAAAAACTACTACAGTTCCCACTACATCTCCTCTCTTGCCACCATTCAAAGCCCCAAACAGTCCTCTCAAGTAAAGCAAAGTTTCACCTGTGAATCCGTCAAGAGTCATTTACTGGATCAAGTGTTCCTGAAGTGGCTTCCTCCACATCAGGGAAGTAGGAGAGAGGGGAACTGGTCGCAGATTGGGGGAATTGTTTCGTTGAGCACCTTCGGTCCATCCATTACAACAGCAAGGACTTCTAAGTGGCCAACCATTATAATGCCACATCCCATTGCAATTTTGACTTGACTTCATTGGCTCATGTACTACCAAATTGAGACCATGCGTAAATTGAAGGAACAACAACGTACTCCATCTGCGCAGTTTCCAACCAGATGGCATCAATATTGACCTCTCCAATTTCCATTACCCCCCTCCCCAGTCTCTCTCTTTCCCTCATCCCTGTCTCCCTTCCTCCAGATCCTAGCTAGCCCCTTATCTTCCTTTTGCTCTCTGCAAGGTATTCTTCCCTCTTCCCCATCCCAACCATCTTCTTATTCAGGTGTCCACAAGGACATCTCAAGAAAACCTCAGGCCCAAAGCGTGGACTGCCCTTTGCTATCTATGGATGCTGAATGACCTGCTGTTTGTCCAGCAGTTTTGTGTACTGTGGTTTAAACTAGGTGTTTCAGGGATCTTTGGACATACACCTTGGTTCCTCATTACATCTCAAGGAGTGTGGTATATGACCTCACCCCCCCACCCCCCCCCCCCACAAAATAATGCACTACCTTATATATCATAACATAATTAACATAACATAACAATTACAGCACGGAAACAGGCCATTAGGCCCTTCTAGTCCGCACCGAACCAAACACCCCTTTCTAATCCCACCTCCCTGCACAATGCCCATAACCCTCCATCTTCCTCTCATCCATATACCTGTCCAACCTTTTCTTAAATAATACAATTGACTCCGCCGCCACTATTTCTCCCGGAAGATCATTCCACACAGCTACCACTCTCTGAGTAAAGAAGTTCCCCCTCATGTTACCTCTAAACCTCTGCCCCTTAATTCTTAACTCATGTCCTCTTGTTTTAAACCTTCCTCCTCTTAACGGAAATAGTCTATCCACATCCATTCTGTCTATCCCTTTCATAATCTTAAATACTTCTATCAAATCCCCTCTCAACCTTCTACGCTCCAAAGAATAAAGACCCAATCTGTCCAATCTCTCCCCATACTCCAGATGCTTAAACCCAGGCAACATTCTGGTAAACCTTCTCTGCACTCTCTCCACTCTGTTTATATCCTTCCTATAATTAGGCGACCAGAACTGCACACAGAACTCCAAATTAGGCCGCACCAACGTCTTATACAATCTCAACATCACCTCCCAACTCCTATATTCCATGCAATGATTGATAAAGGCCAGCATACTAAAAGCCTTCTTCACCACCCTATTCACGTGAGTTTCTACCTTCAGGGAACGATGTACCGTCACTCCTAAATCTTTCTGCTCTTCTGTATTCCTCAATGCTCTCCCATTTACCACATATGTCCTATTCTGATTCTTCTTACCAAAATGAAGCACCTCACACTTATCAGCATTAAATTCCATCTGCCATTTTTCAGCCCACTTTTCTAAGCAGCCCAAATCCCTCTGCAATCCTTGAAAACCTTCTTCATTATCCACTATTCCACCTATCTTAGTATCGTCTGCATATTTACTAATCCAATTCACCACCCCATCATCTAGATCATTAATGTATATAACGAACAACAATGGGCCCAATACAGATCCTTGAGGCACACCACTGGTCACCGGCCTCCAACCTGACAGACAATTATCCACTACCACTCTCTGGCCTCTCCCTTTCAGCCAATGTTCAATCCATTTGACTATCTTAAAATTTATACCTAAAGACTGCACCTTCCTAACTAACCTTCCACGTGGTACCTTATCGAAGGCCTTACTGAAGTCCATATAGACAACATCCACTGCGCTACCCTCATCCACATTCCTAGTCACCTCTTCAAAAAATTCAATCAGATTGGTCAAACATGACCTTCCTCCCACAAATCCATGTTGAGTGCTCCTGATCAGACCCTGTCTATCCAGATGTTTATAAGTACTATCTCTAAGAATTTTCTCCATTAATTTACCTACCACAGACGTCAAACTTACAGGCCGATAGTTGCCAAGCTTCCTCCTTGAACCCTTTTTAAATAACGGAACCACATGCGCAATGCACCAATCCTCCGGCACTATCCCCATATCTAATGACATTTGGAAAATTACCGCCAGAGCCTCTGCTATTTCCTCCTTCACTTCTCTCAATGTCCTGGGGAAGATCCCGTCTGGTCCCGGAGACTTATCCACCTTTATATTCTTCAAAAGCCTTAAAACTACACCTTTTGTAATCTCTATATTCCCCATATTTACCCAATTTGCTTTTTTTATCCCACATCTCCCAATATCCTTCTCCTTAGTGAATACCGAAGAAAAGAAACTGTTCAATATCTCCCCCATTTCTCTAGGCTCCACACACAGTTTTCCACTCTGATTTTCTAAGGGACCAATTTTGTCTCTAGCTTTCCTCTTACCATTAACATATTTGTAGAACTCTTTTGGATTAGTTTTCACCCTGCTTGCCATAGTTTTCTCGTACCTTCTTTTAGCTTTCCTAATTCCTCTCTTAAGATTCCTCTTACATTCAATGTATCTTTCAAACATCTCCTTAACTCCATGCTTCTTATATCTAATGTACGCCTCCCTTTTTCTTCAAACCAAGTTTCCAATATTCCTTGAAAACCACGGCTCTCTCAAACCTTTTGCCCCTCCTTTTAACCTAACAGGAACATAAAGCTTTTGCACTCTCAAAATCTGATCTTTAAAAGACTTCCATCTCTCTACTACATCCTGCCCATAAAACAAATTGTCCCAATGCACACCCTGCAAGTCCTTTCGCATCTCCTCAAATCTAGCTTTTCCCCAATCAAAAACCTCAATCCTTGGCCCTGATTTCTCTCTTTCCATAATGACATTGAAGCTGATGGCATTATGATCACTGGACCCGAAGTGCTCGCCAACACTAACCTCCGTCACTTGACCCATCCCATTTGCCAACAGTAGATCTAACACTGCTCCTTCTCTGGTCGGCACCTCTACATATTGTTGTAAAAAACTATCTTGCACACATTTCACAAACTCTAACCCATCCATTCCTTTCAGAGAATGTGTTTCCCAATCTATATGTGGAAAATTAAAATCTCCCATAATTACAACCCTGTGCTTATCACAAATATCTACTATCTCCCTACAGATTTGCTCCTCTAGGTCTCGGTCCCCTCCGGGTGGTCTATAATACACCCCTACAAGTGTAACCTCTCCTTTCCTACTCCTCAGTTCCACCCAAATAGCCTCCGTGGATGTGCCCTCTAATCTATCCTTCCTAGGCACCGCTGTAATATTTTCCCTGACAAGCAATGCAACCCCACCTCCTCTTGCCCCTCCGACTCTATCACACCTAAAACAACGAAACCCAGGGATATTCAGTTGCCAATCACATCCCTCCTGCAACCATGTCTCACTAATCGCTACCACATCATACTTCCAAGTATCAATCCACACCTTCAGCTCATCCACCTTTTTTACAATACTCCTGGCATTAAAATATATGAATTTCAGGGATTTCCCATTTTTTAATCCCTGTTTTCCCTCATCTTTAAGAACAACATTATTTACTTTTCCTGACAATTGCCCTTCATCTTCTTCCAGAGCATTTCCCTTCTCTATCACCTGCCCATCCATATTCAAATACTTACTACAAACTTTCATTGTTTGCATTCTAACCTTCTCCTTACTGCTCTGTACTATTTTGTTCCCTCCCCCCAACCATTCTAGTTTAAAGGATCCTGAGTAGCCCTAGCAAATACCTCTGCCAGGATTCTGGTCCCCCTGGGATTTAAGTGTAACCCGTCCTTACTGTACAGGTCACATCTCCCCCAAAAAAGGTCCCAGTTATCCAGAAACTTAAAACCCTGCCCCTTACTCCACCCCTTCAGCCACGTGTTAATCCTCCACCTCATTCTATTTCTATTCACACTATTCACAGAATTAAATTTTATCTGCCACTGCCCTATCCAATTCTGAGCTCAATCAATATCATTCTGAGGTACAAGATAGTTTAAAATTTAGACATGCAGTATGGTAACAGGACCAATCAACCTGTATGATAAGGCAAAGGACAGGAAAGATAAAATAGGTTAGGCAGCGAAAGTAAAAAATCAGAAAGAGCAAGGAGGGTGAAAAAAGCAAATCTGAAGGCTTTATATCTTAACGCAAGAAGCACTCGGAACAAGGTTGATGAATTGGCTGTGGAAATTGAGATAAACAAATACAATTTGATTGGGATTACAGAAACATGGCTGCAAGGTGGGAAAGCCTGGGAACTTAACATCCCGGGGTATACAATATTTAGGAGGGATCGGCAAGAAAGAAAAGGGGGTGGGGTAGCATTGATGGTGAGAGAAGGGACTGACACGATTGACAGGAAGGATATTAACTCGGAAGATGCGGAATCAAAATGGGTAGAACTGAGGAATAGCAAGGGGCGGAAAACGTTAGTGGGGGTGGTATATAGGCCTCCAAATAGTAATGTAGAGGTGAGGGAAGGCATAAAAAGAGAAATTAGAGAAGCGTGCAATAAGAGAACAGCTGTCATCATGGGAGACTTTAATTTACATATAGATTGGACAAGCCAAATTAGTAAAAATACTGAGGAGGAGGAATTCCTTGAATGTTTACGGGACGATTATCTGGACCGATATGTCGAGGAACCAACTCGGGAGCAGGCCATTTTAGACTGGGTATTATGTAATGAAAAGGGGCTAATCAGTAATCTTGTTATATGAGGCCCTTTGGGTAGGAGTGATCACAATATGATCGAATTCTCACTCGACATGGAGAGTGAAGAAATTAAAACCGAGAGTAAGGTCCTGAATTTAAATAAAGGGAATTATGATGGTATGAGACGGGAGTTAAGTAAGATTGACTTGGTGGTGTTTATGGGGGGGGGGGGGGTTGACGGTGGATAGACAATGGAAAGCGTTCAAAGATCTAATGGAAGAATTGCATAAAAATAAACCAAAAAAGGTGACTCAACCGTGGATAACAAGGGAAATTAGAGACAGCATTAGGTCCAAAGAGAGAGCATATCAATTGGCCAAAAAAAGTACCACAACCGAAGACTGGGAGCAGTTCAAGATGCACCAAAGGAGGACAAAGAGATTAATCAAGAGAGCAGAAATAAATTACGAAAGTAAGCTTGCGGCAAATATAAAAACCGACTGCAAAAGCTTTTATAAATATGTCAAGAGGAAAAGATTGGTGAAATCCAGAGTAGGTCCTTTGCAGTCGGAATCAGGGGAATATATAATGGGGAATAAGGAAATGGCAGACCAATTAAATTCTTACTTTAGTTCTGTTATTACAAGAGAGGACACAAATAACCTTCCAAGGATGTTGGGAAGCATAGAGACTAATGCAAGGGAGGAGCTGAAAGAAATCAGTATCTCTAAGGACATGGTCTTGGGGAAATTGAAGGGACTGAAGGCCGATAAATCCCAAGGGCCTGATAATCTACATCTTAGGGTACTTAAAGAAGTGGACATTCAGATAGCAGATGCTTTAAGAATTATTTTCCAGAACTCGATAGACTCAGGATCAGTACCCATGGATTGGAGGGTAGTTAATGTTACCCCACTATTTAAAAAGGGGGGTAGAGAAAAAGCGGGGAATTGTAGGCCGGTGAGCCTTACATCAGTAGTGGGAAAAATGATGGAATTCATTATTAAGGATGTAATAGCGGAGCATATGACTAGCAGAGAAGGGATCAGACAGAGTCAACATGGATTTACAAAAGGTAAATCATGCTCGACAAATCTATTGGAATTCTTTGAGATGGTGACAGGTAAAATAGATGGGGGAAGATCCAGTGGATGTGGTGTACCTGGATTTCCAAAAGGCCTTCGATAAGGTTCCACATAAACGACTGGCATGCAAAATCAAGGCTCATGGGATTGGGGGCAAGGTATTGATGTGGATTGAGAACTGGCTGGCAGATAGAAGACAGAGAGTTGGGATAAATGGCTCATTTTCTGAGTGGCAGGCGGTGACCAGTGGGGTGCCACAGGGATCTGTACTGGGACCCCAGCTGTTCACAATTAACATTAATGATCTAGATGAGGGGATTAGATGTAATATCTCCAAATTTGCAGACAACACGAAGCTAGGAGGGGTTGTGTGCATGGAAGAGGGGGTCAGGAAGCTCCAGTGTGATTTGGATAAATTGGGGGACTGGGCAGATACATGGCAAATGCACTGCAATGTGGATAAATGTGAGGTTATCTACTTTGGTAATACAAACTGGAGGGCAGATTACTATTTGAATGGCAATAGATTGGGAGATGGGGCAGTGCAGAGAGACCTAGAGGTTCTTGTGCACCAGTCACTGAAGGTGAGCATGCAGGTACAGCAGGCAGTTAAAAAGGCAAATGGTATGTTGGCCTTCATATCAAGAGGGTTTGAGTATAGGAATAAGTATACCTTACTGCAGCTGTACAGAGCCTTGGTGAGACCCCACCTGGAGTATTGTGTGCAGTTTTGGTCACCTTATCTAAGGAAGGATGTTCTTGCAATGGAGGGAGTGCAAAGGCGATTCATCAGGCTGATACCTGGAATGGCAGGAATGACTTATGAGGAAAGATTGCACAATTTGGGATTGTACTCGCTGGAGTTTAGAAGATTGAGAGGGGATCTCATAGAGACATATAAAATTCTGGCAGGACTGGTCAGAATGGATGCGGAAGGGATGTTTCCAATGGTGGGGGAGTCCAGAACCCGGGGCCATGGTTCGAGGATAATAGGCAAACCATTTAGAACCGAGATGAGGAGGAATTTCTTTACCCAGAGGGTGGTAAATCTGTGGAATTCATTGCCACAGAGAGCAGTAGAGGCAGGTTCATTGAATATATTAGAGGGAATTAGATATATTTCTTCAGTATAAGGGAATTAGGGGTTACGGAGAGAAGGCAGGGATGGGGTACTGAAATTTAAGATCAGCAATGAGCTCATTGAATGGCGGAGCAGGCTTGAAGGGCCGAATGACCTACTCCTGCTCCTATCTTTTATGTTTCTATGAGCTTTGCCGCCCAATTGACTTACAACCCCTGATACATTTTTGAATGGTGGGAAATAACTGAAGCACCCGGAAAACGTACAAACTCCTTACTGACAACGCAGGATTCAAACCCAGATTCTGATCACTGGTAACAGCATTGCACTAACTGCTATGCTAACCGTGTCACCCCAAAATCCCTTAATCCTCCACCAAGTGGAATTAAGCTAGATAATCTGCACATGCTGGGATCTAGTGCAGTATACAAAAGCACTGGAGAAACTCTGCAGGTCATATAGCATCCATTGGAAGTAAAAGGTAATCAATGTTTCAGGCCTGAGCCCTTTGTCAGGAATTGCCTACTACTTCACCAATTTGTGTTGGAAGGAATCACATTGAAAACTGTGCTTCTCATATGTTGGTGTAGAATTGACATTAGATAATCGGAAAAGTATTTGTAAAAGTCATTTCAACTTTAATATTTTACCATTTGATCTACACAGATCGAATGACAATATTTCCTCTTAATATTGATTCTTTTTTTTCTATGCTATTCTCAGCATTTCTACATTTTGACAGTCAGTGTGTGGAATCTAAAAGCGTAAAAATTAGAATGTTGATAAATGGTGGAAGGTTTCACACTGTACCCTGTACCTGAGCCTTCAGTAATGTTGAAGGCACATCAGTAACAGATCCTCCGCCTCTGTCATATCCAATTTGCCAGCTGCAAGAACAACATGGCATCAAGGAACAATATCCAAAGTTGTGGGTGAGGATTATCTTTACATTCAAACCTCGTAAATACTGAAATAATTGACCAGTCCCTCTAATACAAAAGTTCTCCAAGTTCCTATATAAACATAAATATTTTATGGTAAAGAAAAAATTGTTTTGCATTTACATTGCACCTTAATGTAAAGAATCTATGAAGGTTGATAGACACGGAGCCGTTCCTCTCAATAACATACACTGTTTTGGCTACTGTTTAGGGGGACAACCTACCAAGGACAAGCCACAGCGGTCAGATCTCTGGCATGGAGTCTGGGCCTTTGGCTCAGAATGGAGAGGAGGGGTAGAAAGGAGAGCTATAGTGATAATGGATTCAATGGTTGGTTAGGGGAACAATTAAGATGTTCTGTGGGCAAGTTCTGACTCCCAAATGGTATGTTGCCTCCCATATGCCAGGATCCAGGATGTCTCAGATCAAGTGGGAAGGTAGGCAGCCAGATGTTGTGGTCCACATAGGGAACAATGTAGATAGGAAGGTTAATGAGGTCCTGCAAAAGTGAATACAGGGAATTAGGTACTAAGTTAAAGAAAAGAACCTCAGGACTATGATCTCAGGATTGCTACATGCCAGTGAAGCTAGAACTAGAGAATAATACAGCTTAATACATGGCTAAGAAGATGGTGCAGGAGGAATGGCTTCAGATCTTTGGATCATTGGGCTCTCTTCCAGGGAAGATGGGATCTGCACTGGCAGCACAGTTTACATTTTAACTGGAGGGGGACCAATATTATTGTGGGATACTGCTCTGTGAGGTTGGGGGGGGGGGTGTTAAACGATTGATGTAGAGGGAATGGGAACCAGAGCAGATCATGGTGCAATTGTGGAAAAAAGTGCTGTTAAGCCTGCAGATAATGATAGAAATAGAACTGTTGAGCAAGTTAGGAATAATGTTCTGAGAAGCATCTATTTCAATGCAAGCTTGGAACATGCATTAGCACGTGGAATTATGACATTGTGACTATTATTGAGGCTGGGTTGTTGGACTAGTGGCTGAATGCTCCCAGGCACTCCTCCTATTTTTTTCCACGTGATAGAGAGGGAGGAGTGGAAGGGGAGGATAGTGTTGCTAGTCAGGGAAAATGTCATGGCAGTGCTCGTCAGGCACAAGGCACATCTACTGAGTGGAACTAAGTTATGAAGGGTTATACAGTATTATAGACCATCCAAGTCAGTGAAAATTGGAGAATAACCTTTATGAAAAGATAAGGATAGAGAAACACAAGGATATAACAGTAGGTTATTTTAATATTCCATATACCATAAAACAAGATCGTGTTATATGGCGAGCTCTCCACCGTGACAGAGGTGCACCAAAGAAGAGGTACAAGGACTGCCGAAAGAAATCTCTTGGTGCCTGCCCCATTGACCCCCGCCAGTGGGCTGATCTCGCCTCCAACCGTGCATCTTGGCGCCTCACAGTTCGGCAGGCAGCAACCTCCTTTGAAGAAGACCGCAGAGCCCACCTCACTGACAAAAGACAAAGGAGGAAAAACCCAACACCCAACCCCAACCCACCAATTTTCCCTTGCAACCGCTGCAACCATGTCTGCCTGTCCCGCATCGGACTTGTCAGCCACAAACGAGCCTGCAGCTGATGTGGACATTACCCCTCCATAAATCTTCGTCCGCAAAGCCAAGCCAAAGAAGAAGAAAGAAAAAGAAGATACCGTAAAAGGGTTGGATGGGTTAGAGTTTGTCAAATATGTTCAAGAAAGTTTCCTAAATCAATATCTAAAGTCCCAACAAGAGAAAGTGCAACACTGGATTGCCTTTTCGAGGATTAGACAAGGCAGGTGATGAAAGTGTGTGTAAGGGAACACTTTGGATCTAATGATTGCGCTATGAGCTTCAAGATAATTATGGGAAAGGATAGGTTTGGTCATCTGTTGAGATTCTAAACTGAAGGAAGGCCAACTTTGATGGTATCAGAAAGGATCTGGCGTGTGAATTGGGACAGGTAGTTTTCTGGCAAAGGTGTGCTTGGTAAGTGAAGGTTCTTCAGAAGTAAAATTTTGAGAGCACGCAGTTTATACATTCCTGTCAGAATTAAATGCAAGACTAGCAAGTATAAGAAACTTTGGTTTTCGAGATATTGAGGCCCTGGTTAAAAAGAAAAAGTAGGTGTGTAGCAGGTACTAGGGCAGCATAGAACAAATGAGGTACTTGAAGAGTATAAGAGATGCAAGAAAACACAAGAATAAAATCAGAAAGGATTAAAAAAGGCAATGAGGTGCCTTTGGCAGGCAAGATGATGGTAAGTCCCAAGGGCAAGGGGTGTATTTAAGGGAGAGATTGATAGGTTCTTGATTAGCCAGGACATTAAATGTTATGGGGAGAAGGTTGGGCAATGGGGCTGAGTGGGAAAATGGATCAGCTCATGATTAAATGGTGGGGCAGACTCAATGGGCTGAATAGCCTATTTCTATAGAAGTGAGGCAAAAGAGTAGTGAGGTCACGGAGCCTATACAAATTACATCCAGACAAGATGGGACCAGTGGCTGGTCTACACCTAACCAGTGCCAGAATCAATAGGCGCTTTCAAATTGCAGCACTCTGGTAGCCCTCCTGGGATCTGGGTGAAATTAATGGATCGTTTGAGCAGGATACGCCTTTCAAATAGCAGCCTAACCTACCTGTTAAATGGCCATCCTGGCAATTTAAGGGGTATCCCACCCCTGCGATGATGTAGTGAGTGATGTGTCATGCAGCCCCACAAGGAATCACCTTCTGTTTAAATTTCTCCTAAATGCCCACCCCCCTCAGTCGCCCCATGCTACTGGCCGTCAATTGTCCCCTTATCCCAGCAGTCATTCCCCCCAAATGACATGCCGCTGCTGCGAATGGGGTGGGGCAGGATACTGCAAACAGTGGGGGGGGGGGGGGGGGCCGCGATCGGTGGGAAGGGTGCCGTGATGTGCCGCTGCTGCAAAGGGTTTTTTTCCCCACAACGTACCGCTGCCATGAACAGGGGGGAGAAATTCAGCCAATGGCAGGGTGCCACAATCTTAGTATGGGGGGTGGGGGGAGTGCCATAACATGCTGCTCTAGTTCTGCCAGAGTGGTTCCAGCAATGTGGGGGATTATGTGTAAGAAAGACAGCCATTGCTGGAGGAAGATGCCGGGTAAGTCTTACTGGGTTCCCTGACCACCTTTGAGGTAGGTCTTGGGCCAGTTGGGTTTTGATTGGGTTGACCTGGTTGGACCCTTTCAAATAGCCATGTACCTGGCCGACAACCGAGCAAATTGGCAGGTTAACCCCATTTTACTTGGCAATTTGAAAGGGCCTAATAGTGGGGGTGGGGGAGGTGTTTTCTAGTGGTGTTATGGAGGGTTTAAACCAGTCTGGCAGGAGAATGGGAATATATGTATGGATGCAGAAATTATCCAGGAGCAAAACTAAGTTAGCAAGCTGAAAATTCTAAAGCAAGAAACAAAAATTTGGGCCATTTTGCAAATGACCAGAGTTCAAAATTTAATATTCAAAGGTACTCAACATTTTGGATAGATGGACTAAATCGAAAAGGAAGTGGAATACCATTTCTCATTAAAGAGCAATGAGGAAGGACATCAGCTTAGATAATATGGAATTTGTATGGGTCGAATTGCAGAACCCCAGAGGGAAGAAAAATTTAGTGTGAACACCACCAAATAGTAGTAGTGCGAGAGGGGATTTAATCAAGCAGTAACAAGAGAAATATGCAATAAAAGTTTACCAGTCATCATGGGTGACTTTAATATGTATGATTTAGATTTTAAATAAGTAATTTAAAATTAAATCAAATTAAATTTAGACATACAGCACAGTTACACGCCCTTTCAGTTCATAAGGCCGTGCTGCCCAATTATACCCAACTACAACCATAGAACAATACAGCACAGAAACAGGCCCTTCTAGTCCATGCCAAATTATTATTCTCCCTAGTACCACTGACCTGCACCCCATCCATGGCCCTCCAATCCACGTAACCATTCAAATTCTTCTTAAAAATTAAGATTGAGCCCTCATTCACCACT
This sequence comes from Narcine bancroftii, assembly GCF_036971445.1. Classification (NCBI taxonomy): domain Eukaryota; kingdom Metazoa; phylum Chordata; class Chondrichthyes; order Torpediniformes; family Narcinidae; genus Narcine; species Narcine bancroftii. The sequence goes on along the minus strand of NC_091470.1, from coordinate 19,668,288 downwards.
TCAGCTGGCAGCTCTTTCCACACTCCCAACACTCTCTGTGTGAAGAAGTTCTCCCTTATGTTCCCTACAAACCTTTCACCTTTAATTCATGTTCTCCGGTTTGTATCTCACCCACCCTCAGTGGAAAAAGCCTGCCTACATTTACTCTGTCTATCCTCCTCATAATTTTAAATATCTCTATCAAATCTCTGCTCATTCTTCTACAGACCAGGGTATAAAGTCCTAACCTGTGTCACCTACCCCTGTAACACTCAGTTTCTGACGTCTGTCAGCATCCAAGTAAATCATCTCTGAACTCTTTCAATCTTATTGATATCTTTCCTGCAGTTATGTGACCAAAACTGCACACAATACTCCAAATTTGGCCTCAACTTTACCATAGCATCCCAACTCTTATTTTCAATATTTTAATTTGTGAGGCCAACCTGCCAAAAGCTCCCTTTACAACCCTATCCACCTGAAATGCCAGTTTCAGGGAATTATCTGTAGTCCCAGATCCATTTGTTCAACCATACTCCTTCTTCTTTGGCTTGGCTTCGCGGACGAAGATTTATGGAGGGGGTAAAAAGTCCACGTCAGCTGCAGGCTCGTTTGTGGCTGACCAGTCCGATGCGGGACAGGCAGACACGATTGCAGCGGTTGCAAGGGAAAATTGGTTGGTTGGGGTTGGGTGTTGGGTTTTTCCTCCTTTGCCTTTTGTCAGTGAGGTGGGCTCTGCGGTCTTCTTCAAAGGAGGCTGCTGCCCGCCAAAAAGTGAGGCGCCAAGATGCACGGTTTGAGGCGTTATCAGCCCACTGGCGGTGGTCAATGTGGCAGGCACCAAGAGATTTCTTTAGGCAGTCCTTGTACCTTTTCTTTGGTGCACCTCTGTCACGGTGGCCAGTGGAGAGCTCGCCATATAATACGATCTTGGGAAGGCGATGGTCCTCCATTCTGGAGACGTGACCCATCCAGCGCAGCTGGATCTTCAGCAGCGTGGACTCGATGCTGTCGACCTCTGCCATCTCGAGTACCTCGACGTTAGGGGTGTGAGCGCTCCAATGGATGTTGAGGATGGAGCGGAGACAACGCTGGTGGAAGCGTTCTAGGAGCCGTAGGTGGTGCCGGTAGAGGACCCATGATTCGGAGCCGAACAGGAGTGTGGGTATGACAACGGCTCTGTATACGCTTATCTTTGTGAGGTTTTTCAGTTGGTTGTTTTTCCAGACTCTTTTGTGTAGTCTTCCAAAGGCGCTATTTGCCTTGGCGAGTCTGTTGTCTATCTCATTGTCGATCCTTGCATCTGATGAAATGGTGCAGCCGAGATAGGTAAACTGGTTGACCGTTTTGAGTTTTGTGTGCCCGATGGAGATGTGGGGGGGCTGGTAGTCATGGTGGGGAGCTGGCTGATGGAGGACCTCAGTTTTCTTCAGGCTGACTTCCACGCCAAACATTTTGGCAGTTTCCGCAAAGCAGGACGTCAAGCGCTGAAGAGCTGGCTCTGAATGGGCAACTAAAGCGGCATCATCTGCAAAGAGTAGTTCACGGACAAGTTTCTCTTGTGTCTTGGTGTGAGCTTGCAGGCGCCTCAGATTGAAGAGACTGCCATCCGTGCGGTACCGGATGTAAACTCCTTAGTGCCCTACCATTTACCATGAATTTCCTTTCTTGGTATGCCCTTCCAAAATACACTTATCTGCATTAAATTACATCTGCCATTTTTCAGTTCATTTTTCATCTGGTCCAGATCCCTCTGCAAGCTTTGAAAACCTTTGTTGTCCAAAACACCTCCAATCTTTGTGCTATTTGCAAATTTGCTGATTCAATTTACAACATTATCCTTCAGATCATTGATATAGATGACAGACAACAATGGCCCCAGCGCTGATCCTCGAGGTACAGGCCTCGAGTCTGAGAAGCAATCACTGCCACTCTCTGGCTTCTCTAGTGTAGCTAATATCAAATTGAAGTACAACCCCCAATACATTTTAAACAGAAGGAGGAAGCAAAAGCCCCTGGGAAAACCCATGCAGACATGTGGAGAACATACAAACTCCTTACAGACAGTGCTGAATTCGAACTCCGGTTCCAATTGCTGGTGCTACAACAGCGTTCCGCTAACTGCTACGCTAACCGAGCTACCCTAGGATTTATTTATCTATCATTTATATTTTCTGTACTGGAGAATTTAATGTATGCTAGCTTGGTCGGTTGGTCTTGTGCATCAGTTTGGCTGCAGCAAAAATGTCAATGTATATGTACATTGTACTATGCATATGACAATAAACTCATTATCATTAGATTGGGAGAGCAAATCTGGCAGCAAATCTGTAGGATTTCCTGGTGCATAAGGGATGATTTCCTTGACTAATATGTCAAGGAGCCAACTCAAGAACAGGCAATCCAAGAATGGGTTTTGTACAATGAAGTAGGATTAATTAGCAATCTTGGTGGGTCAAGCAGCATTGGGAGTAAAATGATGGACATTTGTCAAGTCTCAAGAATGGACTTCAACTTTTCTCGCACTAATGCTGCTTATGCAGATTTTGTTTAGCTTCATTTGCAGTTTCCTGTGCGTCTCTGATTAGCAATCCTTGGGGACCAGTGATCACAATATTGTGGAATGTTTCATTATGATGGAGAGTGACACTGTTAATTCAGAAATTTGGATCCAAAACTACGATGATACAAGGTTTGAATTGGCTAGGTCAGATTAGCAAAGAATACCAAATGGGTTGATGGTCGATAGACAATAGTAGGTATTTAAGGAGTGTGTGGTGAAACTTCAAAAACTGAGTATCACTGTTTGCTATTAAAATAAATCATAGAAGGTGGCTGAACCGGAGTGAATGAGGGAACCAAAGAGGTATATCATTTGGCTAGGGAGAGCAGCAGACATGAGGACTGGGAGGAATTTAGAATTCAGCAGAGGGATACAAAGGGTCAAATTAGAAGGGATAAAATTGACTACAAGGATAACCTTACAGGGAATATAAAAACTCACTGCAAAAGCTTCTATTGATATGTAAAGAGAAAGAGACCAGTTAAAGCAAATAATAATGATAAAATGGTAATGAGATTAGCATCATACATGTTGTACAATGTATATTTGCTCCGAAACTCTTACTTATTGCAACCAAATAAGTAAGTACTTGTAAAGAATAAGCCCTTCAGTCAGAATCAGGGGAATTTGTAGAGGTACAACAAAATGGCAGACCAAGAGAATAACTTGATGAAGGACTCAGCCCAAAACTTCGGTTATGTATTTTCACCTTTGCTATATACACTGTTTGACCTGCTGAGTTTCTCCAGCATTGTGTTTTAATAAACTTATTTGATCTGTCTACACATAACATTCCAGGAATACTTGGGGGTCTGAGTAAATGACAGAAATTATTATCAGTCGTGAAATTGCGTACATTGCCGACATTGAATGTTGAAAAATTCCCAGAGGCTAATCGGCTGCATCAGAGAGTACTAAAGGAGATGGCTCTAGAGATTGTGGATGCATTAGTGATTATCTTGCAACATTCTCCACATTCTGCATCAGTTCCTATGGATTGGAATGTTGCAAAATACCACTTTTTAAGAAAGGAGGGAAAGAAAATCCAGGGATTTATAGACATGTTAGCATGACCAGTAGTGGGGAAAATGCTGGTCAATTATTAAAGATGTCACTGCTGTGCATTTGGAGAGGAATGACAGGATTAGTCCAAGTCAGCATGCACTTTACAAAGCAAAATCATACTTGGCGAAGCTTCCAGAATTTTGAGGATGTAACCAGTAGAATGGACTATGGTGAACCAACTGACGTGATGTATCAAAATGCCTTTGATATGGTCCAAAGAGGTTAGAGTGCAAAACGAGAGAACATGATAGAGGAGGTAATGCACTGACATGGATTGTAAACTGGTTGGCAGAGAGTACCAATAAATGGGTCCTTTTCTGATTGGCAGCCAGTTACTTATAGAGTAAAGAGAACAAGAGGTAGAGATAGAAAACAGGATAGGGTGCTGAAGTCACATGATCAGCCACGATTGTAGAAGGTGAAGGCTAGAAGAGCTGACTGGCTCACTTCTGTATATATTTTCTACGATTCCATTAAACTTTATATTCTACAAGGCTATGGAGTGGGAGTTGGGAAGTGGGATGGTCTGAAATATATCTTTTCAAAAGCTTCTTTTGACAAGGGGTGGAATGACCTCCTCCTTCTATCAGTTTCTGGTTCTTTATTATATATGCTTTTTATAAACTATTTGTGAATCAAAAGATATCTGAGGCTTTGCACAACATAGACATAAGAACCAAAATTACTTTTAAATGGGTGAAAATTAACATACAAGTTGCTAATGAAGGAGAGGAAAGAAAGAGCTTTTGGAATATATAAATAGCACATAGAAAGGTTCCATTTTTATTCAAATCATGGAACTCTCTCAAATCAATTCTATGCTTGAAAATGGAAACCTAAATCCATCGTTTTTCATTACGTGAAAAGAAATACACTCAATTCCTCAAGCCATTCATGTTTATTCACAGATATATATTCTGTGGTGGGCGATTCAATTCCAAGAAGAGAGCTAGTGGTAAAAGAGCAAATGCAAGGATAAGAAATTAAATACAGGAAGTGGTAAAAACTGCACCAGAATCAATTTCATCTCTTATTTGGCCAGTTATTGTGCAGATTTTCAAAGATGATGGACTTCAATAGTTTATTGAATTTAAAAAAAGGTTGTAACTCCAACTGAAACACACTTTCCACTTTTGATATTCAGTAATATTAAGTATTCAGCAACTGAGCAAAGGGAACCATCTTCCCCTTCAAATGCACTTAACAGCCCTGCTTGAATCTGAAAAAAACTACATTGCCATAGTTCTCATCATTTTTAATTAAAAATTTAGACATACAACACGGTAACAGGCCATTTCAGCCCACGAGCCCAAACTGCCAAATTGCACCCAATTAATCTACAGCCCCGGTACATTTTGAATGGTGGGAGGAAACCAGAGCCCTTGGGGTAAACCCACGCAGACATGGCGAGAATGTACCAGCTCCTTACAGACACCACAGGATTTGAACCCCAGTCATGATTGCTGACTCTGTAACGGGATTGCACTAACCGCTATACTAACCGTGTCATCCATAAAGGTGACAGCATTTTTACAAAATTACATGATGTAAATGTGGATACAGTTCTTCTTTACAGTTCACATTTTATACATTCCACAAGATTCACATCACCAGGTTCAGGAACAACTGCTACCCCTCCACCATCAGTCTCCTCAACAACAAACTCAATCAAGGTAAGAACACCATGCTGGAGAAACTCAGCAAGTCAGTGTCCTTTATATAGCAAAGGTAAGAAATACATTAACGACATTTCAGGCTTGAGCCCTTCATCAAAGAATGGAAAAATGTTGGCAGGCATCTGAACAAAAGAGTAGAGGGGAAAATGTGGTTGCAAAGGCAGAAGGTGGCAGGTGGAGGAGGGAGGGAGGGGGACAGTAGTCATCAAGGGGAGGATGGATGGCTAGTTAAATGGAGAAGGAAGGGAGGGAGGAGAACTGGAAAGGGGAAAGGGAGGGGGAGGAGAAAGAGGAAGCAGGTTAGCAGAAAACAGAAAAGTCAATGTTAATGCCATCTGGCTGGAGGGCCCAGATGGAAAATCAGATGTTCTAACTCCAATTTGTGGTTGGTTTTGATGGGATAGTACACAAGGTCATGGACAAACGTGTGAGCATGGGAGTGTGACACAGAATGGAAAGGGTTAGCTACTGGGAGGTCTCTGTCACTGGTGTAGAAGGAGCAAAGGTGTTCAGCAAAGTGATCTTCCAGTCTGTGTCCCATCTCTCCAATGTAGATGAGGCCACAAAGGGAGTACCAGATGCAGTAAATCAGTCCTGTGGATACACAGTGAAGTGTTGCTTCAATTGAAAGGGCTGTTTGGGGTCCTGGACCATAGTGAGGGAAGAAGTGTGATCACGTGTGGCACCTCTTGCAGTCATAGGGGAAAATGTCTGTCTGGGGTGGGGGGGGGGTGGTGGAATGCCCAAATGATGGGGAGCAAGTAAGTGTATATGAGAGTAATGGAGGAAGCAGTCCCAACAAAAGGCAGAGAGGGTAAGATGTGTCTGTTGGTAGGATCCTTTTGTAAGTGCCGGAAATTCCAGAGGATAATGTATTGGATGATGAGGCTAGTGGGATGGTAGAGAGGGATTCTATGTTTGTTGAGTCTGGGGGCAGAGGGGGCAAGGGCAGATGAGTGGGAATTGGAGGAGATGCAGGTGAGGGCTGAGTTGATGGTGGTGGAGGAGAAGCCACTTTTGTGTTAGAGGCAGACATTTTGAAAAATCTGAGCGGAGACGGAGAAATTGAGAGAAGGGGATAGGGTGTGAGGAAGTGTAGTTAAGGTAGTTGTGGGAGTTAGTAATATATGTCGGTGGAAAGTTCATCTCCCAAGATAGAGACAGAGAGATCCAGGAAGGCAAAAGTGTTGTCGGAGATGGGCCAGGTGAGTTTGAGATCAGGTGGAAGTTGGCTGCGAAATTAAAGAAGTTGACAAGCTTATCGGGGGTGCATGGGGCAGCCCAGATATGGTCATCAATATACTGAAGGAAGAGTTGAGGGCTCTTGCCTGTGTAGGCTTGCAGCATGGATTGTTCCACAAAACCTACAAACAGGCAGGCATGGCTGGGACCCATGCGGGAACCCATGGCTACTCCTTTGATTTGGAGGAAGTGAAACGAGTTAAAGTTGTTTAAAGTGAGGACAAGTTCTAGAAGTTGTTTAAAGTAAGGATCAGGGATTTATTTAAGGACTCTTACTTTTGCACTTTATTTATTTTTTAAAATCTGTATTGCAGTCAATTTGTTTACATTTCTTTACTTGTTTACATTGAATCAATTTTTTTTGCACTGCCTTTAAGTGGTAATCCTGCCTTGTCTGCAGGAAAAAAATCTCAGGATTATATATGATGTAATGTATGTACTCTGACAATAAATCTGAACCATCAGCACTTGGTACCTAACTCTTGCAGTCTTCAGAAATTACTCCCTCAGGGTCACTAAAGTTTGCAACATCTCTTGAAATCATGCATTTCTAAGCAAGCCACCAACTCATGGCCTCCTCCTACCCCTTTTCTTTTGCCTCAAACTACTCATAATGTAGTGGACAATGGTTTAACCGTTATCTTTTCTCTAGGCTCCCATTATGTTCTTTTTTACCTTGATCATAAAAATAAGTTTTGTGAAACTTGAACAGCCATTCATTTTTTGTCTGAGGATATATTCAGAACTCTCCTTCAGATTCTAGACCTGTCGTCCTTACATTTCTCCCATGCTACCAATCTTTGATGAAGCACTGAAAATCCTATTCTTTTCAATAATTCAAAATCTACTTGCCCTTGCTTTCAGTAGCTAGGTCTCTCACCTTTGACGCCTCTTCCTTTTGTCTCTATTTAACTTCTGAATATTTTGGTCTCACTGTTTCCTTTGATATGAAATGAAAGACTGGCATTTCCTCCATTTCTGAAGTTGCTTCCAGGGAACTTGGTTTTCAATCACCTCTTATTTGTACAATACTTAAATCTCTCTGATATAAAGGGCAAATGGAGAAAGCCAGGAAAGGAGAGCAAGGCAATACGGGACCTCCTCCCCCAATGTCTCTTTTCCAGTAGCTCTGTCCTCTCTCTTCCCGTTTCCCTCTGACTCCTTTACTCCAGATCTGCATTGACAGTGCCAACACCACCGCCCCCCCCCACCCTTTTAATTCTCACATTTTCTTCCTCCTGGTCTTTTCTCTATATCCAATCATCACCTTTTGTCTGTTGGTCTACAATTCCTCCCCTGCCATTTATTTTGTTCCCACGATGTTGCCTGCTTTACCCATACTTTGAAGAAGGGCTCAGGCCTGAAATGTCAGTAATATATCTTTACTCTTATGGACACTGCGGGACCTGCTGAGTTACTATAATCACACCTGAGGGCAAGGCTGCTCTATCAGAGACAAGTAAGTCAAATGTCAGTTGTTTGCTGCACCTAGACCTGGCTAACAAAGAACACACCAGACACCGCTATCCAACCAGATCGGAACCCAGATTCTGGAATAGGGAGAGGACGTGTGCTCTTTCGTTAATACTGGGTGGTGTACGGACACTAGAGTTATGCCCACCTCCTGCTTTACTGCCTTAGAGCAAATCTCGATTAAATCCAGACCCTTCCATCTACCCCGAGAGTTCACGTCTGTGATTCTCACTAGAGTTGATATCCCTCCCAATGATGATCACAAGCAAGCACTCGCGGAGCTGCAAATCTTAGTCGGTGACTTTGATCAGGCCTGTGTCAAGGAAACCCTGCCTAGCTACCACCAGCATGTAACCTGCTGGACCAGAGGACTTGATCACTGCTACATCAAGACATGCAAGGCCTACTGTTCTTTCCTGAGACCGATTTTGACAAGTCTGATCACCTGGCTGTGCTCCTTCTGCCTTCATACAGACAGAGCCCAAAAGGAGAGGCCCAGTGGTCAGGACAACTAGAAAGTGGTCACAGGAGGCTGAAGAATGGTTACAGGACTTCCTCATGTCAGTAGATTAGGTGATGTTCAAGAACTCTGCTGAGTACACCGAGGATGTCACACACTTTATCAAAACAACCGTGGGTGAGCGTGTCCCCACTAAATCATTCAAGGTTTCCCCAATCAGAAGTCCTGAATGAACAATGAAATCTGGAACATGCTGAGAGCTAGATTGCAAGCATTTAAGTCTGGAGTACATAAGAGCAGGTATGACCTGTAGAAGGCTATCTCCCATGCAAAGTGGAGATTCCAGATGAAAACGAAAACAACAAAGGACACCCGACAGTTGTGGCAGGGCCTGACGCCATAACCTGTTACAAACCCAAATCTGGTAAAATAGCTGACAGCAAAGCTTCTCTTCCAGAGGAACTCATAGGCTTCAATGCCTGATTTGATGACAGTAACAGTGAAGAACCACCTCTCCGCACTCCCATGTCCCCTGACAAAACCAACCTGTCCGTATCTGAGGATGACATGCATGCTGCCTTCAGGAGAGTGAATTTGAGGAACACATTTGGCCTGGATGGAGTTCCATGCTGAGTACTAAAGATCTGAGCTGATCAACTTACAGAGGGATTAATGGATATCTTCAATATCTCACTCCAGCAGGGTGACAATCATACCCAAGAAGAGTGCAGTAACCTGCCTTATCAACTATTAACCAGTAGCACTTACATCAACAGTGATGGTGTTTTGAAAGGCTGGTGATGAAGCAGTGACATAGATTAATTCCAGTTCGCCTATCGTGGCAATAGGTCTACAGTGGATGCCATCTCACAGTCCCTACTCAAAGCCCTGGAACATCTGGACAGCAAAGATGCATACATGAGTATGCTCTTTATCAACTACAGTTCAGCATTTAACACCATCATCTCCTCAAAACTGATCAGCAAACTCAAAACCTCCAGACCACAATTAGTGAAGATTGGTAAGAATTTCTCCACAATCTCCATCAGTACCGGAGCACCACAGGGCTCTACTTACTCCGTAGCTCGGTATGACAATAACACCATCTACATATTTGCTGATGATACCATGGTAGTGGGTTGTATAAAGGATGGTGAGATTGAAAACCTGACTGAATGGTGCACCAATAATGATCTTTCACTCAATGTCACCAAGACTATTATTGACTTCAGGAAAGGAAAGCCAGAGGTATATAATTCATTGGGAGATCAGAGGTCGAGAAGGTAAGTACATTTAAGTTCTTGGGAGTCAATAACTCGGAGGATCTTTCCTGGACCCATCATGAAGAAAGCCTCTACTTCCTCAAGAGTTTGTGGAGGTTTGGTAGGACATCAGAAACCCTGGCAGATTTCTACAGATGTGTGGTGGAAACTGTGTTGACCGGCTGCATCACAGTCTTGTATGGGAATACCAATACTCCTGAGTGTAAAGCCCTTCAAAAGGTAGTGGACACAGCCCAGGACATTACAGGCAAATCCCTCCCCACTATTGAGTACATCTCCAGGGAACAATCCCGTCGGAGAACAGCAGCAATCATCACAGACCCACACCCCCAGCTCATGCTCTGTTCTCGCTGTTGCCATCAGGAAAGAGGTATAGGTGCCACAAGACTCACACCATTAGGAACAATGCTAACCCTCTACCATCAGACTCCTCAATGACAAACTCAATCAGAGACTAATTTAAGGGCTTTTTCTTGTGCACTTCCTGCTTTTCTTTGCTCTCCCTTTATTGCAGTCAGTCTGTTTGCATTATCTGTTTACAGTTCTTTTGATTGTTTACATGTTCACGCTGTGTGCAGTTAATATTTGCTCTACAAATATATTTTAAAAAGTGGTAATTCTGCTGTGCCCGCAGGATATAGAAATCTCAGGGTTGTATGTGATGTCATGTACGCATTCTGACAATAAATTTGAAATTTTCAGACTAAATTAAAAAGAAGTACAATAGAGGAACTGCTTCAATTTAGCACCTGAGCCCTACCCATCAGATTTCAGATTTATTGTCAGATTCCTTTCTCCTGTGGGCACGACAGAATTTCTACTAATTGGTAGTGCAAAATATAAACTGTCCACAGCATAAACATGTAAACAAGTGTAAGAACTATAAACAGATAATGAATGTTGTAGCATACGTGCTACCGTGAAGTGTGGAAAGAATGACACACACCAAAGAAGTCGAAGTTAAAAACTGGTTTATTGCACTAGCAACTCAGCTTATATTCTCTCCCCGTCACTGACAACAGGAGTGACGTCATAGCAGCACTGGCCTTGGATTGGTCAGATCTCCCGCTGTTGTTTGTTGCTTCCCACCATGCTGATTGTCACCTGGGACACAGGTCATTAGCCCCTGCGGTGTCTGTGTAGTCACTGCATTCGTTGGCCATCTTGTGTACCGGGTCGCTTCCCGGTTAGCAGGCTGCTACAATGTAAACAAACTGATTGTGCAATGCGGAGAGAACAAAATAAAATCTATGAAGTACACAAGTAAGAGTCCTTAAATGAGTCTGATTAATTTTGTCCTTGAAGACTCTGATGGTGGAGGGGTAGCAGCTGTTCCTAAACCTGGTGGTGGGAGTCTTGTGGCACCAATACCACTTTCCTGATGGCAGCAGCAAGAACAGAGCGTGTGCTGGGTGGTGAGGGTCTTTGATGATTGCTGTTGCCCTCCAACTGCAGCATTTCCTGTAGATGTACTCAACAGTGGGGAGGGTTTTGCGTGTGATGTCCTGGGCTGTGTCCTCTACTTTTCAAAGGGTTTTATGCTCAGGGGTTCCCATACCATTCAATTTGATCACGGATGAGCCAGGGCCTGAGTCCAAATTTCTGCCTTTTCCCATCTCTCTCAGTCTTTTATGTTTAGAAAATCAAGCTTAGATTTAAAATTAACAAATGACCTCTCAATTGCAATTTACAAGACAAACTTCCAAATTTTGATCACACTTTTAAAAGTTTTTTGATACAGCCGCAAGTTTCTAACCAAGGCTTAGAAAGAAAAACTTCAGATTTAATCTCTTAAATGAAAATCAAATAACTGCAAGTGCTGGAAATCTGAAATATAAACAGAAAATGCTGGAACTACTCAGCAGTCATTTACATTTATGCTCCATGTTTCTTCATCAGAACTGGATCTCTTAAATCCATTAATCATTTTTTGTTGTCTTTTCAAAATGTTGACAATTTATTGACTGGCAAAGAAACCAACACAGGGAAAACAGCAGCTCACCAGTGGAAAGCATTGAAAGAGTATTATAGTAAAATGTCAGTACATATATTTGAAAGTAAGAGTATGGTTTTAAATTAGATTTATCAACTTAAATCCCTTTGGTTTGAGGAAGGACAAAGTGAAAATTACAGCATATTGTAGGCATTCATGTTAGTTGATAAAATTTGAATCAAACAGAAGATTTTTTTTCTTTCATGATACAGTAAATTTTTAAAAAAGAAAATGAGACACAAAAGAAATTAGATGAAAAATATGGCTTTGGAAGGATAGTCATTAATGATGTTGTTGAATTGCTGCTTTCCAAGACCAAATCCAGTGAAAATGTGAAATTAAAACAGAAAACAGGGCAGGCAGTATCAAATAAAGTTAATGCTTCAGGTCAAAGACCTTTGTCAGAACTGAACAAGTATGAAAACAAACAAGGCACCGTATATTTCAGCAGATAAAACGACACGAAGCACCCAAAAAACACCCCCAAAAAAGGATCACCCTATAGGCCAGAAACAAAAACAGTGACCTTATAATTCTACTCAAAATACTACTTGATTGGTTCTACAACCCACCCACTCCCCACCCTATAACAATTTTTTAAGCTTCCGGTATATTAAAAAAAGCTGCTGTAATGTACACAATTTTTAATTTGCACTAAAATCCATTACCAATATGGTGTTAAACCAATAAAAGAATTGTAAAATTAAAAAAAGCACCACACACATTTAAAAGCCTTGCAAATCACTAGCTTCATCGTCTGTGGCAAAGGACTGGGCAAGCACATCTGGAGTCTCACTGTTTACAATGTCATCATACGGGTCCCAGTATGAATCTGGTGAGTTGGCTTAGGCATGAGTGTTCCACAATAAGTCATCCTCCGTACCATCCATTGCACTAGACTAGAGATACTGCATTTTTTGAAAAATTTTATTACAGTCTCAGATTTTTCTTTTTCACAAAATGGTTGCACCAGCCTACTCTTTGGCTTGGCTTCGCGGACAAAGATTTATGGAGGGAGTAAAAGTCCACGTCAGCTGCAGGCTCGTTTGTGGCTGACAAGTCCGATGCGGGACAGGCAGACACGGTTGCAGCGGCTGCAGGGGAAAATTGGTTGGTTGGGGTTGGGTTTTTCCTCCTTTGCCTTTTGTCAGTGAGGTGGGCTCTGCGGTCTTCTTCAAAGGAGGTTGCTGCCCGCCGAACTGTGAGGCGCCAAGATGCACGCTTTGAGGCGATATCAGCCCACTGGCGGTGGTCAATGTGGCAGGCACCAAGAGATTTCTTTAGGCAGTCCTTGTACCTCTTCTTTGGTGCACATCTGTCACGGTGGCCAGTGGAGAGCTCGCCATATAACACGATCTTGGGAAAGCGATGGTCCTCCATTCTGGAGACGTGACCGACCCAGCGCAGCTACTATACCTTTAAATATCTACTGTGTTCTCATTTTGTCCTTGCCTATTTCAGTGCATATGGTCTGATGTTATTTCTTGTAACTGTAGCAATCCTGTATTTGTTTGAGTACCCATTCTGCAATGTAATTTTCCAACTCTGGCCAACGAGTGCTTCCTCTTCTCATCGAACATTGTTTCTTTGGCATTTTTGTTAAAACATCTTTATTCTTTTTCCACTCTCTTACCATCCTCTCAGTTAAGTCTAATGTCCTTACAGAAGGAGTTGTTATATTCCTTGGCCACTTCAATGACGTTTAACTTAAAACTTGCTTCATACTTTCTTTGTTTTGCTGGTGGTTCCATGATAACAATTTGATAAATTTTTAAAAACTGGTTAAGATAGAAGCTAGCAATAGACTGAACTGTGAATCACTTCATGACGGTGATTCACCCAGCTACACCAACTCAGTCAACACGACACCAGCTCAGACAACACACGTATGGTACTGGTATGTTGGGGGGGGGGGTCATCTTATAGCATCAATAAGAGCTAAAACCATGAAATTCAGACTGAAATTGGTCTCGTCTTATCTGACGGTCACCTTAGCCACTGAAATATACAGTATTTGTATAGTGCAGAATGCTTAGAGAAGGATTGGATAGGACAGATGAAATCTCTGACAGGATTAAACAATGTGGCTGATAAGAAAACGAAGGAAAAAAGATCACAAGGAACATGTGAAAACAGTGAGGCTGTTATATTGGAAGCAAAAATGGAGTCAATTTTACAGATGAATGACTAACATAGGACAAGCCAGTTCTGGTAGAAACAGATAAAGCAAATATGAAAGTTGCTAAATTTGATATTGGATCTCGAAGGCTACAAAATATCCATGTGGAACCTGAGGTGTTGTTTCTCAAGCTTACATTGGACCATTACACCCTGAAAGCTACGGATAGATGGGTCAGAATGGATGTTAGATGCAGAATTAAAGTGAAGTTCTGGGTCACTTCTGTGAACACAGATGCTCTGCAAAGCCATCATCCAAACAAAGGAGATCAAATGATTAATACCAAATTCTTTCTTTTCTTTGGCTTGGCTTTGCGGACGAAGATTTATGGAGGGGTAAATGTCCACGTCAGCTGCAGGCTCGTTTGTGGCTGACAAGTCCGATGTGGGACAGGCAGACACGGTTGCAGCGGTTGCAAGGGAAAATTGGTGGGTTGGGGTTGGGGGTTGGGTTTTTCCTCCTTTGTCTTTTGTCAGTGAGGTGGGCTCTGCGGTCTTCTTCAAAGGAGGTTGCTGTCTGCCGAACTGTGAGGCGCCAAGATGCACGGTTTGAGGCGATATCAGCCCACTGGCGGTGGTCAATGTGGCAGGCATCAAGAGATTTCTTTAGGCAGTCCTTGTACCTCTTCTTTGGTGCACCTCCGTCTCAGTGGCCAGTGGAGAGCTCGCCATATAACACGATCTTGGGAAGGCGATGGTCCTCCATTCTGGAGACGTGACCTACCCAGAGCAGTTGGATCTTCAGCAGCGTGGATTCGATGCTGTCGGCCTCTGCCATATCGAGTACTTCGATGTTGGAGATGAAGTCGCTCCAATGAATGTTGAGGATGGAGCGGAGACAACGCTGGTGGAAGCGTTCTAGGAGTTATAGGTGATGCCGGTAGAGGACCCATGATTCGGAGCCGAACAGGAGTGTGGGTATGACAACGACTCTGTATACGCTAATCTTTGTGAGGTTTTTCAGTTGGTTGTTTTTCCACACTCTTTTGTGTAGTCTTCCAAAGGCGCTATTTGCCTTGGCGAGTCTGTTGTCTATCTCGTTGTTGATCCTTGCATCCGATGAAATGGTGCAGCCAAGATAGGTAAACTGGTTGACCGTTTTGAGTTTTGTTTGCCGATGGAGATGTGGGGGGGCTGGTAGTCATGGTGGGGAGCTGGCTGATACTGGAGGGTGTGTAAGTGAATCACTGCTTCGTCTGATAGGTGAGGTTTTTAAGCACCTGGCTGATCACAGGATGATTATTGTACAGGAGACAGCTATTCACTGGTTGAATCTTTAGCAGCTTTATACAAGATTAGACCATCCACTCCCATTCCCCGCTCTCTCCACATAGCTCTACAAATTCTCTCTTTTATGACACTTAATCAATTCCTTTTTGTATAGAATAACTGAAACTGTCTGCACCACCATCCATAACCTAGCCATTCATCAAATGAAAAAAAACCTCATGTCACTTTTGATACTTGTGCCAATTATCTTCACATTTTATAATTCTGATCCCTCAGTCAAAAGGAAAAGTTTCACTCTATCTACTTTGCCTATGTCCTTCATAATTTTAAACACCCCGGTCACATTCTCTTGCAGACTCCTCTGTTCCATGAAGAATTTTTAGCTTCTCCAGTCTATCCACATTAACGCAAACACCTCATCCAAAGAAAGACAGTTTTTTTTTGCACTACCAATAAGTGGTAATTCTGCCTAGCCTGCAGGAAAAAGAATCTCAGGGTTATATGTGATGCCATGCATGTACTCTGACAATAAATTTGAATCTAACTTTAGTAAATCTCTTCTAACTCTCCACAACACCTTACATCTCTCAAAGTGAGGTGCCGAGGACTGGACGCAATGCTCCATTTGCACGTGCGAGCGCTTCATATATGTTTATTGTGACTCTTTCTATTGCACTCCATGTCTCTATTAAAAAAGATCCTGTATATTTTTTAAATAGCTTTTTCAATTTGCTGTTATTTTCAACGAACGATGCACATAAAATAACCTGTTCATGTTAACCATTTTAACAATTTGTACTCTTTGGCATAGTGTTCAGGTTTATTGCCACATGCCCCAAGATACAGTGAAAGAATTTGTTTTACAAGCAGATCAGTAAACATCTCATACATGGTGAGATGTATGTGCAAAAATGCAGTTATGGAGAGAGATCTATTGGTAAGGAGCAAAGTCCTTGAATATGGTGAAAGGAGATCTTATACTTGTGAATCTTTTTGCCTGGCAGGAGGGAGAAAGGAATGTGGGCTGAATCTTTTAATATGTTGGTTGCTTTTCAAAAGTAGCATGAGTAAAAGAAGAGTCGATGGTGGGGTTGGGGGATGGAATGGCCATGGGGGAGATCAGGACATGTTACTGGATATTAAATTTCAGTTGTATGTTCACCCATTCCATCAACTTGTCCATTTCCTTCTCACGATTCATTGCACATCCAAGTGTTGTGTCAATTGCATATTTAGAAAAAGAGGCCTGCACACACAAATCCAAATTATTAATATTGTATTGATTGCTGTGAAATCTCACTGTACTCTTCTCTCCAATTCATAATTTCATAGGCTTTAATCTTGGTGACAATCTTGATAAGTGAGAAAAGCAAGGGTAACCATTCAATCCCCTGTAAAGCATCTTGCAATAGTCATGTATTGTTGTTCACACTGGGGCAAGTGTCTAGATTGGGGTCCCATGGGTTCACACTGGGGAAAGTGTCTGGATCAGGGACCCATGCGACTGCCCTGCGGAAAATGTCTGGATTGGGGTCCTACGTGCACCATGTGGGGGCAGGATTCAGGGACACTCATGGGACCACATTGGGGCAAGTGTCCTGATCTGGGCAATTATCTGGGTTACCCATGGCACCATGTTGGGGGCATGTCTTGATCATGGTCACCCATGGACCACGTTGGGGCAACGATCTGAGTCACCCATGGGACAACTTTGGGGCATGTCTGGAATGGGGTCACTCATGGGAACATGTTGAGGCAAATATCTGGGTCACCCATGGGACCACATTGGGGAAAGTATCTGAGTCACCTATGGGACCACATTGGGGAAAGTATCTGGGTCACCCATGGGACCACATTGGGGAAAGTATCTGGGTCACCCATGGGAGCACATTGGGGAAAGTATCTGGGTCACCCATGGGAGCACATTGGGGAGAGTATCTGGGTCACCCATGGGACCACATTGGGGAAAGTATCTGGGTCACCCATGGGACCACGTTGGGGAAAGTATCTGGGTCACCCATGGGACCACATTGGGGAAAGTATCTGGGTCACCCATGGGACCACGTTGGGGAAAGTATCTGGGTCACCCATGGGACCACACTGGGGAAAGTATCTGGGTCACCCATGGGACCACATTGGGGAAAGTATCTGGGTCACCCATGGGAGCACATTGGGGAAAGTATCTGGGTCACCCATGGGAGCACATTGGGGAGAGTATCTGGGTCACCCATGGGACCACGTTGGGGAAAGTATCTGGGTCACCCATGGGACCACATTGGGGAAAGTATCTGGGTCACCCATGGGAGCACGTTGGGGAGAGTATCTGGGTCACCCATGGGACCACGTTGGGGAAAGTATCTGGGTCACCCATGGGACCACATTGGGTAAAGTATCTGGGTCACCCATGGGACCACATTGGGGAAAGTATCTGGGTCACCCATGGGAGCACGTTGGGGAGAGTATCTGGGTCACCCATGGGACCACGTTGGGGAAAGTATCTGGGTCACCCATGGGACCACATTGGGGAAAGTATCTGGGTCACCCATGGGAGCACGTTGGGGAGAGTATCTGGGTCACCCATGGGACCACGTTGGGGAAAGTATCTGGGTCACCCATGGGACCACATTGGGGAAAGTATCTGGGTCACCCATGGGACCACATTGGGGAAAGTATCTGGGTCACCCATGGGACCACATTGGGGAAAGTATTTGGGTCACCCATGGGAGCACATTGGGGAGAGTATCTGGGTCACCCATGGGACCACGTTGGGGAAAGTATCTGGGTCACCCATGGGACCACATTGGGGAAAGTATCTGGGTCACCCATGGGAGCACGTTGGGGAGAGTATCTGGGTCACCCATGGGACCACGTTGGGGAAAGTATCTGGGTCACCCATGGGACCACATTGGGGAAAGTATCTGGGTCACCCATGGGACCACATTGGGGAAAGTATCTGGGTCACCCATGGGACCACATTGGGGAAAGTATCTGGGTCACCCATGGGAGCACGTTGGGGAGAGTATCTGGGTCACCCATGGGACTACGTTGGGGAAAGTATCTGGGTCACCCATGGGACCACATTGGGGAAAGTATCTGGGTCACCCATGGGAGCACGTTGGGGAGAGTATCTGGGTCACCCATGGGACCACGTTGGGGAAAGTATCTGGGTCACCCATGGGACCACATTGGGGAAAGTATCTGGGACACCCATGGGAGCACGTTGGGGAGAGTATCTGGGTCACCCATGGGTCCACGTTGGGGAAAGTATCTGGGTCACCCATGGGACCACATTGGGGAAAGTATCTGGGTCACCCATGGGACCACATTGGGGAAAGTATCTGGGTCACCCATGGGAGCACGTTGGGGAGAGTATCTGGGTCACCCATGGGACCACGTTGGGGAAAGTATCTGGGTCACCCATGGGACCACATTGGGGAAAGTATCTGGGTCACCCATGGGACCACATTGGGGAAAGTATCTGGGTCACCCATGGGACCACATTGGGGAAAGTATTTGGGTCACCCATGGGAGCACATTGGGGAGAGTATCTGGGTCACCCATGGGACCACGTTGGGGAAAGTATCTGGGTCACCCATGGGACCACATTGGGGAAAGTATCTGGGTCACCCATGGGACCACATTGGGGAAAGTATCTGGGTCACCCATGGGAGCACATTGGGGAAAGTATTTGGGTCACCCATGGGAGCACATTGGGGAGAGTATCTGGGTCACCCATGGGACCACGTTGGGGAAAGTATCTGGGTCACCCATGGGACCACATTGGGGAAAGTATCTGGGTCACCCATGGGAGCACGTTGGGGAGAGTATCTGGGTCACCCATGGGACCACGTTGGGGAAAGTATCTGGGTCACCCATGGGACCACATTGGGGAAAGTATCTGGGTCACCCATGGGACCACATTGGGGAAAGTATCTGGGTCACCCATGGGACCACATTGGGGAAAGTATCTGGGTCACCCATGGGAGCACGTTGGGGAGAGTATCTGGGTCACCCATGGGACTACGTTGGTGAAAGTATCTGGGTCACCCATGGGACCACATTGGGGACAGTATCTGGGTCACCCATGGGAGCACGTTGGGGAGAGTATCTGGGTCACCCATGGGACCACGTTGGGGAAAGTATCTGGGTCACCCATGGGACCACATTGGGGAAAGTATCTGGGTCACCCATGGGAGCACGTTGGGGAGAGTATCTGGGTCACCCATGGGACCACGTTGGGGAAAGTATCTGGGTCACCCATGGGACCACATTGGGGAAAGTATCTGGGTCACCCATGGGACCACATTGGGGAAAGTATCTGGGTCACCCATGGGAGCACGTTGGGGAGAGTATCTGGGTCACCCATGGGACCACGTTGGGGAAAGTATCTGGGTCACCCATGGGACCACATTGGGGAAAGTATCTGGGTCACCCATGGGACCACATTGGGGAAAGTATCTGGGTCACCCATGGGACCACATTGGGGAAAGTATTTGGGTCACCCATGGGAGCACATTGGGGAGAGTATCTGGGTCACCCATGGGACCACGTTGGGGAAAGTATCTGGGTCACCCATGGGACCACGTTGGGGAAAGTATCTGGGTCACCCATGGGACCACGTTGGGGAAAGTATCTGGGTCACCCATGGGACCACATTGGGGAAAGTATCTGGGTCACCCATGGGACCACATTGGGGAAAGTATCTGGGTCACCCATGGGAGCACATTGGGGAAAGTATTTGGGTCACCCATGGGAGCACATTGGGGAGAGTATCTGGGTCACCCATGGGACCACGTTGGGGAAAGTATCTGGGTCACCCATGGGACCACATTGGGGAAAGTATCTGGGTCACCCATGGGAGCACGTTGGGGAGAGTATCTGGGTCACCCATGGGACCACGTTGGGGAAAGTATCTGGGTCACCCATGGGACCACATTGGGGAAAGTATCTGGGTCACCCATGGGACCACATTGGAGAAAGTATCTGGGTCACCCATGGGACCACATTGGGGAAAGTATCTGGGTCACCCATGGGAGCACGTTGGGGAGAGTATCTGGGTCACCCATGGGACTACGTTGGGGAAAGTATCTGGGTCACCCATGGGACCACGTTGGGGAAAGTATCTGGGTCACCCATGGGACCACATTGGGGAAAGTATCTGGGTCACCCATGGGACCACGTTGGGGAGAGTATCTGGGTCACCCATGGGACTACGTTGGGGAAAGTATCTGGGTCACCCATGGGACCACGTTGGGGAAAGTATCTGGGTCACCCATGGGACCACATTGGGGAAAGTATCTGGGTCACCCATGGGACCACGTTGGGGGCAAATATGCAAGTCACCTGAGGGAGCACTTTGGGGCCCGTCACTGGGACATCCATTGAACAACATTGGGGCACGTGCCTGGGCCACCCATGGAACCCCGTTGGGGCACGTGTCATGGACCGAATTCAGGGAGAGGAAGTGACACCTACTTTGCGGTCCTTGTCGGCTCTGGAAAAGTCGAGAACTGTGGAGAAGTCGGGCGCGGGGCTGCGCCTCCGGTAGTATTTGAAGAGCCTCCTGAAGGCGTCCTCGCCCGGCTCCCGGAACGCGGCCGCCATCATCCCGCTCGCGGGGCCTCAGCCCTGCGCGCCTGCCCCCGCCCCCCGCCCCCCCGCGCGCCTCGCCTCGCCTCGCCTCGGCCCTGCGCGCGCGCGCCTAGCCTCGCCTCAGTTCCGCGCGCGCGCGCCCCCCTTCGCGCGCCTCCCCTCCACTGCAGCCTCGTGTGGAAAACCAGTGCCACCACTTTGGAAAAGAAACAAGATTTTTTTTTCCCGAGGCCGAGGGCGGGCGGGCGGCTGCGTGGGTCGGAGGTCGGAGGTCAGAGGTCAATCTCAGAGGGCCGGCAATGGCGGCGACACTGGCTTCTTCTCGAAAGCTGTTCGAAGTGTTCGTCGCTCGTGTTCCCTGGACTCTGTCGAGCAGTGAGTGGGCGACGGTTTTTAGCCTTTGGCAGCATTTTATTTGCTCTGTGTGTGTGTGTGTGTGTGTGTGTTTAGTTTGTGGCGATGCCTGAACATGGGCCCCATCTCCCTGCCGGTATTTAGGGTGAAAAATAAACAGAAGGTGGTGAAAACACTCAGTAAATCAGGCAGCGCAAATGAAAAGAGAAGGAAACAGACGTTTCAAGTTGAAGACCCTTCATTAGCGGAGTTAATTGGGATCTTCCACGATTTTTAGCCACTCTGTTTGGGAATTTTGGTTATGGACTCCTTGTAATTCTACAGATTAAAACCAGAACCAGAAAATATACAACCAGAAGCCATGAGATGATTTGCTGTCAAATTAATCCAGGGGCCCTGCTCGACAAAGCCATCACTTGTCTGATGCCCCTTTCGCTCTGTGGCAAAGCATTACGGGCTCAAATCGTCTTCTTTGTGAAGAAAATTCTCGTGCACATTTTTGTTTTAATATTCAAGGCTCTAATTATCAGCGCCACATCATTGCTGAGCCACTCACCATGAAAAAAAGTATGGTTACAGTGCACCTGTTTACCTTAGGAACAGCAACAAGTCACCATTGATGTCTCTCGCCGCTCTGGTTAGAAGATTCTTGGCATACAACACCTTCATGTGTCCCTTCAAGAGAGGCATTATCTTGATCGCCATATATTCATAGGTCATGGCGTGGGAGCTCACTATATATTACTTCGTGAGCTCTCCACTGGCCACCGTGACAGAGGTTCACCAAAGAAGAGGTACAAGGACTACCTAAAGAAATCTCTTGGTGCCTGCCACATTGACCCCTGCCAGTGGGCTGATATCACCTCAAACCGTGCATCTTGGCGCCTCACAGTTCGGCGGGCAGCAACCTCCTTTGAAGAAGACCGCAGAGCCCACCTCACTGACAAAAGGCAAAGGAGGAAAAACCCAACACCCAACCCCAACCAACCAATTTTCCCTTGCAACCGCTGCAATCGTGTCTGCCTGTCCCGCATCGGACTGGTCAGCCACAAACGAGCCTGCAGCTGACGTGGACATTTACCCCCTCCATAAATCTTCGTCCGCGAAGCCAAGCCAAAGAAGACACAGTAGTGCTTTTTTGAGTTTCAAACTCACCACCAATTTCTCGAAGGCCCTACGTCCCTCCCCCAAGGGCCACAACACATTTAAGTAAAAGCGTTGTTTTCGCCTCTTTTAACTTTTTTTTAGTGGAATCGGCAGGAAAGAAGCACGGAAGAAACCTTGACTGCTTCTCAGGGAAGGGGGTCCATAAACTTTTAGCAGAGTCCTAAGGGAGCCGTAGCCATAAAAAAAGTTGAGAATGTTGTCGATGCCATTAATGATTACATTCCAAAAATGAATTAATTTAAAGCTCTAACACGATTCTCTTCGTCAAATCTTGCATTTTATACTCTAAATTCTTGTTCAGATCTTCTCTTCTGTATCTTTACTTGTGTCTGCAGCTAATTTCTGTTTTTCCATTTCAAAATGGGGAATATATTGTATCAAATTACATCTACTGTCAGACTGCTTATTCCATTAAATTGGAGAAACACGAAAACTACATTTAGGAATCTTGAGCAAACTGAAAAGCTGGACAGGCAGGATTCAGGGGTAAAAATGTTCAGTCAATGTTTCAGGTTGGGACTAAAGAACTTCTGCAATGTTCCTTTCTGTTTGGCAGGCCCTGTGTCAGGAAAATATCAATCATTTTTTTGGATCTGATCATGATATTAGGTCATGGGCTACTGGCTCCTCAAATGAAAGGAAATAAAGAGTCATTTACCTTGCTTCTCCTCTTCCTTTTGCAATCTGAATGTGAATTTGTCAGAAGCCTGGGTGAAGTTTTGCTGTCTCCAGAAATATTATGACATCAGAGCAAACACAGCGCGAACCACATCATCAAGTTCGCTAAAGACACGACTGTGGTAGGGCTTATTAGTAAGAATGATGAGGCAGCATACAGAGAAGAGGTGCAGTCGCTAATGGACTGGTGCAGAGCCGACCTGTATCTGAACATTAATTAAAAAATGGTTGTCGACTTCAGGAGGGCCTGAGTGGATCATTTTCCACTGACCATTGATGGCTCTACCATTGAGGTGTCACTTGGTATGTACTTGGCAGAGAATCTCACCTGATCCCTTAACACCAGCTTCATGGCCAAGAAAGCCCAACAGCGCCTCTACTTCCTGTGAAGGCTGAGGAAAGTTCATCTCCCAACCTCCATCCTCACTACATTTTGAAAGGATTCTGAGCAATTCCTCGTTTGGAAGCTGTACCATCTCTGACCATAAGACCCTGCATAGGATAGTGAAGTCAGCGATAAAGATCATTGGGGGGCTCTCTTCCTACCATGATGAACATCTACAACACACAATGCACATGGAAAGCAATAAATATTGTGAAGGACTCTACACACCCATCATGTAAACTGTTCTCCCTTCTGCCATCTGATAGGAGGTACCACAGTACTTGGGCCTTTGTGATCAGATTGGGCAAGTTTTCCCCACCAAGCTATTAGGCTCCTGAATTCCCAGAACATATGTGGATAATGTACCATGGTCTTGTCTTAATATTTTAACTTGTTTTTGTTTAAATCTGCTCCATGGGCCTGGAGAAATGCTATCTCTTCTTTACCGCGCGAGCATAGTATGAACAATAAATAAAGATGACGACTTGAAATGTACCGTTAATTTTATAATCACCATGTCTGAATTAAGTGTGTAATTGTTATTTAATATATAAATGGTACATTACAATATAATACATTATATAAAGAAATATTGAGGATACATTGGCAAGTTGGTGCTTTGAACTTATTCAAGGCTTGAAGTGAAGGGACTTCTGTGATTCAGTGATGCCCAAACTGAGTTATAGTTCTATGGAATGTGTAGGAGAAAAAAAATAAATGGCTCAAAAATAGTTGCACACTGTTCCTGACAGAAATAGGTTTTGTAGAATTAATATATAATGTCTGAAATACATTTTTAGATAACTAAATCTGCTTTTTGTAGAAGAAATCAAGGAATATTTTGGACAGTTTGGATCAGTTAAGAAATGTCTTCTGCCATTTGTAAGTATTTGGTTTGCTTCAATCATTTTATTGTTCCATATTGATAAACATAATCTGAAAGTTTTATTTTACAGCTTCAATGGATTCAACTATATTTTTCAATTCTTAAAGCCAGTTGAATGCTCCTCAACTTCTAGGTATAATATTGAAACCCTTTGTGTGTGGCAGAGTCCAGGATGAGAAAGATAGGGTAGACGGTATTTTATAGAGGCCTGCTTTTGTTTAATCTAATTGACCTCATTAAAAGTGTGTGCAAATTGGGAGATGTGGAAAACTGCCACAGATTTTAAGCTATTCCATAAATACACATGATAGGTAGGAAGGCAACCATTTAATGCAGATTATTAAAAAATATTTATGAAAAATACATTTTTTAAGTAAGGACATGGAACACAATGTTCCTAAATTGTGACAGCTCTAAAGCAATTATGGGTTGGAAATATTAATGTCAGAAATGCAAGTGGGTAGAGGGAAGGCCATCTAAATTATAACATACAAAAGCAATGTGGTGCATAGTGTTTGGTATGTACCATCTTGGGCACAGCCATATGATGTAAATAAAATACATGTTAATAGGATTGAGTTTATAATTTTGAAAAGTAACTTTAAATGTTGGGCTTTATTCCTTAAACATGAATATTAGGCTTTGAAAAGCTAGGATTTTAATTACATAAAGGAGGAAAAACCCAACACCCAACCCCAACCCACCAATTTTCCCCTGCAACCGCTGCAACCGTGTCTGCCTGTCCCGCATCGGACTTGTCAGCCACAAACGAGCCTGCAGCTGACGTGGACATTACCCCTCCATAAATCTTCGTCCGTGAAGCCAAGCCAAAGAAAAAAAAAATATGGTAGTAATGAAGATAATTTTCTAATAACATAATTTTTAAAAAAAACTAAACTAAAAGATTTAATTCGAATTTGCTTATAAATTTAACCATATGTAATTCTATGAAAGTTGGAAATATGTGGTTATATAGTAGGCGAGCAGGAGAATGGGATTGGGTTAGATAGCTTTCAAGAAAACGCTGGTGTAGACTTGATTTCATAGAGTCACAGAGAGATACATTTGCAAAATGGTCTTTTCCAAAACTTTAATATTTCATGATTTTGGTTGTGAATATGTTGGAACCTCAATAAATGAGCTCTTGCTGCTTTGCACATAAAAAAGCACTATCCAGTTTCTGTGAATACTCAAATGATGGATTTCGCTGAGGCTAATAAATTAAAACTGCTAGACAATATAAAGGAGCAAAGTAATGTGGATGCTGGAAATATTCAGTTGTATCTATGGATATCATTACCTTCCATCAGAACTATGAAAATTTAGATGAATAGGTCATAAGATGGAGAAAGAAATATGGCAGATTTGTCACAGGGTGAAAACCAGAAGAGGTTAAAATGATAATGTTGGGTAAAAGGATGAAATACAAAGTGAAAGAACTTTGCAATAGGAAAGTAAGTTAATTTAAGGCATTAGACTCCCTAGCATCTTTAGAATCTTATATTGGGGGTAAATGGGGATGGTGTAGCGAAGAATCATACATCCTGCAGGTACGTGATTAGTGGTGTTTTCTGGCTTGAGGTCCATGACCAGGCAGTGTTCCATTGAGATCGGTGTGGGACCCTTGTTTGTGATATCTCACTCATTCACACACCCATTCATGTATATTTTTATGTGGATGAAAAAGTAGGTGGGTGGGTTAGTACGTTCGCAGATAAGACAAAGATTAGTGGAGTTGTTGGCAAGTGGAGGACTATCAAAGAATACAACAGGATATTGATCAGTGACACATAAGAGAAATGGCAAATGGAGTTTAATCCAGACAAGTGTGAGGTGTTACACCTTGGGAGGTCAAATGTAACTATATAATTAAATGGCAGGACTTCTAAAACCATTGATCTTCAGTCAAAACCTCCTTGAAGCTCTAAAAACACTGTATGGCATGCTTTACTTCATTTACTAGGGACACTGTGTAGAATAGGGAAGTCATATTGCAGCTGTATTGGGTTGCAATTAGAATATTGTGTAAAATTCTGGTTACCCCACTAAAAGGATGTGGATGTTTTGGAAAGGGTACAGAAGAAATTTACCAGAATGCTGCTAATATTAAAGGTGATGGATGAGCTGTGGGGAGGGGTTAGACAAACTTGATTATTTTTCTGGGATGTCAGTCACAGAGACCTGATAGAAGTTTATAAAATTATGAAAGATAATTTTTTTTCTAAGGGTAAAAATATGTTTAGAAGGAAATGTGTTTAAAATGAGGGAGGAACGTTTAAAAGATGTGCAGGCAACCCTTTTGTTCAGAATAGCAAGTACTTGGGATGGGCTGCTAGAGGAGGTGGTGGAAGCAGATGTAATTGTAGCATTAAGAGGCTTCTGGATGAATGTGATTGTGTAGGAAATATTAATTTTTTAATTAATAGAGGCAAATGGATCATGTGCAAGCAGTGTTTTAGTTAAATTGCATATTCAGTGTAGACATCAAGGGCCAAAGTACCAGTTCTATGTACCCCCTGCTGATACTCAAATTTTATTTTGTTTACCACTATTTGTTATTCACTAGTCTTCCATGTTTTTCAACTGGCAATATTAGCATTGTCATGCAGTTGCTGCATGTATCCTCTGACCTGCCCTTTTGTTCAGTCTATTCTCTACACTATTTCCTCAAAGCTTAAAACATATTTGACTTCTATCTTTTCTGGTAAAGGTCATTGATCTTGAATGTTAACTCTACCTCTCTCCAGAAATGTTATCTGACCTGTTGAATATTTCAGCTTTTGTTTTATCAGATGCTCAACCTCTTGGTAGCTTACTTTTAGATTAATGACAGAAAATGGTGGAAATACTCAGATCAGGTGGTAACTGAGAGGGGGGGAAAAAAAGTTGGTTATTAATCCAAAGTTGTAGACAGAGATCTTTGGAAAATGTCAGTAAAATAATTTTATAATGTTCATTAAGACAACTTAATATCACAGGACAAGGAGATTGGATTTCACAAAGGGTTCTGTTGGGTCGGCTTCACTACAGAAGAAGGGCTTCAAAATGTGTTGCAGAAGGAAGTGCATATCATTGAAGACTCAAAGGTAATTTTTAAATGTTGCTTTCATTTGTTCACCAAAAAATAATCTGATGCTCAACAAAAGCTCTCCTGGCAGTGAAATGAGCCACCTGGCGGCAGTTCTGGCTAGTGGACATAGTTAGTTCACTTTAACAAATATGAATTTTCCATTTAAGTGTTTAATGGGAGTATTAAACTTTGGCCCTGCTGAGGGAGATGCAGATTCACCAGGATTTCCTGAACAATTGTATATGTTGTAGTTTCTGAGTTTGACTCTATTTGCATTTGAATTAGTAGTCAATTAGATTGGTGGCTAGAGGGTAAGCAGCTTGGACTTATTGGAATTGAGGAGAGGTAGATTTGGCTGTGCTATTACCCTAGAACTAGCAGGCCTGGTTTCAAAATAAGGGCTTGGAAGTTGAGAAGTTTGCTCGTATTTACTGAACTTCTCTGAGCTGCAGAGACTGAATTGTTGAATATATTCAAAGTGGAACCTGACATATTTGAACCAAGAGGGAGTCAAAGGTCAAGAGGTGGGGGGGAAGCAAAGCCCTATTTAAATTGTATTGTTGTGCAGACTCAATATAGTGGAACCCTGATTTAACACGAATCCGGATATAATGCAGTGAGTCATTGGGCTTTGACTGCCGCAAGGAGCAGGGATGGTCAGTTTACTCACAATTAATTTATGCTTTAATTTCAAATGAAACTACAACCATTTATCAAAACCCCAATTTAGCGTGATCCCGCCTTTTTTTTTTCTACGATGTGACTTTTTGGATCCAAACTATTGCCACTGTATATTGACTGGCGTACTCCAATTTATATTGGTAAAAGGTTCTTACTAAATTTTCTAACTAAACCTTGATAGAAAACTTCACAAAAGACAAGAAAATTTGTTTTTATTAAAAAATGAACAGAAATGCAATACCAAATGGTAAAATTCAGCAAAGCCCTCCTAATGTAGTCATTAACCAACTGGCTAATATTCTGACATATTTTAATGTTACAAGTTACAGCAGTACAGTTCCATGAGGATAATGTTGGTACTACATTAAAGCAAAAGTAGAAATCGAGTAATCCATTAAAAAAATTATTCTCTTTCCAGCTTCAAGTTCAGAGAAACCGAAAATTATTCCAAGGACAAAGAGCAAACAGAATCACAGAATCAGCAAGTTGATACTGAATGTGCAAGGTGTAATTCAATATGTTTGTCTTAAAGTTGGTGAATAAACAATTGTAAATGCTTAAACTCCCTCTTGCATTTCTAGGGTTCTTACACTGCCTTTTTCATTAAAATTGAGTTTGTACTTTACAGGAACATCACTGCAAATGAAATTCACACCAGAAAACTTCATTGCCCAGATGTTTTCCATCCATAAACAGCTAGTCCATGCAGAAACAAATGGCAAAGGTATTGGCTTGAACTAAATTGGTAAAACCAATATGGTACTCTAAAAAGCCCATTATTCTTTTCTTCGCTTTTTTCCTTCATGTTCGTATTCTTTTGAACGGCCACTTTCAGGCCTTTTTGAACCACCGTGTTGTTTGGCTTCTTCCAAGAACTTGTCCAGCCCAAAGGGATCTTCTTCATCCCTCTCAAACTGAACAGGACCTTCACGGCGCTGTTTACGGTCTGTACCAGAGAACACTCTGTCAGGGACGAAGCTAAGGGGGGAAAAAAATTCATTATAATATGGCAGGAATAGCTCAAAATTAGTTGTACTTTACTGAATCAACCAATGTCAGTAAATGGAATTCAAAAGATCTTGGCTCCAAACAGCAAGGTTTTCACCACCAACATCCAATCAGAAGTGGCTTCTGCCAAGCTAAATTGTACCTCAAATCTACAGCAAAATGGAGATTTATTCATGTTATATTTACACAAATGCTTTACATTTTCTGACAAAATCTTGACTGCTCTTGAGGCACATTTCCAAAACGACAGCAATAACTTGCATTAAAGGCAGTCCAAAAGCAGTGACACTAGTCCTCAAAAAAGATAGTGGAGATAGCCAAAAGCCAGGTTAAAGCCGATTCTCATGACATACCAACGATCTGAAACATTAACACTCTTAGTCTCTGGACACTGCCTGAGCTATTGGTATATTGGTTTTCATTATGATAACATTTTCAAGAGCATCTTAAGGAGAATCCCTGGGCTTCATTCCTAAGCAGCTGTT
Organism: Narcine bancroftii; assembly: GCF_036971445.1. Taxonomy (NCBI): domain Eukaryota; kingdom Metazoa; phylum Chordata; class Chondrichthyes; order Torpediniformes; family Narcinidae; genus Narcine; species Narcine bancroftii. The sequence goes on along the minus strand of NC_091470.1, from coordinate 19,638,840 downwards.
AAAGGTGGTGATTACAAGATGAAACACCACACATTAGAAAAAAACTAGATAAAGAGTTGGAGATACAAAGGTGTTTTTAACTTGGAGGAGAATGAGGGAGTATAGTATCTACTGGTTAAAAGCAGGCATGGATTAAGGTTACAGAAGATTAGATGAAGCAGGGAGAACAAAAGCGAGGTTACTCACCGGTTATTTTTCATAAATGTGTCCAAATCATCACCGTAAGTGTCTTTATCAGCATTCTTTGTAGGTCTGTACACATTTTGTGCCATATCTTTGCCAGCTCTCCAGGGCTGGTCATACACATTATAAAGCTCATCATCTCCTCCTGCAAAGCCACTGTCCATGCCCTGCCATTAAAAAGCAAAACATAAATAAGATAAATGTCTTATTACCCCTCACCACTGCTTTAACCAGAAAACTCAGTTGTTCCAAGTTTATTTTAAATTCAAAGATGCTGTTTGACTTCACTCACTAGATCCAGATAGGAACGGCAGGCCAGAAAACAGAAAGCATTAAAAAGGTCCATCTTGACTCATGTATGTGAAGCTTCTTCAATATATTGGTCTAGTTTTCAAACAAGAAACCAATGCTTTCTTAATATGGCTGGAATTCCAAATAAATGATGTCCTTATACTGGCTCTCTGCTTTCAAGTTTTGAAGACATACAAAACAAATGGCAATCTTCCAGTATAATTCATGACACCATGACTATGAGGCATAAAAAGTATATTAAAAGATATATCTATTTCATGACTTATAAAGGGAAAAAGGTACGTTAACAATTTCCTCCCAAAATTGTAAAATGCATGGAAGCAGGGTAGGAATAATCGGAGGTGGCAAATTACGATCATTGACCATGTCACATTGGATCATGCAATTTATTTCTCTTCCTCGGAGTTTATAAATGACAACAATGGCTTTTGATTACTTGGTGACATCAATCAAGAAGAAATGCTTTTTCAGCAGATTTGTTGAACTGCGTTCCTCATGGATACTGAGGGCAAGAAGGGCTTCCCAAAGGCAGAGGTTTGGATCTGGGCTCGGGTTCCGGATGGTTTGACCTGAACCGGAGTTTTGTGTGGCTGCAGAAGTGCTGGAGACTAATGCATTGACACTGCGACTCTGATGGGACTCCTTTGCTTCTCTTTCTCTGACTGTAAGGGGCCCCAGGAATGCTAATGGTAGACTAAAGGCAATTTCGTAAAATATTACATTTCTGTTTTATTACATAATAAATAGTATCTGATCTGCCAAACTTGCTTACATGGCGGTGTCTGAAAAGTGCAGCCTCTATCCTCAAAGACCCCACCACCCAGGCTAGACCCTCTTCACTCTGCTACCATTGGGTAAAAGATACAGGAGCCTTAAGTTGAGCCCTCAACGGCACAAGAACAGCTTCTTCCCCACTGCCATGAGATTCCTGAATAATAACTGAACCAAAGACATTACCTTTCTTTTCCCCCACTACTTTTTAAAATAAATTTAAAGTAATGTGGTAAGATGGTTATAATCCGAATGTTTGCCCTACGACACTGCCACAAAACACTGGATTTCATGATAATCAATTCTGATTTGGATATGACTGGATTAAAAGGGGAAAGTTAAACTTGGGAAAGCAAATAGAAGTGATGGGCAATTTTCCAAACATCCATATTTTTAGGAATGAAAAACTACTGGATAAATCAACGATCACATTTTACCTTGTGACGGTTGAGGAGTCTTTGGTCATACTGTAGTTCAGTTGATACACGTTGATTTGGTACACCCAATGCAATCAGCTCACTGATATCTCGTTCTTGATCCTTCTGCAGTTTTGACCTGGTATCCAAGCAAAGTTCAATTACTTTTGAATTCACCAATATTGTTCACACTTGATTAGCTGCAAATAACTTTAGAATATGCTGAAAATATAAGGTATAGAATTGTTAACACAATAGGAAGCAGCTAGGATATTTGGCCCATCAGGCCTCTGCCAACACTTTGTAGAGCAAGTCCCATTCCCAGGATCTCCCCAGTCTTGAAAGTTCTTCACTCTCATATTGTGCCACAAGATCTTGTATGTTTCATCAGCATGGTCACACTTGCAACACTGGATGATATTAACCCTTCAATCAAAATCTCTAATAGATTATCTGCTCACAGTGCTATTTGTACATGCTTACTGTGTGTACATTGGTATGGCATTTTCTACATTTCATGGGCCACAGTGCATTTTAGAACATACCTTGTATGTAAATAGAATGAAAGTACCATTTCTCCACAATCGATATCAAATAATTTAATTTTGTGTTTTGGGGGCACAGACTGCTTCATAACATAACATAACACAACAATTACAGCACGGAAACAGGCCATTAGGCCCTTCCAGTCCGCACTGAACCAAACACCCCTTTCTAGTCCCACCTCCCTGCACAATGCCCATAACCCTCCATCTTCTTCTCATCCATATACCTGTCCAACCTATTCTTAAATAATACAATTGACTCCGCCTCCACTATTTCTCCCGGAAGCTCATTCCACATGGCTACCACTCTCTGAGTAAAGAAGTTCCCCCTCATGTTACCTCTAAACCTCTGCCCCTTAATTCTTAACTCGTGTCCTCTTGTTTTAATCTTTCCTCATTTGCTGAGGAGTTGTGAACAGAATTGAACAATTTCACTTCTGAACATTTGATGGAAGGCTATTGAAGAAGTTGGAGATTAGGTCCACATCATTGCCACAAGGAACTGCTACAGTGATGTCCTGGGAATGGGAAGATTAACCACCAACACTCACATGCTACTTCAGGAAGATTTCAGTATTGTAAGCTTAGCTAGAGTTGGTGTTTGGAGTGCAAGTCTGTCTCCTTTACTCAAATAGGATTTGTCTGGTTCCATGACTTGCTGTATTCAGTTTCTTGATACAATGCAGAATGAATGAAATTGGCCAAAGACGTCCATTATGATAGACCTTGGCAGGAAGCCAAGATTGGCCACCTACTTTGGACAGCACAGTGGCACATCTAGTAGAGTTGTTGCCTCAGTGACAGATGCCAAGGTTCAAACTCAACTTTAGGTACCATCTATGTAGAGTTTACACATTCCGCTCATGTCCATGTAGATTTCATCCTGTGCAGATTTAATCTGTTCCACCAATACAAGTTCACTTAGGTCTGTAATATTACATGCTATTTCTGTTTATTCAGCATCCCGAAAGCCCTAAATTGGCTTGAGTACTAACTATTTAGCAACAAATTTTAGATAAGACATCCTACTGCACTCAGTAATCCACCTCTGCCCTGCAGGTTAGGCATGACATCAAAGGATAGCAATGGCAGAATCTTGCATTTTGATGCTCTAATATTCCAGGATTACAAATATGGCACGACTGCTCTGTGGGACCATTCTGCCAACTTAAACAGCAGTCCCCAGATGTTTCTGAGGCCAACTGCAAGGTCGATTGGCTGAGAGCAAATTTACTGCATCTGAACTTGCTCCCAACATCGATGCCAGGCAGTTTAACTGGTTTTATTCAGCCTCCAGCTATGGTAATGGTACAACTGAGTAGTTCGCTAGCCAATTTTGGGGGCATTTAAAAGTCAACCACACAGAGTCACAGTGAGCCCTGATCAAACCAGTATGGCAGATTTACTCCACTGGAGAACATGAATAAAGCAGAATGATTTTATGACAGTACAATTAATTTGTTAAGAAATATTTACATTATCTAAAGTTCCACATTTGACATGGCGGTGTTTTATTTGGACTCTGAGTTCTGCCCATGACATTACTATTTTGCCACCGCCATGAAAGGTAATGGGGTTCAAGGCCATCATGGGAAGAATTTCTTATATTCCTATTTTAGCAGAGGGGCTGCCAAAGCAAGCACAATTTCTTGTATTCCTCGATCCCACACACACCAGGACACTAATCCCTCAAATGACTTTTCTCATAGGTTCATGTTCTGGCATTACCTCTTATCAGGAGCTGCACGGGCAAGATTACGATCATGCTGTCGTTCTTTTCGTCTATCGTGTCTAATTTCATCTCGTTCCCTTGTTTCATTTTCCTCTGGGATTTTAAAAAGAACACAATTTATAAACAATGAGTACATTAGCTGTAATCTCTGAATATCAAACTTTTAAATGGAAAAGAATTAATTCAGACTAACATCTCATATTAGAAGCAGGAATTAGTGTTTGAAGTTCCTGAAGTAAAATAAAAGGCCTGCATTCATTGGATCACCAAGTCATTTACTTAAGGATTAAATCCAAACACTGGCACCTCCTGGACTACGTCCTGGTGCGAGAAAGAGACAAACGAGATGTGCTCCACACCAGGGTCATGCCCAGCGCGGAATGCCACACTGACCACCGGTTTGTTCGCTGTAAGCTCAACCTTCATTTCAAGCCAAAGTCCAGAAACAGTAAAGCCCCCAGAAAGAGGTTCAATATTGGAAACGCAGTCAGACAAAGTTAGAGGAAACTTCCAGGCAAACCTCAAAGCAAAGCTCGAGGATGCAATCCACCTCACGAACTCGTCCCCTGAAACCTTCTGGGATAAGCTGAGGACTGCCATACTGCAATCCATTGAAGAGATACTGGGCTTCTCCTCCAGGAAAAATAAGGACTGGTTCGACAAAAACAACCAGGAAATCCAGGAGCTGCTGGCAAAGAAGCGAGTTGCCCACCAGGCTCACCTTGCAAAGCCGCCCTGGCCAGAGAAGAAACGAGCCTTCCATCGCGCATGCAGCCATCTTCAGCGCAAACTCCGGGAGATCCAAAATGAGTGGTGGACTAGCCTGGCCAAACGAACCCAGCTCAGTGCGGACATTGGCGACTTCATTGGAGACTCTAAAGGCTGTGTATGGCCCCTCACCCCGTCCAACGCACGTTGCGCAGCTCAGACGGCAAAGTCCTCCTCAGCGACAAGATCTCCATCCTCAACCGATGGTCAGAACACTTCCAATCTCTTTTCAGTGCCAACCGCTCAGTCCAAGAATCTGCCCTGCTCCAGCTCCCTCAACAGCCCTAAAGGATAGATCTGGATGAGGTCCTCACCCGGGAAGAGGCAATTAAACAACTGAAAAGTGGCAAAGCAGCAGGTATGGATGGATCCCCCCCAGAGGTCTGGAAGGCTGGCGGCAAAACTCTGCATGCCAAACTGCATGAGTTTTTCAAGCTCTACTGGGACCAAGGAAAGCTGCCTCAGGACCTTCGTGATGCCATCATCATCACCCTGTACAAAAACAAAGGCGAGAAATCAGACTGCTCAAACTACAGGGGAACCACACTGCTCTCCATTGCAAGCAAAATCTTCGCTAGGATTCTCCTAAATAGAATAATACCGAGAGTCGCTGAAAATGTTCTCCCAGAATCACAGTGCGGTTTTCGCGCAAACAGAGGAACTACTGACATGGTCTTTACCCTCAGACAGCTCCAAGAAAAGTACAGAGAACAAAACAAAGGACTCTACATCACCTTTGTTGACCTCACCAAAGCCTTCGACACCATGAATAGGAAAGGGCTTTGGCAAATACTAGAGCGCCTCGGATGCCCCCCAAAGTTCCTCAACATGGTTATCCAACTGCACGAAAACCAACAAGATCGGGTCAGACACGGAAATGAGCTCTCTGAACCCTTCTCCATTAACAATGGCATGAAGCAAGGCTGCGTTCTCGCACCAACCCTCTTTTCAATCTTCTTCAGCATGATGCTGAAACAAGCCATGAAAGACCTCAACAATGAAGACGCTGTTTACATCCGGTACCACACGGATGGCAGTCTCTTCAATCTGAGGCACCTGCAAGCTCACACCAAGACACAAGAGCAACTTGTCTGTGAACTACTCTTTGCAGACGATGGCGCTTTAGTTGCCCATTCAGAGCCAGCTCTTCAGCGCTTGACGTCCTGTTTTGCAGAAACTGCCAAAATGTTTGGCCTGGAAGTCAGCCTGAAGAAAACTGAGGTCTTCCATCAGCCAGCTCCCCACCATGACTACCAGCCCCCCCACATCTCCATCGGGCACACAAAACTCAAAACGGTCAACCAGTTTACCTATCTCGGCTGCACCATTTCATCGGATGCAAGGATTGACAACGAGATAGACAACAGACTCGCCAAGGCAAAATAGCACCTTTGGAAGACTACACAAAATAGTCTGGAAAAACAACGAATACCCACACTCCTGTTCGGCTCCGAATCATGGGTCCTCTACCGGCATCACCTACGGCTCCTAGAATGCTTCCACCAGCGTTGTCTCCGCTCCATCCTCAACATTCATTGGAGCGACTTCATCACCAACATTGAAGTTATCGAGATGGCAGAAGCCAACAGCATCGAATCCACGCTGCTGAAGATCCAACTGCGCTGGGTAGGTCACGTCTCCAGAATGGAGGACCATCGCCTTCCCAAGATCGTGTTATATGGCAAGCTCTCCACTGGCCACCGAGACAGAGGTGCACCAAAGAAGAGGTACAAGGACTGCCTAAAGAAATCTCTTGGTGCCTGCCACATTGACCACCGCCAGTGGGCTGATATCGCCTCAAACCGTGCATCTTGGCGCCTCACAGTTCGGCGGGCAGCAACCTCCTTTGAAGACCGCAGAGCCCACCTCACTGACAAAAGACAAAGGAGGAAAAACCCAACACCCAACCCCAACCAACCAATTTTCCCTTGCAACCGCTGCAACCGTGTCTGCCTGTCCCGCATCGGACTTGCCAGCCACAAACGAGCCTGCAGCTGACGTGGACATTTACCCCTCCATAAATCTTCGTCCGAGAAGCCAAGCCAAAGAAAAGAAGAAATGCATAGCATTAAAAAAAAATCAGCAAAAAAAAAAAAAAAAAAACTTTTGGTGTGCCACAAAGTCCTTTCCTAAATACATTGCAATGTCACCACAGCAATGTAATGACAATTCAGCTTTGTCACTCCACACAACTTGATCTCAGCTACTGCAGTATAGGCTGCAGTTAAAAGGTCAGGTACGTTTGGGGAGAGGGGCCAAAAAGAGATGATTGTTCAATCACACTTCCTCACCTATTATTTATAATTTTAATAACTGCCTAGGAACAGTTTGCTCAACATCTCCCCAAGACTGGAATTAGAAGAAATGTTCTGCATTGAACTGCTTGAAAACACAAAGTGCTTCAAAAACAAATCAGAGGCTCGTTTATACTGAAATTAATCAACAGTGAACATGGTGACCAGCCAGTTTTACAAAACATTCCAAGTTTGTTACTTTGAGGTGCTCCTCTCCTCAGCATGTTTAATGATGCACCCAGGCAGGAAATTAAAAAAAAGTGTTCAACATGCCACTATATTTGAAAACAATTCAACAAATGAAATGCTGAGATTTGAGAGGCACAGTGATGAGGGTGAGGAGAAAAGGAACCGGGGCTCTTGCAAGTGGGAAGGAAGTGCAAGAACCATGACCTGGTGGCCCAGATGGTGAACCATAAGGATTTCCACTGGAGTTTTATTCTACCGGGTTGTTCTTGCAAGTCCATACTACCTTTCTCTATGTGCGTCTTGATACCAGCTCTTCTTTCCCTTGCAATTTGAGCCAATTCTCGAAGCTTCTCTTCTTTCTTCTCTTTCTCTTTTTGAGCCATTTTCCTTTCAACCTGTGCTCGCATCTCGACAGCTTCACGAGCCTAAGGACACAGCAAAGTTAAGTTTGGAGTAGGACCAACTTACCGAGGTTGATACAAGCAAAAGCAAATAGAGGAATTCAGAAACTGGGCTACATATTGCAAATTTTCAGGAGTTGATAAAGATACCTTTCTGTCTGCAATATAAAGAGCCTCTGCAAGTTTAGCAAAGTTCTCATTAATATGAACGGTTTGAAGCCCCCGCCCATCAGCAGCCAGCCGCTTGTCCAATGGAATGGTATAACCCTGGAACACAAAATAGAATCACATAATAAAGATCAACAAGACAGGAAATCTGAGAACCCAATTAAAAACATGGGCAATGCAAAGTTTCAAGCTAATAAATCAAAATGCAGATAACAACTAACACAGGAATCTTCCATTGAACTCTCCTTTTGTACCTATGGGTCAGTTGATTCAGCTCCTAATATTTGGTTTGTTGATATTGTTAATCAGATCAAGATCTTCCAATAACTAACACTTTATAGCTTAAACTGCAACTTCATGGCCATTGATTTCAACATATTAATATTATTTAGGGAACTGACCAGTAAAAATAACATTCTTACTCAGGAGGCCAACAGCCATGTAAAATACTGAAAATACATTGCACAAGTGTTAGAAAAAATTATGGTGAAATATTTATTGCATCTCATCTTCTTTTATGCAAGCCTGAAGGTGAGCTGTCAGCAGATTCAGAACACTGATACAGGGCTATTTGAATGTTAGAAGACCATTCTCCCCAGGGCCATATTCAGTTAAGAAATGAATTCAATTTTCACAGAGATTCGAACTGATCACTCCAACTCCCAATGAATTTCCTCATGCAAGAAGATATACCAAGGTTCAGATTTCCATTCCCCGAGCTGGAGTTACACATCCTGCTATTTGAGACACCCTATCCAACTATGCACTGATCATACGTCTTGTATGGTTTGCTGAGGTCAGGCTAAACTCGAGACAATGGCCAGGAAAATAACTGGATATGGATCAATTTAGATGCAAGTCAAGGAGGGAAAATGAGAAGAGGCTGTGACCTCCACCAAGTGCCACAGCTCTCCTGTTCCCTTCTTGATGCATTTGGAGCATCTTGGGCTCTCCATACCACAAAGCCATGATCCCATACTATTCTCTCACCATTCCTACCAGATTTTTTGACTGTACGTTCAGGCCAGATATTTACCACTAGTTCAGTCTGTATAGTCCCATCCCAAGGAACTTCCTTCAAAAGAGCTTAGTTGCAGGAAAGATGCTCTAGTGCAATCTACAATTTCCACTGCCATTCTGGCACATTTTAAGTCATTTTTTTCAAAAGTTGATTGCCCCATTCTCATGACATTGCTCTCATCTGCAAAATATTCTTGGCTGTATTCATTGTTCTGCTATTTTTAAATAAAATTAACCAATGAAGGTTAATTTAAACTTCAACTACCTTGATTCCTGGTATAGGTAATATGATAATTTGACTATAATTAAAGTGGGTGATTATCCAAGATTTAAAAATCATTATATTTTGAAATTCTAAAAAGAATTTCTCTAAATCCTTTTACCTTGGCATTCTTCCAATTTGATATGCAGGGAGGTATTTTCCACTCTTGTTGTTCTTTCACAGTCATCTGAAACAAAAAACATAAATGCTCTATTAGAAGTAAACACCTTTCAGCATGACCAAGTTTAAAACAAAAGGTACCATTCTGGCTGCATTCTGCCAGTTTCTCATTTCTATGTCATCACTTTTGCATAACATCTCTAGGAAGTTTCAGAGGGTGTAATCAGTTAAAAACTAGCAAGTTGACAAGGCAACAACTTTGAAAAGCAAGATCCCACAAATGGAGATCCTTTAAGGAACCGGCATCAAGTTTTAACTGAATCCCTAGAGTAGGTGCAGCAAGAAAAGTCTTGGTATTTTGGATGAAACAATTAAAAATAAATGACACCATTTGCACTGCGTTGAGTTTTACAGCAAACCTAATGCCCATTTAACTGACTGCCTGTGCAGCTCTCTGAAATAGAGTGGGTCCTATGTACCCGATCTTTTCAGATTTGGGCCACTTCAACTTTAGAAGTATTTAGGAGCTGTTTTCCCCAATGTTTCCCAGATCTCCCTTCAGCTCTATAATCCTACAAGGTGATTGCTTTTCCATTTTTTGTTCTGTGGTCATCCCTGAATTTAATCAATCCTCAAATGACAGCCAGGTCTTCAACTTTTAAAGCCAAGTATCTGGAACCATCTCTACTTCTCTTTAGTCATATTAAGTCAACCACCAAAAACCTCTCAATCTTTTGGACACTATTATCCCATAGTACCAATTTATTTGCTTGAAAAGACTCCAAATAATTGGAAGCAATTGCTTTTATACATTTCACATACTAGAGAAAACACTGTTTAAAAAAAAAACACATTCAACCTTTGTTCTTCTGATGGTATTAGCATCAGGTATTGTCATGTCAACTTTCCTAAAGCAATTTTCACTACATGTAGACAGGATGAAGATGAAGACATTTGGTCAGATCATTAAATATAATAATCATTGATTATTGGGGGGGGGGGGGTGGCACTGTTAAGAGTGATGCTATAACAGCACCAGCAACTGGGACTAGGATTCAAATCCCGTGCTGTCTGTAAGGAGTTTGTTCATTCTCCCCGTGTCTGCGTGGGTTTCCTCCAGGGGCTTCAGTTTCCTGCTACCATTCAAAACATAATGGGGGTTGTAGGTTAATTGGGTATAAATAGGCTTGTGGGACAAAATGGCTTATTACCACGCCATATGTCTAAATTTAAAAATGTTTTCGTTGGGATGTCGTAGCTACTGTGCAAGTCATTGGTAAGACCATACTTGCTTGCATTTGCTCGACTTTTATTGATTGATTGTCATTAAATTGGAAAAGATGCAGAAAAATCTCACAAGGATGTTACCAGGACTGGAGGGCTTGAGCTCAGGCAATTATGGATGGATAGGATGGTTTTTTCTTCCTCTGAGTAGTGATCATATGCAGGTATACAAAATAATGTGGGGCAAAAGTGAATGGTCTTGGTCTCTTTCACAGGTTAAGAGAGCCTAAAAATAGAGGGTTTAGGTGAAAAGGGAAAGATTTAAAGTGGACCTGAGGGCCCATTTTTTCCCAGAGGGTGATACAGCTATGTAATGACCTACCAGAGGAAACGTACATGGATAGGAAAGATTTGGAGGGAGATGGACCTATTGCAGCAAATGGGATTAGGCAACTTGGTCAGTATGGACAACTCGGGCTATAGGACTTGTTCCTGTGCTGAATAACTCCACAACAGCTCTACAGCACTGTACTTGTGGATGGCAGACAGAGACCAAATAGCCTGGCTAGATCCTTCATGACAAATGGACAGTTGTGGAACTGCAATTTTAATGAGATGGGGAAAGACTAGTAGCAAAAGCATGTTCTTTAAAAAAAAAAATTAAGCAGGTCAACTTGCCAGCAGGAAACATCAGGAGTTCAGCTGGTTTCAGCACCATGATCGGTCATGCATGGTAATACACTTTTTCCCATGACATTCTTAAGTTATTGTGTGTGTTTGGGGTGGGAAGGGAAAGAAGACAGATATGTACAATTGCTTCAATGATGTGACACTGAACTTTATTAGGCAGCAGACAGCCTGATAGTCAACTATTTTTAATAGCACTAACCAATTTTACTTTCTTGTAGGGTCATTAATACTCCATTTCTCCACTGAAATTTACAGGGAGAGGATGACCTGTCATGGATAGTTACAACTGCACTCCATCAGTCTGTTCCCTGATATGCTTTACCCTGCTGCTAAACAGTAGCAAGTTTTAATCCATCTGAGAAATCGACTTTGAATACCATCAATATTGTGACTGTTGTGGGGATTTAATTAATCTCTGATGGGAACTACGGAGCATCTAAAGTTATGAGTCAATAGCTTATTAAAAAGATATTATAGTAAAGCAAGACAAAGGGCTTATGTGCCCATTTAATTACAAATTCTAAATATAGTTTTTATCTGGAAGTTTAAAGAAATGCTACAGTCTCACTGATGAAATGGTGATCACTGTTCTACCTTTCTACTTGGTGAGTGCATGACTGGTGCAGGAGGTGATGGAGGACCTCGAGGAATCTTCTTATTAATCCTAAAGATAAAAGGAAAAAAAAACCAGATTAGGTAGAATGAACTCAAGAAGAATTATGTTAATTTATAATTCACCTAATCTTGAAATGGAACATATTGTAATAAAAACAGAATAAACAATTTTATAATTTAATACAGTTTAAGGCTCTGAAAATTAACATATTTCTGCCTTCAGCAAAATATGAAAGGTATAGTTTACTGGAACTCTTGACTTTGTTAAAAAGTATTAAAAAATACATAATTAAAGAGCTGCACACTCCACTGGTATTCACTTACTTGAATCGAGGCGGTTCCATGGGGTCCTTTTGCATTTCTACCATCCTGATAACTCTCTGTTTCGCTCCAGAGTTGAAAGCAACACCTTGTTGAGAAGGAGTGTACCTGCATTGAAGAATACATTTAGTTTGCTGCCATGGTTATTTTACCTTACATACGCGCACTCAATTCTTCAAGATGACACTGCTTCCAAAGTATGGTAAAGTCATAATTCTAACCTTGCATCAATCACAAGTTGTAGCCTGCGGCAGGTTTGCTAGTGCTGCTCTGGTGGGTTTAAACTAGATTTGCAGGGGGAGGGGAACCAGAGTAGATAAAGGAATGGAGTGAGGAAAAGATGATGTTAAAATTGTTGAAAGTCAACAGGCTGAATGAGGTGGAAATGTTCTCAGGTGTATCTATTTCAATGTAAGGAGTATTACAGGAAAGGCAGATGAGCTTAGAGTGTGTATTGGCACGTGGAATTATGACATTGAGGCCATCAGAGAAACTTGGTTGCAGGCGGTGCAGGACTGGCTGATTGCATCACTGTCTGGCATGGAGGTGTCAAATCTCAGGACAAGAATAAACTTCAAAGTTAACTCTGCCTATGACATCGTAAGCACCTGACTCCACTCAATCAAGGACATCTACATGAGACAGTGTCTTATCCTCAAAGACCCCTACTACCCAGGCCATGCCATTTTCACTCTGCTACCATCAGGAAAAATGTACGGGAGCCTAAAGACGAGCACTCAACGCAAAGTTGAATCATGTGGATAGGGTGAAGAAGGCATTTACTATGTTGGCTTTCATAAATCAGAGTATTGAATATAGGAGTTGGGATGTTACGTTAAAATTGTATAATGCATTGGTGAGGCCAAATTTGGAATACTGTGTGCCGTTTTGGTCGCCGAATTACAGGAAAGATATAAATAGAGAGAGTGCAGAGGAGGTTTACGAGAAAGTTGTCGAAGTTTCAGGGTTTGAGTTGAGCAGGCTGGGACTTTATTCCCTGAAGCGTAGAAGATTGAGCGGTGATTTGATAGAAGTATTCAAAATTATAAGGGGGAAAGATAGAGACAATGTGGATAGGCTTTTTCCATTGAGAGTGGGGGAGATTCAAACAAGGGGGTATGTACTGAGAGTAAAAGGAGAAAAGTTAAGGGAAACATGAGGGGGAATTTCTTCACACAGAGGGCGGTGTGAGTGTGGAATGAACTTCCAGAGGAGGTGGTAGAAGCGAGATCGATGTTAATATTCAAGGAAAAGTTGGATAGGTACATGGACGGGAGAGGTGTGGAGGGTTATAGGCCAAAAGCGAGCCAGTGGGACTAGGTGGGAGAAGATGGTAAGGTCAAACTGGCCTGTTTCTGGGCTATAAATGATTAAAAAGTTTTTCTGCAGCTCCTAACTTGTCTCAAATGTTATTTATTAATCTTTCTTTGGCTTGGCTTCGCGGACGAAGATTTATGGAGGGGGTAAATGTCCACGTCAGCTGCAGGCACGTTTGTGGCTGACAAGTCCGATGCGGGACAGGCAGACACGGTTGCAGCAGAAAATTGGTTGGTTGGGGTTGGGTGTTGGGTTTTTCCTCCTTTGCCTTTTGTCAGTGAGGTGGGCTCTGCGGTCTTCTTCAAAGGAGGTTGCTGCCCGCCAAACTGTGAGGCGCCAAGATGCACGGTTTGAGGCGATATCAGCCCACTGGCGGTGGTCAATGTGGCAGGCACCAAGAGATTTCTTTAGGCAGTCCTTGTACCTCTTCTTTGGTGCACCTCTGTCACGGTGCCCAGTGGAGAGCTCGCCATATAACACGATCTTGGGAAGGCGATGGTCCTCCATTCTGGAGACGTGACCCACCCAGCGCAGCTGGATCTTCAGCAGCGTGGACTCGATACTGTCGACCTCTGCCATCTCGAGTACTTCGACGTTAGGGATGAAAGCGCTCCAATGAATGTTGAGGATGGAGCGGAGACAACGCTGGTGGAAGCGTTCTAGGAGCCGTAGGTGATGCCGGTAGAGGACCCATGATTCGGAGCCGAACAGGAGTGTGGGTATGACAACGGCTCTGTATATGCTTATCTTTGTGAGGTTTTTCAGTTGGTTGTTTTTCCAGACTCTTTTGTGTAGTCTTCCAAAGGCGCTATTTGCCTTGGCGAGTCTGTTGTCTATCTCGTTGTCGACCCTTGCATCTGATTTTTACTCCCTCACTATATATCTATATGAATGATTGCTCATTAATGGCTGATCAAAGTGAGGATTTTCAAACAGTAGGAATTGGATGGGCAAGCTGGAAAGAAACCAGTAAAACTGTAGAGAATCCAGCATATGTAAATACAATTGTAAAACTGGAGGCAAGACCTTTAGAAATTAAATCACAGCTTAAACAGTAGAAATTTGGAATTCAAAGATAATGGGATAGTCTGAAAAGCTCTAGTTGGAATTGATTGAGTTTGTTTAATGTGAAAATATTAAGGAATGGATAATAAATTTGGAATTGAGGTACAGGTCACACATGATCCAATTCAATGGGGTGGGGGGTAGAGTGGTTGAATATACTGTTCCTAATATTTTCAGAATGTTGATTTGGTTTACAAAGTTATTGGTAGAGTGGAAGCCAGCTAGATCATCCATCCCACCTAAAAACAAAGCTGTGTGCAAAATCATACGACTTTATGCAGGCAAGACCATCTTTTCTTGAGGCAGACCATGGCTCCAAATCAAAGTGAAATCTTATTTCAAACTTATTTTCTTTTTGTTAGAGATGGTCTCCAGTCAACACTTTAAATCCTATGCAATTGTTAATTTTAAGTGGTCAAGAACTTGCAAAGATTTTTGCTACGTAGAAGGAATCTATGAGCTGCTTTCCTGTGTTCCCTGTTTAACAGAACTCGTATCAGCCAGGTTGAGTTCATTCCATGGAGGAAACGTGCAGTCAGATCATGCATCTCATAAGCAGTAAATGCAAGACCGCATTGGGATACTCCACTCATTAAAAACTGCTTCTAACCTGATGTACTGTGCAGGGGCTAGTTTCTCAGCTGCTCGAACAGGCATAGCTGCTGCAACCTTCTGACAGACTTGTTTCTCAAGAGCTGAACGTGTCTTTTCAGTTAACTGTAATGAAGCAATAGTCAAATTAGCAAATTAACATGGATTACCTCTGGCCTATATATAGTTAACAGACCAAACAAGTTCTACCCTCAATCTTAACTTTCAAGGATAAACAGATTGTCTTACCCAAGGCAAAGTCAACTGTCAAACTGTATTAGTCTTTAAGATGAGGTGTGAGAAACACCATGTCACACAACATATGGAGTTGCTTTTTCTCTGTGATAGAGTGTAATCATATCCTCAATTAAGAAGTGCTTCTTCCGACTCTACCAACATTTCAGTTTCATTTCCAGACACCACAAATGCTATTTATTGCAATAAAGGATTAGCAATAATGCTGAAGAATAATCTATTTTAACATCACTCTTTTAAAAAGCCTTGCCCATCCCCTCATTTTCTACACTGCAGAGTTATTGGTCAGCCTTCAACACCTACAAAAGAAATCCACGCGCAAACACTCGCTGTGAATATCAATTGGCCATTTAACTGCAAGGTAGATCACAAACCCTGCAACCTAATAACATTTCACACCAGAAACCAGAAATAATAAGCTGGAACGCAGGTATTCAGAAAGATTTGTACTTCTAAATATCAATAATATTGGAACCAACAGCAGCCTGATGTGCTAAACAGCATAACAAAATTAATTGACTAAATTTGAAACGAATGGCTCAATAGTACAGCTCATGAATATTTACTAACTGAACCATAAAAATGCTCCAAAACAAATAAAACAATCTACAAGTCTGATATCTTCATGAATCAATCAGCCCAGACTCAACACGTCTCAACATCTCCAACTTAATTATAGTACATCTTCACTTTTTAAAAAAAAGATTAAAGTAGGTGTGATTTGTAATCCTGAAACATCTCAGAACACTCAACATATTTTGGTGAATGAATATTTAATATGCTCAACTTGAACAGAACCATTTACTTTTTTTGATGAACAAAATCCTCCATGTTGTAGAGGAGTATAGAATTTACTATGCAAGTTCAGATTAAATAATTCTTTAGTAATTTCATATCCTTTGGCATGAAGTTCTCCAGAGGAAGAAAGTCATTTATGAAATATTTT
This sequence comes from Narcine bancroftii, assembly GCF_036971445.1. Classification (NCBI taxonomy): domain Eukaryota; kingdom Metazoa; phylum Chordata; class Chondrichthyes; order Torpediniformes; family Narcinidae; genus Narcine; species Narcine bancroftii. The sequence goes on along the minus strand of NC_091470.1, from coordinate 19,622,635 downwards.
TTGTTATCCCAACACAGACAACAGTTTATATTTATGTCTGAAAACAATAATTTCAATCCCTGAATATCTATAAAATCTTCTCAAAATTCCTTTTTAAAAAATCTCCATGTAATACTCATCTGTCTGATGGTGCAAGTCAAGCAATAAATATCTCCATTCCCCATCCAAAATAAAAATTATAGGGTTTGGCCAGTGCAGACTTTCTGAAGATTTCTTTCCCTCACAAATCCATTGCCACTTGGTATACAAAATGTTCAAGGGAGTTTGAGGAATGCTACCAATTTTCTATGGAAATATCTAGAGCACACATGTCAAACTCTAGCCCGCGGGATATAGTTATATTTGGCCCGCAAGATCATATTAAATATATATTAGAGTTGGCCCGCTGGCCGCCGCGCCAGTATAGCGCATGCACACTGAAGGTGAAAATGAAGACGCCGGAGGTGTGGAGGGATCTCAGAGTCCCGAATCCCGGGGATCGGAGCGCCGCACTCAGCCCGCCTGGCTCCCGGACACACAGACGCGGATGGAGTTGGGGACCATCCTCGCTGGGTCTGCGCTTCAGCGGCGACGCCGGACCGAATGTCTCGTTGGCGATGCCTTCCCCCTCGCTCCGTGCGCGGCGGACCCTGCCTCCCGCTCCTTTTGTTGGAGACGAGCCTGGCGCCGTGAGATCGCAGTTTAATCCCTCTCCAACCATGGGAGGGGGGTGGGAGGAACGCGCTCTTCTCAGCCAATTCCTCCACCGCCCCGGACGCCGACGTTTCAACGGGGGGGGGGGGGGGGGGGTTCGGGTGCCTTCGTCAGGCGACTGACCTGTTGGTCCAAGACAAGGGGAGAGCGTACAAACTCCACACAGACAGCACCTGAACTCGGGTGAACGTGGAGCTGCGACCCCACATTCCACATCAGGACTGTGTGTAAGATTGGGAGCAGTGAGACGGAAGCTTATTTTGTTCCTGTGATTTAAGCCTTTCTTGGGGTGGGGGGGGAGGGGTCCTTCTCTGACCACTTGCCTAACAATTAACCTAATCAGATGTGGAGTTACCACAATACAACAGTTCTCAACCTTTTTCTTTCCACTCGCGTCCCTGTGCCATTGGTGCTCTGTGATTAGTAAGGGATTGCTTAAGGTGGTCTGTGGGTGGAAAGAAGACCACTGCTTTAATCATCCCTCATTGACTCGTCATGTGCACGGTTTCAGATCTCCAAAGGAAATGGGCCAATGACAGTGAAAGAGTTTATCCAAAACTATTATTAAACATTTATTTTAATAAGAAAAAGTTTAACATTACATATGTGGAAAGAAGAGAAAACATGCAGATGTTGTTGAAAATTATCAATAAATATTTAGTTCGGCCCTCGACTTAGTCCAAGTTTTTAATTTTGGCCCTCCGTGAATTTGAGTTTGACACCCCTGCTCTAGAGTATAGAAAATTATACACACTTTCCAATATTTTCCAACACACTGACCCATCAAATAATAGAAATGGATGGTCCAAATGACTCTCCCCTCCAACGTCTTCTCAAAAGTTTAATTTATTCAACAGTAATACCCCTAAAACCAGAAGAGCTGCCTTTGCCATAAATACTGACCAGCATATAGAAAGTTTTACAACACACAGATGCTTCAAGCCCAATCTGTCACCTGAGGTCGTCTCATTTAACAGTGTTTAGCTCACATCTTTCTAAGCCTTTCCTATTCTCCTTCTAAATGTTCCAAGTTATAGTTACTCACCTCCTTTATACTGTCGTCATCAGGCCTCTGCAAATCTGGGTCATCTTCATTGATGATTTCTTTAGGAATGAGATCTGTAAACTTGCTGTATATAACCTACACAAGGAGAAACAAACATTACCCAAATCTGAATTTGCTTCAGAATTGCATAGGGTCATTACCAACTTGACAACGATAATACAATTAAAAGGAATGGTATTTGATCAAAATGGGAATCCTGGAGCAGTCATTCATAACACTGGTGCCATTCTGTTGTTGGAAGGAGATGACAAGTTAATATAGCAACTCAGTGAACGACAATCAGATGGTCATGAGCATACCTTGTCTTTTGACTGTCCTTGTCTAGCAATAGCATCAAATTTGATCTTTCCCTCTGCGTCGACTTGAACTGCCAGGGCATTGGATGGCTTTTTCTTGCGTCCCATTTCCAATGGAAACTGCACCAAGTGAACCTCCGGGAATGCCCCTCCATCGGCAAAATCCTGGGAAAAGGAAAAAGACCAAATCATTACCACCAAAATTATTGCAGAACAAAAAGTCATCTGCCGTGCACCATAAATAATCAGGGTTAGGAAATAAAGGAGAAACATCCAATTTCAGGTTGATAACTTTTCACAAGAACCCGAAACTAGAATGGTTTCTTTTTCCACACTTTACTCAGTATTTCCATAATTTCTGTTTTATCTCAGATTTCCAACATTTGCAATTTTAGAGACCTAGTTACTGTGCACAGAAACAGGCTCTTCGGCCCAACTCATCAATGTTGACCTTTTAATCTTTGCAACTCCAAAGGCAAATTATTTGAATTATATATAGTCAGTTTACTGATCAAATTTATTAATTTTTGTGAAATACTGTAGCAGCACATGTACATAAATTTAAGATTAATACATACACAGGCTTCACTTGTCCGATTCATTTAGCATCACATTCAAGTTCTTAAACTCCAAGAGAGTAAACATTTGAGAGACTATTTTAAAATAGAATTGTCTAAAAAAAAGACACCTCTAATGTAGCCTCTATACATTATATTTCCTGATCTTTTTGTACTGACCTACAGATTGGTTGTCGTTTTATGTGGAAAATGAAAATATACATCTCTATACAAAAGATATCAGGTTGGATTTTTATGTACAGTTTTAAATTCAATGTTTAAAAAAATTAAAAATAAAATGAAACCATATAACCGTTTACACCATTCACAGGAACTCAGCAAACAAAGCTATTTGGTATTCAGAATGACAGAGTGGGAAAAGTGGGAGATTAAAGGAAAAATTAAAAATTAAATCATTATTTAAATCGTGCAAACTATGAAATATTGCATTATAATGGGATGAGAGTTCATAATGCACAAAAGAGCACTGATATATAGGTACAGCAAGTAATTAGCGAGGTTAAGAGCATCAGCTTTTACTGTAGGAAATATGAAAATAAAGGAAGTTTTGGTCTTTATATTTAAAGAATATGGGGTGGAACGGTTGGCGCTATGCCTTTACAGTGCCAGCGATTGGGACTGGAGTTTGAATCCATGTTGTCTGTAAGGAATTTGTACATTCTCCTTGCATCTGCGTGGGTTTTCCCCAGGGGCTCCGGTCTCTCCCACCGTTTGAAACATACTGGGGGGCGGGGGGGGGGGGGGAGGGAGGGAGGTTAATTGGGTATAAATTGGGCAGCACAGACTTGTGGGCTGAAATGGTCTGTTACCATGCTGTATGTCTAAATTTAAATAAAAATTTTAAATTAAAATGAATGACATTAGAGGCAATGCAAAGAAGTTTCAATAGGTTTAATTATGGAGTGGAGGAGTTGACCCATGGAGAGGTCGATCAGATTAAGATTTTTCTCACTGAAGAACAAGAATTTATCTTATTTAAACACAAGTGATGTCAACAGTAAAAGGATAATTATCTCCAGTGGGGCTTTGCAGATCTAGGAGACAATAGTTTCGGTATAAGGAGTCATTCATTTCAGATGGATGAGGGGTGGCAGATGCACGAAGGGGAACTCTTTAGAATTCCTACTCTAGGGAGTTACAGAGCAGAACCACTGAATATATTCATCACTGAGACCGACAAATATTTTAACAAGGGAGTCAACAGTTATGGGAGCCTATGAGAAAGTGGAGTGAAACCAAGATTGGACCAGCTAGGATTTTGTTGAAAGATTGAGCAGGCTCAGAAACTGAATGGTGTAATTCTACTTGCATTCTTCTGAGAGGGAAGAATGACAAGTTACTCAACCTGAACTTCAGTGGTACAGAGAAGTACAAGTGACACTGAAAATCAAGAAACCCAGGATTCCTGTGATGGAACAAATACATGACATGCTGTAAGGGTTAAAATGACTTGCAAGCATTATTCTGCAAGAAGCCATCAGCTATTGTTGACATTCTTTGAGTGTCTCCTAGTCACAGCCAGATTCAAGTTTGTGTGTTTTAAGATAAAAAATTAGTTTTGAATTTTCATTTGTTCTGTGAAGATGGAAAGAATGAAGATGGTCCGAATAATTTTAGTGGCCATTTATAATCATCCTATTAAGCATTGTTTGTTTTATCATAGATTTTAGTACCATATAAGATAGTAGTAAATGTTAACGTTCCATTATTGTCATGTAATACTACATTTAGAATGTAACATTTTAAAGAGATTTGACAAGATATGGGGCCCATTCATGGACTATTATCATAATTTGATTTCTTAGACAAGCGTGCTCTGGGGGCTTTCTATCCAATGTCTGAGAACCAATACTTTATTCTTTACAATTTATTTGCTGGTGACTGTGTTTAGTGGTGGGGGTTAGATTGGTATAGAATTTTTCCATCCATTTTTTAAAATTTTTTTCTTATTTTTGTTTTTTTACAACTAGAAAAGATTGGTCTATTTAGATAATTACAATGTATTAGAATGAGGTGAAATTCTCAAGGATTTTTCATTTTTTGAGAATTACATAAGACAATGTATAATTTATGACATTCTGATTTGCATTACATAATTAATTCATATCTAAATATATACCTGCAAGTTCTCTCTACTAAATTAATAAAAATATTTTATAAAGAATGTAACATACATGAAAATCTTTAACTTTTGTCTATCGTAAGGTAGACAGAGAGTTGCCACTTTGTCCAGCACCCCTTACAGAAACCTACAGCACTTGATGTTCCGAAGTGGTTTCTCCTCCAAGTACTGACCAGTCCTGAGCCTGCTTAGCTTCCAATATCAGACAATCTCAGGTGTATTCAGGCTATAAGGTGCTGTTAGCAATGTAGTAACTGTCAAGGTTTAATAAACCGTGAAAAACTCAACTGCAACTTTACTACAGACTTTTATTCGAATGAGACATAAACACTCTACACCAGCATTTCCCAAACTGGGTTCTGAGGAACCCATGTGTAGTAATAACTATAATGAGTAATAACTTTTTCTTTCAATAACTTTTTATCTGTGTCTTTAAACCTCTGTGTTACTGTGACAGCAGCAAACAGTTGCCTCAACTCCAACAAAAAAGGCATCTTGAGGCCTGATGTCAGCAGCGCCATTTTCAACCAATGAGACAATTTCTTTTGGCTTGAGGTTAGCCACATTTTAAAATTTAAACTGAAATATATTCCCTATGTGCAGTACTGTATTAAGAACCATGAATCGTTGGCTTAAAAAAATAGAACTCAAGATAATTCATCTGAAATACTGAGTTGCCATTGCTTTTTCCATGAAGTTTCTTCCATGATGCCCATGTCTGAAAAATCAGGTGTTAAGGAAACGAAGGTATGATGAAAATTATTTGTTACTTGGAGTCACCTTAGCCGGGAATAAAAAGGCACCAGATGCGCAATGTGTTTTAGGTGGTAAAATTCTGTCTAACAGTTTTTTGGCCCCAACAAAATTTAAAAAAATATCTGGAAACAATCATCCCCAGCACAAAGACAAGGATGTGTCCTTCTTTAAAAGAAAACTAGATTCACTTGGAACCAGTAAAGGTTTTATGATGGAAACTGTAAAGAGAGCAAAGACAGAATGAGAAGCAACTGAAGCTTCTTTCAGGGTAAGTTATCGAATTTCCTTTGTCGGAGAGGCCCACACTGTTGGAGAATCTATCATTAAGCCTTGTACAAAGGATATAATGAAGTGTATGTTCAATGAACAATTCAGCAGGAAAATTGATGCAGTGCAAATGTCAAATAATACTATTGTAAGATGTATGAAGGATCTATCTGAGGGCGGGCATTGGGGAATTAATAGGTTGTTTGAGATTATGTGATGCCTTTTCAGAACTGGACGACTCAACAGATGCAGCAGGTCTTCTAGTGCTGCTAGTCTTCGTTAGGTACATGTACGAGAAGGATATTGAGGAAGATGTGCTTCTTTGTGAAACTTTGAAAGGGCACACAACTAGGGAAGAAATTTTTAACTGTATCAGTAACTCCATTCCTTGGAAACGTGTTTACACATGTGCACAGATGGACCCAAAGCTCTCACAGGGAAAGTTGCTGGAACCGTTTCCAGGATTAAGAGGGTTGAACCAAATTGTAGCAGTACTCACAATGCCCTTCGAAGACATGCACTTGCAGTGAAAAAAATGCCCGTGCCCCTGACAAAAGTGCTCGATGAAGCAGTAAAAATTGTTAATTTTATCAAAAGTTGACCCCTGCGGTCCCAATTGTTTAAAACTCTGAAGAAATTGGACACCAACACACAGCTTTACTACTGCATACAGATCGAAATGGCTAATTGAACTTTGCCAAGAACTTAAAGTGTATTTTATGACTTGGTCTTAATTTTTAGAGTGCCTGTTAAGCTGCAGCTAGTTATGTCTTGCGTATCTTGCCGATATACCTATGGCTCCTAGAACGCTTCCACCAGCGTTGTCTCCGCTCCATCCTCAACATCCATTGGAGCGCTTTCATCCCTAACGTCGAAGTACTCGAGATGGCAGAGGTCGACAGCATCAAGTCCACGCTGCTGAAGATCCAGCTGCGCTGGGTGGGTCACGTCTCCAGAATGGAGGACCATCGCCTTCCCAAGATCGTGTTATATGGCGAGCTCTCCACTGGGCACCGTGACAGAGGTGCACCAAAGAAAAGGTACAAGGACTGCCTAAAGAAATCTCTTGGTGCCTGCCACGTTGACCACCGCCAGTGGGCTGATATCGCCTCAAACCGTGCATCTTGGCGCCTCACAATTTGGCGGGCAGCAACCTCCTTTGAAGAAGACCGCAGAGCCCACCTCACTGACAAAAGGCAAAGGAGGAAAAACCCAACACCCAACCCCAACCAACCAATTTTCCCCTGCAGCCGCTGCAACCGTGTCTGCCTGTCCCGCATCGGACTGGTCAGCCACAAACGAGCCTGCAGCTGACGTGGACTTTTACCCCCTCCATAAATCTTCGTCCGCGAAGCCAAGCCAAAGAAAGAATCTTGCCGATATAGTATTGCCCTATAAGGCAAAAATGTGACTTTTTAATGTGTTGGACAATGCTTCATCACTTTCTAGAAAAACTGACTTTTGGATTTCAATGGTGAAAGGAAAGAAAACTTCCACGCTGCAAGACTTTGTAAGGAAAATGATGTGAGTGTTGATGAAGATTTTCTTGATGAAATCGTACAACATTTAACTACTTTATGTTCTACTCTTGCTGAGTATTCTGCCAATGTTCCTAATAAGAATAAGGGATAGATACAAAATCCTTTTGTTGCCACTATTTATCAGCGCAAGAATATGAAAATTTAATTGGCGTGACATCCAACTTTCATTTGCCACAAAGATTTTCCACTGATTATCCTAAGTGAAGTATATCTGTTCTTGCCAAAATTTGCTGTGACATTGCCTATTACCATTTTCCACAATTCATATGTGCAAGGCTGGATTTTTGTATTATGCACCAATGAAAACAAAATACAGAAACCAACTTGATGCTGCTCCTGGCATAAGGATACAGCTATCTAATATTGTACCCAACATTAAGAGGATCTGTGAGGAAACAATTTATCCCATTAAATGTAAATTAGAGGCAACAAATGATTTCAACTTGGAGAATAATGAGCTTAATTACTTTCTTACTATAGTTGTGTACATACCAGGTCTTTTAAACTGTCAAGTTTATTTGTCATTCATATCATAACCATTACAATGTACAGTGAAAAATGAGATAACATTCCTTTGGATCACAGAGCTGGTTATTTACATGGCTAAATTACATCAGAAACTTAAAAAATCTAAATATCACATAAATATCGTGTTACATATGCTAGCCCTGCATTCCTAGAGTTCAGAAGCCTCATAGCTTGGGGAAAAAAACTTTCACAATCTGGTCGTGAGGGCCAAAACACTTCTCTACCTCTTCCCGGATTGCGGGAGGGATGTGTGGAGTCCTTCATGATGTTTATGGCTTTCCACGAACGGCCGTTATAAATGTCCATCGTGGCAGGGAGATGGACCCCAATAATCCCCTCATCAGTCTTTACTATCTGATGCAGGGATTTGCATTCTGAGATGGTGCAGTTCCCAAACCAGGCAGTAATTGCAGTTACATAGGATGCTCTCGATGTAAAATGTAGAAGGTGGAAGCTAGACTTTCCGCAACTTCTGCAGGAAGTAAAGGTGTTGTTGGCCCTTATTAGCAATGAATCTGGTGTTGGAGGACCAGGAGAGATTCTCCACAGGGTGCATGCCAAGGAATTTGGTGCTTTTGACTGTGGGGTTGTTCACAATCAGTGGAGAGTAATCCCCCAGTGCTGTAATTATAAACTAAATGACGATTGGGGTTCAGCAATCTCCAAGTGCTCGCCAAAAGGGTTCTATGAGCTAAAAGGTTTGGGAAGCCCTGCTCTAGTTTTTCCAAGCACAAAGGAAGATAGTCACAATACATCCTGTCAAATGTACAGAAATTTACAACTATAAACAGGAACACCAAGTTTTTGTTGAGAATAACAGTGTATCAAAATCATTGCCTCATGGTTGTTCCCACAAGACCTGGAAAAGATTTTATCAATAACATTAAACCTCAATGTCAACCAAACTGCAAAGCTTTTAAAAGTATCCCAATTAGTTCATGCCTTGATACTTTATCAAGTGCTGCGAATGGGGCATAGATCTCCACAACAGCAGAACTGAGAGCAGGCAGAAGACAACGGCTATTGATTTTACATATTAAGCTTTGTGCTTTAACATCATAAACCACCCTGCCTGCAGAAGATGCAGTTATCAATAAAGATCACTATTCATATTATATGGATTGTTAACAAATTTTAATTCTAATTGGTGCAGCTAAATATTTAGTTAAAGCAAGCATATATGTTAATCTTGTGATTCACAACTTGTTCATGACAAGACTGTAGATGTTACCTCCAAAGAGCGAGGAAATATTTAGTAAAGCAAGCATATATGTTAATCTTGTGATTCACAACTTGTTCATGACAAGACTGTAGATGTTACCTCCAAAGAGCGAGGAACCCATCCCTTTCTGTGGCCATACGGAGGAGGCTCTCTGCGTGATGCCACCAAAGCTGTCTGTCTAGCTCGTTGAGCACGGGCCTTTTCTTCAGCCTCCAGCTGGTCCTGGGACAGCTGTGTTGGTGCAGGAAGGAAACTGAAAGTAAAATAAAAATTATTTTAATCCTTCCAAAATACAAGAGCAAGAGAAAGATATCCTGGTTTCTCTCGTGTGGAATTGCAAGTGGAGCAGAAGAAAGATCTGCTTAACCTGGTTATATTTTTCCAAGACTATACCCTTTTTCCACAGTCTTATTCTCAACCATGACCAGGTGCTGAGTCTCAGCCAGCCATAGCACTGGATGAATAAAAAGGTAAAATCTCAGCAACATTCCCAGAATAGTTCCATTAATGCAACTTCAAGCAACTGGAAAATTCACTGATCTGGCATCTACCATTCCCCATAGGTCCAGAATACGAGAAGTTTTACTGTATTGAGATTCATAAGGATTTCTTCTTAAACAATTGAGTTTCTCAGGGGCGTGGAGGAAAGAACAGGAGGTATTTAAAGAGGTAGTAGTAACATTTTTGAAAGATTAGGGAACTGAGGCCTTTGTGGAACTGGCACAGAAGAGGCAACGAGGTCTCAGATCGAATGGTAAGGAAAGCTTGAATGGCATTGGCAAGTATTGAGACAATATTGGCACAGGAAATTGACTCTTGATATACATTGGTATATTACTGGTCTTCTTTATCAATCCCAACTAATTTAGACTCTATTAGTCTTTAATAGATTCCTTTGCCAATGAGACCACAGTTGTCAGCAGAATCAGACGGCATTGAGGAAGTGGACAGGAAGAAGATCGATCAGTTAGTTGAGTGATGTCACAACAACCTTGCACTCAACATTAGTAAAACCAAGGAGATGGTTGTGGACTTCAGGAGAAAAATCAGGACAACATGAACCAGTCCTCATCAAGGAGTCAACAGAGAGGGTTGAGAACTTCAAATTCCTGGGTGTTCATGACAATAAATTATGATTCTGAAATATCCTCAGAATGGATTTCAAATTATGTAAAATTACATAGAAATTTTGAGCAGGATTAAGTCCTGATTTGAACATCATTATTGCATTTACCAGCAAATGCTTAGCTGAAGCATGGTACTGAAGAACGACATTGTTTTGAGAATCACTAGTCATTCCTTCAAAACACTTAACCAGTTCCAAATCCAGCATGGATAGCTTTTAAACATATTGGCAAAAAAAATACAATATGCCATGGAAGATTGTGTACAAAAAATATTGGTTGAAGTCCTCAAAGGTCTCACAATGTCTAAAGTAGTACCCTGGAGAGGGGTGGCGCAGCTTTGCGTTGACTAAACAATAGACTATAATCTTGACAGATATATCCAGTTTTTTCCCTGCCCCCCCACCCCCCCACCCTCCATTGAAGACACTTGTCCTTTGATAACCAAACACCACAGAGTTATGGTTAAGGCTCAAGCACAGGACAGTGCTAAGTTACTAGAAAACAATGAGCGAAGATTGCAACATGCAAATATGATGAGAGGTGGAGTGAAAACAGGGGAGGGAAATGTACTTATGATGGTCATGGCTACAATACCACAGAAGCCTAGTGGCCTGCATTATGGATGTGGTAAATGTATTTGAATTGCACTGCAGCAGCTGTGGATGTAATTAAATAAAAATGGGATGAATTGCTAGTAATAGATTATTACAATAGTCTACAATTAGTTTCCTACAGCAAAGGCAATCTACCATCCTTTTGCAGACTGGCTTTTCTAGAAAAAAGGTTGCCTTTGGAATGACCCACCGTCCCATTCAAGGGCAGATATACTCAAGACCAGCATACTATGGAAAAAAAATGTGATCACAGAAAATGCAGATGATCTAATAAAAATAATATTCATTTTGACCGAGACTGCAAACTACATTAAGCAAGAAATTAAATAAATACCGCTGGAAATACTTAGTACAGCAAACATTTACAGAATTGTGTTCAATTGATGACTTTGTTAGATTCAAAACATCTCTCTCCCCACAACAGTTTTATTTCAAATTGGAAGGTAGTAAGCTAATATCCAGAGTGACTCCAGGTCAGTTTTGTAAAATAATGCATTTCAGAAACAAAGAAAAACAGAAATGCTGGAAGTCGTGTGGTTTCTCTTTCCATAGAAGGTTCTTAACATTTTGGGTCCAAGAACCCCACTATAGTTCTTTGAAAACCAACTTTTCACACTTCCTCTAGCTGGGAGGAAAGGTCTCTAAAAACGCTGTCATCTAAATGTAATTATCAAAGTGGGCCAAATATCTTAAAATTGGACCTAGACTACTTAGAAGCAAAAGAAAAATCAGGATTCATCATTCACACAGGAACAGTAAAGATTTCAAACATCTCTCAACTTGAATGCCAAGGAGCAACTGCAGCTTTCAAGACAGATTCTGCTTGATTGTTAGCTAAGTGTATCAAGGGATATAGATGAAACGCTTAATATCCAGGTTTAGTTCAATGAAGCTCATGGGTTGAGCAGTTTCCCAGTGGTACAATGTAGTGCTAAAATCACATTGGTGAATTTTCACATCCCTCTGAATGCAACTGATGTTGTTATCATAAGGATAATTACTGCAATGCAAATTATTAACAATGGGGCAACACTGGGGCTAGTAGAACTGCTGTCTCAGTACCAGTGACCTGGATTCAATCCTGAACTTAGATGCCATTGGCATATTTTCCCAATGGTCACGAGTTTTTTTCCCTTTATTTCAAAAATATGCAAGTTGGTAGGTTAATTGGTCATTGTAAATTAGTCTCATATGGACAGGGTGAGTCAACGAGGACAAGGGGTGAATTAAATAAGGCTATTGAGCGATTGGAGTAAATAGGTTTTTGATGTTAAAGGTTTAGATATTGTTTTGGATGAATATTAATAGAAAGATTGAGAAGATTCAAAGATTTATGTCCGATTCCTAAGATAATTGAAAGAATGCTGTCAAATGCTTTAATATCAATGACAGAATGAGTAATTGCACTGACAACACAAGTTAAAGATGAACCGCAACATTGCTTTAACTTAGAAGTGGCTCAAAAAGAAAAAAACTTTTCATCAGGTTGGTCCAACACACACTAACAGAAGCATCAACAGATGGAATAGAAAGAAGAAATAGAACTAAAAACCAAGTGCAAATAACACACATTTACAGCTGTTGGCCTATGCTCCTCCCACTACCTTTTTCTTCAGGTGCCTGTCTGCTTTTTGCTCATACCTTGAAGAAGAGCTCAAATGCTTAACACTGGTTCTATATCTTTGCCTCCTATGGATGTTGACAGAGCTGCTGAGTTTCTCCAGCAATTTTGTCTATTTTCTCTAATAATAATATCAACATCTGCAGCAGAGTTTCTTGCTTAACTCTATTCAACACATCAAATGTGTCTATTTTAAATTTCAGATTTATTTGACAGATTACATGCAACCCGGAGATTATTTTTCATGTGGGGGAGGCAGAATTACCACTTAGTGGTAGTGCAAAAAATCCCCTGACTCAACATGCAGATGTAAAAATATAAAGAAAGTGACTGTACAATACAGTGAGAAAAAAAATCAATAAAGTGCAAAAGCAAGAATCCTTAATGTCCCTGACTGAATTTGTTGTTGTGTAGTCTTGATGGTGGAGGGTAGCAGCTGCCCTGGAACCTGATGGTGAGAGTTTTGTGTCATCTATACCTCTTTCCTGATGGTCGCAGAGAGAACACAGCATGTACAAGTTTCAATGGAAGATTTTAATTGACTTATTTTACTGTATCTGGTGGTGAGAGTTTTGTGTCATCTATACCTCTTTCCTGATGGTCGCAGGGAGAACACAGCATGTACAAGTTTCAATGGAAGATTTTAATTGACTCATTTTACTGTATCACAAATAAGTATATTTCTACATTTTAATTCCACTAACAATGTGTGTAATGGTCTATTCAAGATAGACTCAGAATCCCTAAACCAATCAGCACATTACATGGGGTTTTGATCCACTTGTAAAAGTTAGGCCCCCTCTGCTTCATCACCATTCTTCATTTTGAATATAATGTCCCAGATGTGCATCTTTTTGAGGTGTTGGCAGTTACCATGACAGCAACTAAGTAGGAAACATCACAACAATGAGCCAATGATCAAAAAGGCAAAGTTTTAAGAGCAAAGAGCAAATTCTCGGGTTTGAACCAGAGAGTTAGAGAAGCCTTGAAAATAAACTTAAGAAACTTGGATAGCAATTCAAGTCATAAAAAGAAACATTAACTGAGGTTAACAACCATTTCTTAGTCTCCAGTACAATGAAAATTGCAACGTCTAAGCATGAACTTTTTCAATAACGCAACACATGTACAAACTCGCCCTCCGTTTCCTTACCCACATCTATGAGTAGGTGGAAGGAGCAGCAAACCAGGCAAAGGCCAGGTGCCGACAGGCCTACCAAAAAATGGGGGTGTGAACAGAATCCGGACATTTTTACAGACGACCAAGCACCTGGCGCGAAATCGCATTTCGCTACATGAGCAAGGGTTCCAGACTCGCGGGACACCCCGAACGCTGAACGGCGGCCCGCCCAAATATCGCAGGAGCACCGACCAAAAACACAACCAACCTCGTCAGCGCCATTTTCTCCCGAAGGTCGCTGTGCGTCTGACGTCAGGCCGCCCGCCAACGCTGACGATCCCTTTGGCGTTCGTCATGACGTCGGGGCGGCTTCGATCCTGCGAGCGTCATCGGTTCACTGCTTCTGGCGCCTCTGATGGGAATGTGCGTGACGCATCACGTGACCGGCGGCTCCTCCCTCCCTCTCTCTCCCCGCTGATACTGTAAAGGCTCATGGGAGTCGTAGTTCTCCAATGTGTGGTATTTGAATGAAGCGGGTGAGTACGTTGTTCGGACTACTTTTCATTCGGGTTATTAAGCCAGATTTCAATGGAATGGGGGAAGAAGTGGTTTGCGCTGTCGATAGAGAGGGCCGAGGAGGTCCAGCTCGCTGTGGGAATGACCACGGGGCTTGAACTGGAGAGAGGCCGCTCCAACTCCCATGTACCTGCCTGCGTGTCGTGAGGGGGCACGGGTCAGGGCTCCCTTGGCTGCCAGAGGGACAGGAGCCGGGGAAGTGTTGCCAGGGGAAATGCTCTCATGATATCCCGCTGGCTCTGTTGAACTGTGATGGCCTTTGTCAGGGATCCACATGATAAGTGAATGATCAGGTCAGAAAGTTGAAGAAACTGAAAGTTACTTCGTGCAAAAGACTAAATGGGTTGGGAATTAATAGTTCGCAATCGCATGGAAGTGGGGTCATTGCAAATTGCATAAGCAAGTCTCAGCATTTGTTTTAGTTGCATCTGTATCTTTAAAACCCTTTGAGATTACATAGTTGGTTTGCAAATACTCTCCAAATACCAGTGCCGGATAACATCTTCACTAATACTTTGTATTCAAATTTGTATTAAAATTTCCTTAGCCACTGGCCGTATTCTTTCTGCCAACTAACTCCAACTGAAGAAACTTTTTGAGTTTTGCAAAGTTAAGTTTGGCCGAGAGATGGGTTTTGCACTATATAGGCCGACACTTAGCCTATTTCTTTTGTTCTGGGCCCAGAGGACCTCAAAACCCAGCAGCCATAGATATTCACCAAGACAAATGGCGACTTTAACAAAAGTTGCTTTTAATTATATATAACATAACAATTACAGCACGGAAACAGGCCATTAGGCCCTTCTAGTCCGCACCGAACCAAACACCCCTTTCTAATCCCACCTCCCTGCACAATGCCCATAACCCTCCATCTTCTTCTCATCCATATACCTGTCCAACCTTTTCTTAAATAATACAATTGACTCCGCCGCCACTATTTCTCCCGGAAGATCATTCCACACAGCTACCACTCTCTGAGTAAAGAAGTTCCCCCTCATGTTACCTCTAAACCTCTGCCCCTTAATTCTTAACTCATGTCCTCTTGTTTTAAACTTTCCTCCTCTTAACGGAAATAGTCTATCCACATCCATTCTGTCTATCCCTTTCATAATCTTAAATACTTCTATCAAATCCCCTCTCAACCTTCTACGCTCCAAAGAATAAAGACCCAATCTGTCCAATCTCTCCCCATACTCCAGATGCTTAAACCCAGGCAACATTCTGGTAAACCTTCTCTGCACTCTCTCCACTCTGTTTATATCCTTCCTATAATTAGGTGACCAGAACTGCACACAGAACTCCAAATTAGGCCGCACCAATGTCTTATACAATCTCAACATCACCTCCCAACTCCTATATTCCATGCAATGATTGATAAAGGCCAGCATTATCTTTAAATACGAAAACAGAATCGGACTTATCACTATTGACTTAACTAATCTAAATTTAACCCCCTTCTAATTCTAAGCGACTTAACTAATCTAATTTTAACCCCCTTCTAATTCTAAGCGCATGTCTATGTAATGTAAGTTCAGAAAAGTTCTTGGGTTCACAGTCCAATCTCACTTCTCATTCCTCCAAGTTCCCTGGTTGCAGGCAACTCTTATACCGTGCACAGAATTTAACATGTATAAAGTTCACCAGGTTTGGTGCTTGAAAGGTAAAGGATTACCGCTCAGGAAGGTTCTTGTTGGTTTTCAGAGAGCGATTTGTTGTTCGCTGAACACCCACAACTGATTCCTTTTTTAATCAGCCATTTCAGTGTCTTGCCGACAAAACTTTCCCCCTCAAAGTTCTCCAGTTGATAACCTCTTTCTTTCAGGTCATCACAGAGTTCCTTTTTGTTTCTATTATTTCAAGTGAAACATTAGACAGCTGGTCCTCTCCTCATGCATGACCTACAAGGGCTTTGACCAGGCTGAACTGAGCACTCACAACCCATCTTCTAAACGGGGTTTTCCACAAGCTTGCTAGCTTGTCCTGTTCCAGTCCCAGCTGTTGCTGTTGACTGTAGAACTGATCTCTGCCTCTCTCTCTGAGAGAAAGCCTGTTTTACTCTCTCTGCTTTCAAAACCACTTGACCCTCCTAGAACAGCAAGTTCCCCTCCAGACAGAATGCAGCTCAGACAAGCTCTTTCATCTGTTGCCTTTTTGTAAATAACAATCCATTAATGAAGTCTCTTGGGCACTCTCCAAAGACTGTTGGCCCCAACATGCCTAGCATGAGCAGAGGTCCAGTATTTTAAATAAAGATCTGTTTCAAAGTGTTTGTATGGGACTTTCACTAAAAAAAAACCTGCCCCAATTTATCTCCCAAAAACATATCTATATACAATACCAACACAACATAATCTGTCACAATTTTTATTAAAACTTCTCAATTCCACTCCTCAGTTCATATACTGAATGTAGGAAAATACAATGCTAGAGAAACTCAGCAGGTCAAACGATGCACAAAGGTGAAGATACATAACCAACATTTCAGGTTTGAGCCCTTCATCGAGATATGAATGAAATGTGGGCAGATACATGATCAAAATAGTGGAGGAGAGGAGCACAGTCCCAAAGGCAGGAAGTAATAGGTGGATAAGGAAGGGAGGACAGTCCAGCAAATGGGAGGGGAGGATGGCTCTGTGACTGTAGAGGGAAAGGGGTGGAGAGCTGGAAGAAAGAAGATAGAGGGATGGGGAGTAGGTTACCTTGACGGAGAAGGTGATGTTAATAGCATGTGGTTGGAGAGTGGAAAATTAGATATTGTTCCTCTAATTTATGGATGGCTTGACAATAAATGAGGCCATAGATAGATGTGAATATGGGAGTGGGGCGCAGAATTGAAATGGTTGGCCACTGAGAGATCCTGGTCACTGATGTGGACAGAGTGAAGGTGTTCAGTAAAATTATCTCCCAGTCTGCATCCAGTCTCTCCATGTCCTTCAGCCAACATTATGATCAGTGAAAATAAATGAAAAACACAGATGCTTGAAATCTAAAACTAAAACAGAAAAATGTTAGAAATGTTCAGCAGGTCAAGATGCATCTGAGGGAAGAGGAACAGAGTTAGGGTTTCATATCGGTGACCCTTCATCAGATTCTAACCGTTCTGATAAAAGATCTCTGACCTGAAACAGTGACAGTCCCAAAACCATTACAGTTTAGGCTTGATTGTAAAAATAATCAGTTTTTAAATTTCAGTCAGTTTTGTGTTGAAACTCAGATTCTTTAAATTGTTGCTCAAAAGTAATTATGGAGTAGGTTTGAGGCCTTAGTCTTCTCAAAACTCACAAAATTCTTGTAGAGTTGTTTTCAGAGAATTGTTTATTCATATGAATGATTTACGATGAATTCACCAACCCCGGCAAGGGTTACATGAAGTGGCCATGTGAAAAATGGACACGGTGAAACTGCCCTCTTTTCAAAGAGACAGCTGAAGTGGATTTTCCTCATCACTGATTTTGTATATCCCCCATGATCAAGAAAATGCAACATGAACAGAATCTCTCTGACCGGAGGCTACTGCATTTCTGACCTCAGATGGTTCTTGGTACAAAATTAAAATGTACTTTTTGGAGTGTCAAAATCACATGACATGACCTCTTTTTTTCAACCCACTTCAAAAGTATGAATCATGAACAAAGGACTCTGGCCTGTCTGCGCAGGGTCATTGAAGCAAAAAACCTTCTTGTTTGAATAGATACCATCTCTCAGTAAACACTATTGTCTTACTTTCAATGAAGAATCACTTCAGATTTTATGGTTTTTACACAGTTTCAGCCAACAATGGAATAGCAGACCTTTTGACTTTCAAAATGGTTTGTGTGTGTAAGGGTCTGTTCACCCACAAAACCACAATTCTGTCACCGGCTGTGGGGGAAGCGAAGTGGTTGGCCCACTGGGAGGTCCTTCCAGTTGCAGCAGACAGCCATTCTGCACGCTAAAGCAATCCTTCAAGAGAGTTGAGGAATAAGGAAAGAGAATGGGAAAGTGGCATTGAAGCCAAAAGTCGACTAGAGGGGCAGATTTTCATACTGCTGGACCTTGTTCTTCTGTTTTCCCTGCACTCTCCTGTCATGCAAATAAACTTGATAGTCCAGGTGTCATTCTGTTAATTCTACACTGTCCTTCCTTCAATGTCATTATATATCCTTACTAAGGTGCTATGCCCAAAACTTCTCATTATTATGCAGAGGTGATATAACCATTATTTTGTGTAAGTGTAGCTGAACGTCCAGTCATTGGACTTCCAACCCTCCAAATTAAAAGGATTGATGATTTCTGAACTGTGAAATTTTAATGATGTAAGTACGGTGCATTATGTAAATCGGTGGCACGGTTAGTGTAGGGCAACACGGTTAGTGTAGCAGTTAGCCCAACACTATTTCAGCTCCAGTGACTGGGGTTAGAATCCGGAGCTGTCTGTAAGGAGTTTGTACATTCTCCCTGTGTCTTCTCCGGTTTCCTTCCACCCTTCTAAATGTACTGGGGTTGTAAATCAATTTGGTGTAACGGGCTTGTGGGCCAGAGGGCCTCTTTGGATTTTTTGTACATCTAACTTTTCACCTTTTCATTTATTCAATCTAAAGATCTGGATGCTACTCCTTGAATTGTTTGGTTTGCTCGGCTATTGGAGGAGCTTTATAATCAATTATATGAGCCATATTGGGATGGATGGCAAATTTTGTATTCTAAAGTATATTAGTCAAACAGATGGAATTTTTACAACCTGGTAGTTTTGTGTTCGCCATTACAAATGCAATATGTTCATTCTAAATTTAGGAAGTACTTTTTCAGAAATTCATCTATGATTGGCAGTGATGTAAGATCATGCAGTATTCCGTACTTTGCTTCCACATTTAGTTCCTATGAGGTCATGGAATGAATTTAGGAGGAAAATTTATTCTGTGATGAGTGTTAGAAGAAAGCAACTCATGATAAGTTTCTGGATATCTCTCTTTTTTCCTCATTGTACTGTATGTCAAATTGAAGTACTGATCTTTGGCATGTCTAGTAGAATTATTTGATGTGGTTAAATGAATATCCTTCTGGTAAGATTGATTTGGCACCATTTAGTGAACAATGCAGTGGGTCAAGATCATGACTTTAGAGCAACATTGGCATAAAAATCAGGGTAACATGATTAGATTATTTTGCACAAATGCTGCAGGTGAAAATTTGTTTAACCTGAATTAGAGCATTTATTCACAGATTTTGGGGTGTCCTGCCCATTGGAAAACTTGAGTATGAAGGTTTTTGGATGATATTAGTTTGTCCCAGCACGTTTTTTTGCATGTAATTCTTTCAAATTATGTCAATGGTAATTCAAAAAGTAAAAATTGTTTGCAGAGAGGTTTCCAATTCAACTTGTCTAGAAAATAACAGATCTTATTTACTCAGAGAAAATAACCATTTCCACTGAAACCATACCCCCTTTTCCACTGGCACCCTGTCCCAGGAATTAACTGGGAATTTAATGGGAAAGTTGAAAAGGAACACTGTCCGAACGCCGGCATCAAATGATGTCATTTCGTGTGGGAATTAACCACCTTCACCCCTACTCGTATCCCTGGCGTTTGCTGACACCGACATGCTGATAAAACCAGTGGAAAAGGGACAGCAGAAAATCACCTGTTTCCAGTTGAAGGTAGAAGACTTTGATCCCTGGGGATGAGTTGTGTTCAGTGGAAAAGCAATTAGTGTCCCAGTGGAAAAGGCACAAAGGGCTTCCTATCCCAGGACACTGCACAACCAATTAATTGGGATGCCAATGGAAGAGGGGCTCATGCTGTCGAAGAGACAAAAATTCAAACACCATGGTTTCTCCTCTTTGCCTTGCAGTTAGCTGTGCTGCTTCACTCCGTGATGTCAAGATCATGATCGTTCTGAGCTCAAGAGCCTGTCGCCCCTTTTCCACTTGCATCCCAGTTAATTGGCTATGCAGTGTCCCGAGATAGGAAGCCCTTTGTGCCATTTCCACTGAGCCACCCTTAACTGGGACACTATTTGATTTTCCGCTGAACACACTCATCACCGAGAATTGGAGTGTTCTTCCTTCAACTGGAAACGAGTGACTTTCTGCTGTCCTTTTTTTATTAGCATGCTGGCATCAGCAAATGCCGGGGATATGAGTAAGGGAAGAGGCGGTTAATCCCTGGTGTGAAATGTTGTCATTTGAAATATCCCTTTTCCACTGGACCCCTTCCCAGGAATTAACTGGGAATTTACTAGGACAGGGTCCAATTGTAAAGGGGCTTAGAGTAGCCCTTTTTCCACTGGCATCCCAGTGTCCCGGGATAGGAAGCCGTTTGTGCTGTTTTCATTGGACCACCTTTAACTGGGACACTGACTGCTTTTCCACTGAACACAACTCATCCTTGGGGATAGGAGAGTCTACCTTCAACCGGAACAGGTGACTTTCTGCTGTCCTTTTTCTGCTGGTTTAATTGGCACACAGGCATCAGCTGATGCTGGGGTAATGAATAGAGGTCAAGGCCGTCAATTCCTGGTGTCATTTGACGCCAGCGTGCCATTTGCTTTCTTTTTCCACTGGACCCTGTCCCAGTTAATTCCCGGGACAAGGTGCCAGTGGAAAAGGGACTAATAATTATACGTTGCACCTGTTCTTTGTCGTTTCTCATTTTGCTGCTTGTTGCTGAATGTCAAACAGATTTTCTATTGAAGGAAGGAAAGCTTAATTTATTTTATAGGAGCAGGCAGAATGGATGTGGACATTTTTCTCCAATGGAGGCTTCCCCAAAGTATCAGCCATTCTCTTTCTTCTCCCTCTGCTTCCGTCTCTTCCCCCCGCCCCCCCCCCCCATCATTGGAACATGAATTAATTTGGTGGCAGCGCTCCCCAGTATTAAAAGACTTGCTCATGTTGTTGTGTCTTCAACCGAAGATCAGATCCATTCTTTGCGACATTGGGGTCAAGCAGAACATCAGCACCAGTGACGTTTAGTGAATTGGTCAAGGAATTCAAGTTGTTCAGGACTTGAGCATTCTCTACTCTTCCCAAAGTAGACCCACTTCGGAAAGCAAATGAGGTTTGGTTTAATATCTCATCCAAAAGACTGGATCTCCGATGGTGCTGCATTGGAGTGTCAGTATGGTGTTGCAATTTTTCAAATGTCATTACCTCTGCTTAGAATCATTCATGTTGGTTAAGTTGGTTAAGTTTGTTATTGTTTTGGGTCAAGTGTTGCTATAACATTCTCCTAATGGATGAAAGGAGGAGTTTGGAGAATAAAATAGCAAAGCAGATGAAAAACAAAGTTAATACTTCTGGTTCATTTTTTTTCATAAATGCCTGCTTGAAATACCAACAATAGAAATTGCCTGACCTCTGAATTATTAACAGCTTTTTTCACATTCCAGTCATCTACTGTATTTTGTTTTTATATATTTTTTAATGTTATATTTATTTAAATGTTTCTTAATGAACTTGCCTCTAAGTTCAAGCTTATTATTATCTAAATGTACATATTCAATCTGATGAAACAACATTTCTCTGGAACATGGTGCATACACAAACACATGCAAAGCTCAGTACTGTATATAATAACATAGATACATAAAAACATAATTTAAAATAAATACCTGTGAATATATAAATATTTTGGGATTATTTACTCAGTTACAGGATACTGTTCATCAATTTCACAGCCTGCAGGCAAAAGCTTTTTCCCAGCCTGGCAGTCCTGATTTTGATGCTCTTGTGCCATCTCCTTGATGGTAGTGGGTCAAAGATACTGTGTGCTGGATGGAAAGATTCTTTGAGCCCTATTTAACCACAGTCCTGGTAGATGTTGTCAACAGAGGAAAGGGAGACCCTAGTGATTAATTCAGCTGTTTTGAAGATCCTCTGCATTGACTTCTGGTCCGATGCTTTGCAGCTCCCAATGCCGCACAATGATGCAGCCAGGCAGGATGCTCTCAATTGTCCTCCTGCGATCTTCAGCATTAAAGCAAAGCAGGTGCTTAAACTGTATGGTCTCTGCTTAAATGAGTCTCTTCCCAGCCCACCCTCAGCTTTTCCTTTGACTGCTTCTCTACAGTTTGTCTCCATTGCTCCTTGTAATGAGTTCCACATCTTGGTTTCGTTCAGACTGAGCTGAATTCCCTATTAAGTGTATTAATTTCTTTCTAATAGTTGTGGTCCCTGGAGATAGAATTTCTGCAGTGGAAACATTCTCTGTCCAGCTATTGAATCTTTTGTAATCTCCTGAGACTTCTATAAGATCACCCTGAACTCTGTTCCAGCTCTAGTCTCTTCTCAGTAAAGTTTGTTGTGATGTCCCAGCTTAGCTGTTAAACTTGTGAAGTTTTAATCCATTCACTAGTGTCTCTGAATCCTGCTCAGAATGTAGAGACCTGAACCATGCACGGTGGAACATTGCTCTCTAGGTTGAGTCATTGCTGGAGAGAAGGTAAAGGGGTCTGCTATCAAAGTTTAGTGCTGTCATGTGTGCCAAGGCACAGTAAAAATCTGAGTTTTGCTATCCTGGGTTCACAAAAATTGCTTCTCTCAGAATAAAAATTTAATTGTCATGAAAAAATCACAAAATTTGGTGTTTTGCGGCAGCTTCTAGATCATTGATTATTCAGGAATCTGATGGCAGCGGCGAAGAAGCTGTCCTTGTGCCTCTGAGTGCTCGTCTTTAGGCTCCTGTACCTTTTTCCCCAATGATAGCAGAGTGAAGAGGGGTTTCACTTTAGATTTAAACTATCCCAGAACACATAGCAAAAAACAAAGTTAGAAGATTAATAATTATAATCATCAAACTGAGATTCTAGCATTTTAACATAATGGGCAAATTAGATTCGTTCACAGTGACTTCCTGCCTTTCCAGGAGCTGCTTGGTCATCAATGGCCAGATGGGAATCTGGCACAAAGAGTTGCTCTGTGAAAGCCACCTTCAAAGCTGCAGTATCTGTCCTGGCTTTGTCCACATATGACTAGCTGATGTGCTCTCCCTGGTTGTTGCAGCCTCCACTGTCCTAGCTGCTGCTCTGGTTCTCCTAATAACCGCCACCTTTCAGGTGGTTGCCCTAACCACCTGAGCCTCTACTGTAGCCATGACTGTGATGCGAGGTTGAATCCCTCCCCACCACACAAGTTTCAAATTTTACCCCTTTTATACTGACGATTAAAGTCGGGTATTATCTGCCTTTCAAGTGCATCACCTAGCTGTGTGAACTCATGGAAGGTAGATTGGGTGGGGGGAGTTCTGAACTTACTCGGCTTTAATCCGCCAAGGTAAATAGTGTCAGAGATGGAGCAGGGCCATACTTTTGCTTTGGGAAGCCAGCTTGCTGTGTAAAAGACTCACTGACATGACTTTTTTTCTGTTCTGTGTGAACAAGCAAGCTGGTTTCCAGAGCTGGGAAACATGGCTTTTCAGTGTAAAAAGGACTTAAGAATCAGATTTAAGGGTCACAGAAGAAGCTCTTTCCCCCATGCTCCGATGCTATAGGCTCAACAAAATACTTGGTCTGCAAACACTCTGTAATACGGAAACACTTCAACCACCAGATCAGTCATAAAAACACCACCATGATCACAGCACATTTAAGTAAAAGCCTTATTTTCTTTTCATCTCACCATAAATATTTTTTAAATGTTTTTTATGTAGTCGGTAGAAGAGAAATACAGAAGAAAGCAAAACTTGACTGCTTCATAGGGAAGGTGGCGCATAAACTTTGAGGTGGGGGTGTGGTGCGGCTGAAAAATGGTTGAGAATGGCTGATTTAAAGCTTGGTATATTGGTATTTTTCTTATTATTAATGTAGTGCATACATTTTCCACACTTTATTTTTTGGTCGAAGTGGGTAATCCTTGGTAAACTCTGTGGGTGTGAAGGAGCCTTGACGTTGCAATATCATGAGGCTATATGCAGCAAGCATTCGCTCTTTGTGGGAGTGGGGAAAAAAGTGCAAAGTGTTATTCCTGCACACCTTTAAAACATCTTGCAGGACCACCGTCTGTTGAGAGCTACAAGTCACGCAAAGGGCAGTCTGCCTCATGTTAAGCTTTCGCTGAATAAAGTCAGGTCAGAAGGCATTTATTTTTCCATATTCCACATTACTTTTCCATATGTGAGAAGCCATGTTGAATTAATATTTTGTTTAACCAGAATGACCCTTGAAATGTATACAATTATTTGCTGAGTTATATTCAGGTGACAGTCTTCTGACTTTGGAGATAGGTTTGGCAGCTAGGTTTGGTGCCGCCGTTGGAAGCAGTTTAATTTGGCAGGGGGATGGAAATCTGTATGATAGGGCAAAGGACAGGAAAGATAAAATAGGAAAAGGTAGGTTAGGCAGCGAAAGTAAAAAATCAGAAAGAGCAAGGAGGATGAAAAAAGCAAATCTGAAGGCTTTATATCTTAATGCAAGAAGCATTCGGAACAAGGTAGATGAATTGGCTGTGGAAATTGAGACAAACAAATACGATTTGATTGGGATTACAGAAACATGGCTGCAAGGTGGGCAAGCCTGGGAACTTAATATCCTGGGGTATACAATATTTAGGAGGGATCGGCAAGAAAGAAAAGGGGGTGGGGTAGCTTTGATGGTGAGAGAAGGGACCGACTCAATTGATAGGAAGGATATTAACTCAGAAGATGCGGAATCTATATGGGTAGAACTGAGGAATAGCAAGGGGCGGAAAACGATAGTGGGGGTGGTATATAGGCCTCCAAATAGTAATGTAGAGGTGAGGGAAGGCATTAAAAGAGAAATTAGAGAAGCGGGCAATAAGGGAACAGTTGTCATCATGGGAGACTTTAATTTACATATAGATTGGACTAGCCAAATTAGTAAAAATACTGAGGAGGAGGAATTCCTTGAATGTTTACGGGACGGTTATTTAGACCAATATGTCGAGGAACCAACTTGGGAGCAGGCCATTTTAGACTGGGTATTATGTAATGAAAAAGGGCTAATCTGCAATCTTGTTGTGCGAGGCGCTTTGGGTAGGAGCGATCACAATATGATCGAATTCTCACTCGACATGGAGAGTGAAGAAATTAAAACCGAGACTAAGGTCCTGAATTTAAATAAAGGGAATTATGATGGTATGAGACGGGAGTTGAGTAAGATTGATTGGGTGGTGTTTATGGGGGGGGGTTGACGGTGGATAGACAATGGAAAGCGTTCAAAGATCTAATGGAAGAATTGCATAAAAATAAACCAAAAAAGGTGACTCAACCGTGGATAACAAGGGAAATTAGAGACAGCATTAGGTCCAAAGAGAGAGCATATCAATTGGCCAAAAAAAAGTACCAAATCCGTAGACTGGGAACAGTTCAAGATGTAGCAAAGGAGGACAAAGGGATTAATCAAGAGGGCAAAAATAAATTACGAAAGTAAACTTGCGGCAAACATAAAAACCAATTGCAAAAGCTTTTATAGCTATGTCAAGAGGAAAAGATTGGTGAAATCCAGAGTAGGTCCCTTGCAGTCAGAATCAGGGGAATAAGGAAATGGCAGACCAATTAAATTGGTCCATCCTCACAAATAACCTCCCAAGGATGTTGGGAAACATAGAGACTAATGCAAGGGAGGAACTGAAAGAAATCAGTATCTCTAAGGACATGGTTTTGGGGAAATTAAAGGGACTGAAGGCCGATAAATCCCAAGGGCCTGATAATCTACATCCTAGGGTATTTAAAGAAGTGGACATTCAGATAGCAGATGCTTTAAGAGTTATTTTCCAGAACTCAATAGACTCAGGATCAGTACCCATGGATTGGAGGGTAGCTAATGTTACCCCACTATTTAAAAAGGGGGGTAGAGAAAAAGCGGGAAATTATAGGCCGGTGAGCCTTACATCAGTAGTGGGCAAAATGATGGAATCCATTATTAAGGATGTAATAGCGGAGCATATGGCTAGCAGAGAAGGAATCAGACAGAGTCAACATGGATTTAATAAAGGTAAATCGTGCTTGACAAATCTATTGGAATTCTTAGAGATGGTGACAGGTAAAATAGATGGGGGAGACCCAGTGGATGTGGTGTACCTGGATTTCCAAAAGGCCTTCGATAAGGTTCCACATAAACGACTGGCATGCAAAATCAAGGCTCATGGGATTGGGGGCAAGATATTGATGTGGATTGAGAACTGGCTGGCAGATAGAAGACAGAGAGTTGGGATAAATGGCTCATTTTCTGAGTGGCAGGTGGTGACCAGTGGGGTGCCACAGTTATCTGTACTGGGACCCCAGCTGTTCACAATTTACATGAATGATCTAGATGAGGGGATTGGATGTAATATCTCCAAATTTGCAGACGACACTAAGCTAGGAGGGGTTGTGTGTACTGAAGAGGGGGTCAGGAAGCTCCAGTGTGATTTGGATAAATTGGGGGACTGGGCAGATACATGGCAAATGCAGTACAATGTGGATAAATGTGAGGTTATCCACTTTGGTAATACAAACCAGAGAGCAGATTACTATTTGAATGGCAATAGATTGGGAAATGGGGAAGTGCAGAGAGACCTAGGGGTTCTTGTGCACCAGTCACTGAAGGCGAGCATGCAGGTACAGCAGGCAGTTAAAAAGGCAAATAATATGTTGGCCTTCATATCGAGGGTTTGAGTCTAGGTATAAGGATACCTTACTGCAGCTGTACAGAGCCTTGGTGAGACCCCACCTGGAGTATTGTGTGCAGTTTTGGTCACCTTATCTAAGGAAGGATGTTCTTGCAATGGAGGGAGTGCAGAGGCGATTCACCAGGCTGATACCTGGAATGGCAGAAATAACTTATGAGGAAAGATTGCACAATTTGGGATTGTACTCGCTGGAGTTTAGAAGATTTGAGGGGATCTCATAGAGACATATAAAATTCTTGCAGGACTGGACAGAATGGATGCGGATGGGATGTTTCCAAGGATGGGAAAATCCAGAACCCGGGGCCATGGTTTGAGGATAATAGGCAAACCATTTAGGACCGAGATGAGGAGGAATTTCTTGACCCAGAGGGTGGTGAATCTGTGGAATTCATTGCCATAGAGAGCAGTAGAGGCAGGTTCATTGAATATATTAAAGAGGGAATTAGATCTATTTCTTCAGTATAAGGGAATTGGGGGTTATGGAGAGAAGGCAGGGACGGGGTACTGAACTTTAAGATCAGCCATGATCTCATTGAATGGCAGAGCAGGTTCGAAGGGCCGAATGACCTACTCCTGCTCCTATCTTCTATGTTTCTATATTCTTCCACCTCTCATGTTTTATTATGAAGAGTGAGGAATGATTGGCAGGTATTAGGGCAGTGCCTGGCTCCTATAAGAAGTGATGTTCAGATAAACTGTCTTCTATTGATCCATCTCTGTGGTTTAATGGCCCTCTTGTCGAATCCAATCATCAGGCTCCTTTTCCTCCTGCACCAAAAGTAAGATTAATTTTATCGATGTGACCCTTGTATTTGTAATTTTGGAGGTATTGTGACCTTCAGTGTGACAAATTGAGAATGTTGAGGTAAGGGTTGGATAGTCACACTCCTGAGTTGGTTCCATCATTTGGTTAGATTATGGCTGATCTCCACCCCATTTACCACTTTAGTTTCATAACTCACAAAAACTGTGCCAATCAATCTATCAATCTCTTTTTAGAAATCTTACAGGTGACCACCTTTAGGCACCGTTATGGGCCCAGAGGACCCCAAAACCCAACAGCAATAGATATTCACCAAGACGAATGGCTACTTAAACAAACATTACTTTTAATTTTCTTTAAACATTAAAAAAGGATCAAACTTTAACTTATTACCATAATCTTAACTGAACCTAACAACCTCCTTCTAATTCTAAGCACATGTGTATGCAATGTGTGTATCGTTTCAGAAAAGTTTTTTGATTCACAGTCCAATCTTACTTCTCATTCCTCCAAGTTCACTGGTATCAGGCCATTCTTATACTGTGCACAGAATTTAACATTTATGAATGTTCACCAGACTTTGGTGCTTGAAAGGTAAATGGTTACTGCTCAGGAAGATTCTTGTTGGTTTTCAGAGAGAGAGAGTTTGCTCGTTTGACTCCCACAATTGATTCCTTCCGATCAGCCACCTCAGTGTCTTGCTGAAGATTTTCCAGATGATAACCTCTTTCTTTTGGGTCACCACAGTGTTCCTTTTCTGTTTCCCTTATTTCAAGTAAAACATTATATAGGCAGCCATTTCCTCTTGAATGGACCACAAAGGACTTTGAACAGGTTGAACTGAAAACTCACAACCCGTCTTCAAAATGGGGATTTCCCACAAGCTTGCCAGCTTGTCCTGTTCCAGTCTCAGCTACTGTTGCTGAACTGTAGAACTGTACACTCTCTCTCTCTCTCTCTCTCTCTCTCTCTCTCTCTCTCTCTCTCTCTCTCTCTCTCTCTCTCTCTCTCTCACTCTCTGAGAAAAGCCTGTTTGACTCTCTCTACTTACACAATCACATGACCCTTTTAGAACAGCAAACTGCATTCAGACAGACTCCAGCACTGGACCTAATCTTCGAGTCTGTTCATCTGTTGCTTTCCAAAACAATAATCCATTACTCAATTAACACCTTCTTGTGAAGTCCTTATAGGCATCCTTCAAAGTTTTTGCAAAGACACTTGGAGATTGGACTGTCTGGCTTAAGCAGAGCTCTGGCATTTTAAATGAGATCCGTGTTGAAGTGTTTGTATCTTTTTGTGACCTACACTAAAAAATAACCTGCTACTATTTATCTCCTTTAAAACCTATCTATATACAATATAAAATCTAACATAATCTGTCACAGCACCAAAAGCATTTTTTTTTGGTTTGGAGGTAGGATGGAGAGAAGTGAGTTTTGTATGAACAAGTGCTTCGGAATGGCATGTTTTTAAAAAGCCTAGCATTGATTTTAATGTTGTGTTCTGGATTTCCTCCCAGCAGAGTTAACCATTTATTTCAGTATCCTGGATCCCTTGCCTTAAACCAGTGGTTCTCGACATTTTTTCTCCCCCCACTCACATACTGTAGCTGCTCTGTGGTTAGTATGGGATTACTTAAAGTGATATGTGAGTGGGGAAAAAAAAGGTTGCAAACCACTGCCTTAAGCAGCTGTGACTAACCCAGGCTGGTTAGGTGAGTCTTCCTACTGCTACCAGCCATTCCTAATAAGAATATAAGAAATAGAATCCGATGTAGGCCATTTGATCTGTCGAGGTGCCAGCTCTGATGCCAACTTGTTTTCCTGCACTTCAAAGTTGTACAATTTCCTTTGCAGCTCCTGAGATGTCCACATGCATACTCCCTACAGCAGGGGTGTCAAACTCAAATTCACAGAGGGCCAAAATTAAAAACTTGGACTAAGTTGTGGGCCAAACTAGATATTTATTGAAAATTTTCAACAACATCTGCATGTTTTCTCTTCTTTCAACATATGTAATGTTAAACTTTTTCTTATTAAAATAAATGTTTCATAATAGTTTTGGTTAAACTCTTTCCAGAAGAAGCATTAACAAATGAGAAATAAAATATTCAATAAATAATATTTCTCTATAGCCTTTAAGCTCCTTTTAAATGTATTTTTTTTCACAAGCCAACAAGTCAAAAAAATAATAACTTGCTTCAATGACAAACAGGTTTGTCTTTTAAAATGATGAACATATAGTCTGCCTCCCACCTGTCTTGAAAGGTCCTGTTTTCTGTCTTTAGTTTGGCTATTTTTCGTAAGGGGTTTATTACATGTGAGTTAGGCGACAGGTCGCAGATACTAATGAAAGTAAAGAGAGGAGGTGGGGACGATTGGCGGGCTGACAGGCTGGCGCCAACGCATTTGCAAAGCATTCTGGGATTTGTAGTATTAGCGATGCATGCGCTATACTGGCGCGGCGGCCAGCGGGCCAGCTCTAATACATATTTGATATGATGTTGCGGGCCAAATATAATTATATCACGGGCCAAATTTGGCCCGCGGGCCTGAGTTTGACATGTGTGCCCTACAGTCTTTTGAAGAGTTTTCCCCTTACATAGTGAACATTTGCTCATTTGATCCTGTTCGAGTACCCTTCACCCACTCTTCAAGGTTAACAAAGACATGAGACAAGGTTTAGAAAGTACATGGGTGCAGCTCTTCAGTGTTCCTACATACCGCATCATTCAAGCAGATGGATGTAAGATTTGCTGCCTGAAGGGAAATTATCCCATTTGAAACTCCAGCTGCTGGTTGGATGGTTTGCAGGAGTTGGAAGCCACGAGAGAAGCTCTTGGGTGTGGAATGGGAAGAGTTGAAAAGGAGCAGGAGAAATAAACAGTCTACCTTTAGGGCACAGCTTCTGTTATTTTCTGAGCAGCATTCCACATTTTTTTGGTCTCGGGAGCTAGTTGAGAGGATGTTACTATAGCAATGGACAGAAATAGCATTGGCTCTGTAATTACAAGTTTTATCAATTTTCCTCACTTCAGATGTGATCATCAATCACATTTTCCCAGCTAGAGGAGTTAAAGACGTTACAATTAGCTCGATAAGCCCACTGCCAGTTGGGATGCCAGAGTTGATTTTTTTGAATGAGATGTTAAATTTCTGTCTGAAGTGGTCCTCAAAGATCCTTTTGGTTTTAATCAAAGAAGAACAAGGGAATTCACTTCTAAAATCAGTGAAAGTTGGACTGAAAAAAATAGTAAAAGTGCTTCCAAACTTAATTGAGTGCTTCTGATAATGGGTAACGTGCAATTTAATAATATTCATAAATAGCCATTGAAAGGCATCTAGGGTTGGGGCCTGCATCCAATAGCTCTTGGTAGGAGATGAGGTGTTGATGGAAAAGGCTATCCAGAGATGGCAAACGCTTGCTCTCCTCCACACTAATAAAGGCTGAATAGAAACTTAATGCTCAAGATTGCCACATTTGATCAACAATCTTTTAGAGGTTCAATCATGTAATCATCTGTCTTCTGTTTCCATAATTAAACTTAAAAATGAATTAAAAAAAAACAATTTTACCTGCAAGGCTCTTTTTGTTTTGCTCTCTCTGAGGTTACTGTCCTCTTTGTCTTTGGAGATCAACACTTTCAAGGCTTTTTACTTTCTAACATGAGATGTGGGTATAGGAGCATCAAGAAGTAAAACATAAAAATTTTTCCAGACATTGTGGTTGAAGTAAGAACACAATCCTGGAGAATCTCAGCAGGTCAAATAGTGGACTCTTCAATAGCAAAGATAAAGACACATAACCAATATTTTGGGCTTGAGCCCTTCATCAAGGTATGAAAAAATGGGGGGGGGGGCGGAGTGGCAAGATGGTGTAGAGGACAGATGTGCGGTCCTAATCCTCCCCAGCCACTTTTTTTAAATACCCGTTTTTAAACTTTAATCTAAGTATATAAACATTTTATTTCTGCTTCTTAGTATATTAGTTGTCTATAATGGTGGCTAATATTAAAAAACCTAAGACTCAACTGCAGAAAAAGCTACTTTTTAAAAGTGCTGAAGAACTGAGGCCTACCTGTCCAGTTGGAACCACGGAGTTGTTGTCTGGAACCTCCAAGCCACAGAGAACTCCAGCTAGGCTAAGTATTACACCGGCGCCGGTCTTGTCCCTGCAAGATGGCACCGGCTTCTTGACGAAATCGACTGACCCGCGCATTCGCGATGTCGGGTGTGTGGGTGACCCGACTGAACAAAGAGCCCTTGGACCCGCGCTGCTGTCGGGGGCGCGCAGGAAGACACTGGAGACTGCCCTTGCGCAGCCTCTGGCCCTGCTGGGCATGCGTGGTGCTTCCAGGGTCCGCAATTTATTGGAGCGTGTGTGGTCTGCGGGGGGCCCGAGCGGCGGCGCCCCGATGCAGCCGCACGGGAAAAGCCCTGACAACGCTGGAACAAGAAGAAGACCAGTTCACAGGAACAATTAGAGGAGGAGCTTGTAGAAGGTGGGTCTCAAGATGTGGCACTGGAATCCGGACTGAACTCTATTTTTACTGTGCTGGAAGGGATTGCTTACCATATGGATACTATATCTCATCAAATGACTCAAATGCAATCGACAATGTTTAATGTCTCTGAAGATATATCTACACTTAAGAGAGATGTTAATAAATGCCTTACTTCAGTAGATGTATTACAAAATTTTTTTTAAAAAGCTTGAGTCAGCTTTCTCTGAAAGTAAAGAGAAAGTTGTACGTAATAAAGATAAAATAGAGAAAGTGGAAGATTCGTGGATTGGGGAATCCAGAAGAGAGATTTATTGAAAAAGATTGATTCATTGGAAAATCAAAGTCAGAGAAATAATGTAAAAATTATGGGTCTTCCGGAAGATATTGAAGGTGCAGATCCAATAAATTTTTTTAAGAACTGGATCCCTGAGATGTTGGGTAAAGAATTCTTTCCAGGAGGTTTAGTATTGGAAAGGGCACATAGAGCGTTAAGGAGGAAACCGTTACCGGGACAACCACCACGAGCAGTTTTAATTCAGTGCCTGAATTATCAGGATAGAGAAATGATTCTACGATTGGCGGTACAGAAGGCGAGACAAAGTCAAGCTCCAATTATGACTCAGAACAATAGAGTTTTCTTCTATGCTGATTTGAGTCAAGAAATTATTAGACGTCAATGGGAGTTTAATTCGGCTAAAGATGTGTTGTGGCGGAAAATATATAAATTTGCTTTTCAATACCCTGCAGTGTTGAAGGTTTTTTATGGCAATTATCAATCTCAATTTTTTTGAGAATGATCACGATGCATTGGTTTTTGCTAATTCATTACCCGATTAACGTGGTCAGGGAAGAGTCTCCCCATTGTCGCCTAAAAGAAGGGCCAATTGAAATGGAAATGGACAGAATGAGAAGAATGGGAAAGATGGGAGGAAGGAGGCTTTGACACAGTCTTATTGATGTTGAAGATTCAAACCAATTTTTGGGACTGAAGTCGCAGGGCTGAATATTTCCATGATGTTGTATTACATTATTATATATATTGTATTTCTGGCTGGGGGGAGGTGGATGGCACTGGTATCTTTGATAGTCATCTGCCTCTGGTGGGGTTTACCACACCCAGTTTTTTTAGGGAATTACTACCTCTGGGTGGTTCCTTTTCTTTCTTTTTTTGGGGGAATTAATTATATTCCTTTTTATATTAACTTTTTCTATCATATTAGGGGAGGGAGAGCGGATTTTGTTTATTAGTAGGAGAGTGACTTTTTGTATTAAGTGATTATATTGTTAGTTTATTAAAATGTCTAGTTTGAAATTTGCAACTTTTAATGTTCAGGGATTAAATAATCCAATTAAGCGAAAGTGAATTTTAGCTTGTATTAAGAAAATGAAAATTGATATTGCTTTTTTAACAAGAAACAAATTTGACTGAAAAAGAACATTTGAAATTGAAAAGCGATTGGGTTGGTCATGTTTTTTTTTCATCATTTAATTCTAAGGCAAAAGGTGTAGTGATTTTAGTTCATAAGAATTTATCTTTTGAGTTGCAGACTATAGAGGAGAATGCTGGGAGGGTTTTAAAAGTGGACTGTAAAATCTTTAATGAACTTTGGACTTTACTTAATATCTATGCACCTAAAGTAGATGATTATTTTATTTCAGACACTTTTTTGTTATTAAGTCAAGCTAATGAAAATATTCTAGTTGGGGGGGAATTTCAATTGTGTTTTGGATCCTTTGATGGATAACTCCCCAAAATGTATTAGAAAATCAAAGATGGCGAAACAAATTGGGGCTTTAATGAACGATTTAAATTTGGTAGATATTTGGAGAAGGATTAATCCTGCAAAGATTTCTCTTTTCATTCTTCCCAACATGATTCCTTTTCTAGAATAGATTTTTTAAAAAATATTGGCACATTTACAAGGAAAGGTATTGCAGGCAGAATATAAAAATAGAGTTATATCAGATCATTCTTTATTATTTTTTAAAATGGAAGTTCGGAGGTAGTACGTTCATCCTATAGATAGAGGTTTAATACAATGTTGTTGAAAAAAACCTGAGTTTGTTACGTTTGTTAAGGAACAGATTGATTTTTTCTTAATTGAAAATGCTAATTCAGCTAAAAGTAGTTTTATATTATGGGACGCGTTAAAAGTTTATTTAAGAGGACAAATAATTAGTTATACTACTAAAGTTAAGAAAGGGTTTATGGCTGAAAGTCTTAAATTAGAAAAGCAGATTGATGAACTGGAGAAGGAATTTCAGAAAAGAGTGACAGAAGTTCAGAAAATAGCTTTGACTAAATTGAAACTGTGATATAATATGTTACAGATTTATCAATTTGAATGTTACCTTAATCGATCTCAGCAACGATATTATGAGTGGGGTGAGAAGGTGCACAAAGTACTTCGATGGCAGTTAAAGAAGGAACAGACCTCAAGGGTTATTAATGCTGTTAAAAAGAATTCAATAGTTACCTATAAACCTCATGAAATCAATGACCAGTTTTATTTATTTTATAAAAAAATTATATACTTCTGAAGGGAGATAGAATAATGGATCAATTGATTCTTTTTTTTATCTACATTAACGTTATCAGCATTAGAAGAGGAGGATATTATAGATTTGGAAGCTCTGTTTACAGATTTAGAAATTAAGACTGCTACGTTGGAAATGCCTAATGGTAAGTCACCAGATGATGATGGGTTTTCGGTGGAATTTTATAAAGTTTCTATGAAGACTTATTTTCTGTATTTGGGGAGGTTATTACAACAAGTGACTGAACACTATGAGTTACCAGAATCTTGTTCTAATGCTTTAATTACTGTAATTCCAAAGAAAGATAAAGGTGTCTTCATATAGGCCTATTTCTTTACTGAATGTGGACTATAAAATAATAGTTAAAATGTTAGCAAATAGACTTGCTAAATATTTACCTAAATTAATACATGTAGATCAAACAGGTTTTATTAAAAATAGACATGCTTCAGATAGCATTCTTCGATTAATTAGTTTGATCAATGCATACCGGCAGCAACCTAACCACTTGATGCAGAAAAAGCTTTTGATAGCGTTGATAGGGTCGAATGGGATTTTTTATTTAAGGTTTTGGAAAAGTTTAAATTTGGCCCTTTTTTTTAATTGGCTGGGTTAAAGCTTTATATACAAAGCCGACTGCTAGGGTGGTGACAAATGGACAAATTTCATCATTGTTTAAACTGACACGATCTACCCGACAGGGTTGTCCATTGTCACCAGCCCTGTTTGTGTTGGTCATTGAACCATTAGCTCAATTAATATGGGAAAATGAACAGATACAAGGGATGAGAGTTCTGGACGAAGAATATAAGATTAATTGATTTGCAGACAATACAGAACAATCCTTGCCACACTTACAGGAATGTTTATTACAGTATGGATCATTATTTGGATATAAAGTTAATTGGGATAAAAGTGAAATTTTACCGGTTGGTGAAGGAAATTATTCAGTTTATAAAAATGTTATTAATTTGAAATGGTCGGATAAAATTAAATATTAGGAATAATTGTGAATACTGAGTATCAATCTTTATATAAATTAAATTATGTTCCATTATTGAAAAAAGATTAAAGCAGATTTAATTAAGTGGAAGGATCTTCCGTTAACTTTAATTGGTCGGGTTAATTGTATTAAAATGAATATTTTTCTTCGTATTCAATATTTGTTTCGATCAATACCATGTTCTCTTACAAGGAACTTTTTTCAGGACTTGAATAAAGTCACTAGGGAATTTTTATGGAAAGGTAAATTACCAAAGGTAGCATTAAATAAACTTACTTGGAAGTATGCATTAGGTGGATTGCAATTATCTCATTTTCAGAACTATTATGAAACAGCCCAACTTAAATTTATTAATGGTTTGATGGATTTGAATCGGTTGCAATATATCAATTTATATTTCCGTGGAATATAAATTTATTACAGGAATATAATATGCTGATATTAAAACATCTATTGATGTTATGGACAAAAAAGAATAAGATTAGAGGATCAAAAGGTAAATTATCTATTTTAATGCCATTATATAATAATCAGCTTATTCCCTTTTCATTATTTAATAGTCATTTAAAGAATTGGGATTTTAAGGGACTAAAAACATTGCAGGATTGTTTTGTAGATGGTCAGTTTCTTTCTTTTACTCAATTGAAAGAGTGTTTTAATATTGCTGAAAATTCTTTATTTGTTTATTATCATCTTTGATCTTTGGTAAAAAATATGTATGGTAGAGAGATGATTTTACCTGTAGATTGACGAATGTACGATATGGAATGGTTAATTATAATTTTTTGCATCAGTTATATTTAACTCCTGAGAAATTGAAAAAAAAAATGGTTTTAGTAATTCAGATTCTTGTTTTAGATGTGGGACATGTGTTGGAACTTTCTTACGTGCTGTTTGGTCCTGTCCATATGTACAACCATTTTGGGAAAAAATTAAGCTGATTTTGGAAAAATTGTTTAAGTTACCATTAGATCCATCCATTTGTTTATTGGGTTATATGATTCCTTTAAAGCAGGGGTGTCAAACTCAAATTCACAGAGGGCCAAAATTAAAAACTTGGACTAAGTTGTGGGCCAAACTAAATATTTATTGAAAATTTTCAACAACATCTGCATGTTTTCTCTTCTTTCAACATATGTAATGTTAAACTTTTTCTTATTAAAATAAATGTTTAATAATAGTTTTGGATAAACTCTTTCATTGTCATTGTCATTGTCATTGGCCCATTTCCTTTGGAGATCTGAAACCGTGCACAGGACGAGTCAATGAGGGATGATTAAAGCAGTGGTCTTCAAACTTTTTCTTTCCACCCACAGACCACCTTAAGCAATCCCTTACTAATCACAGAGCACCAATGGCACAGGGACGCGAGTGGAAAGTAAAAGGTTGAGAACTATTGTATTGTGGTAACTCCACATCTGATTAGGTTAATTGTTAGGCAAGTGGTCAGAGAAGGACCCCCACCCCCCAACCCCAAGAAAGGCTTAAATCACAGGAACAAAATAAGCTTCTGTCTCACTGCTCCCAATCTTACACACAGTCCTGATGTGGAATGTGGGGTCGCAGCTCCACGTTCACCCGAGTTCAGGTGCTGTCTGTGTGGAGTTTGTACGCTCTCCCCTTGTCTTGGACCAACAGGTCGGTCGCCTGACGAAGGCACCCGAACCCCCCGTTGAAACGCCGGCATCCGGGGCGGTGGAGGAATTGGTTGAAAAGAGCGCGTTGCTCCCACCCCCCTCCCATGGTTGGAGAGGGATTAAACTGCGATCACACGGCGCCGGGCTCGTCTCCACAAAAGGAGCGGGAGGCAAGGTCCGCCGCGCACGGAGCGAGGGGGAAGGCATCGCCAACGAGACGTTTGGTCCGGCATTGCTGCTGAAGCGCAGACCCAGCAAGGATGGTCCCCAACTCCAGCCGCGTCTGTGTGTCCGGGAGCTGGGCGGGCTGAGTGCGGTGCTCCGATCCCCGGGATTCGGGACTCTGAGATCCCTCCACACCTCCGGCGTCTTCATTTTCACCTTCAGTGTGCATGCGCTATACTGGCGCGGCGGCCAGCGGGCCAACTCTAATATATATTTAATATGATCTTGCGGGCCAAATATAATTATATCGGCCCGCGGGCCAGAGTTTGACATGTGTGCTTTAAAGAGATTGGGGTTGGATAAATTTCAAATTGCATTTGTATATTTAGCATTGTCCGTAGCTCGAAAATGTATAGCAAGTACGTGGAAAGATAATACAGTGATTAATATAATGCGATGGTATAATGAAATGAAAGCTTGTATTGTCATGGAAAAAATTACATGTATTTTGCATGATAATTATTCTTTTATTGTTTAAAAGTGGTCCTATATTTGGACTCTATGTATTTAGATGTACTTTGATTTATTTTATTTTTTAGTTTTTCTTTATATATTTCTCTGGCTGAAGAGGTGCGAGGATTTAATTTAAAAAGTTTTTAAAAAAAAAGTTATGAAAAAATGTTGGCAGGTGCCCGAACAAAATGGTAAAAGTCCCACCAACTCCCACAAGTACTTTGACTACACTTCTTCACACCCAATCCCCTGTAAGGATTTGATTGCCTACTTGCAATTTCTGTGTCTCCACTGCATCTGTTGCCAAGATTAGGTCTTTCAGTCCAGATCACCTGAAATGGCCATCTTATTCCACAAATATGGCTTCCCCATCCACCACCTTCAATTCAGTCCTTACATCCTCCATTTCCTGTTCATCTGCCCTGACCACTTCTGCCCCCAGATGCAACAAACACATGATTCCCCTTGTTCTTACTACCACCCCACCAGCCTCCATATCAAACACATCATCTTGTGTAATTTCCCCTACTTAAAACATGATCTCACTATGAGGCACATCTTCCCCTCTCTGCCTTCCATAGGGACGGTTCCCTCCATGACTCCCTCAAACACTCGTACCTCCCCACCAATCGCCCCTGGCACCTTCTCTTGTGGCTGCAGGAAGTACGAGACACGCCTACATCTTATCTCTCACCACAATTCTGGCCCCAAACAGTCCTTTCAAGTGAAGCTACACTTCACTTTTATATCTGTGGGAGTGATCTACTGCATCCAGTGCTCCCTTCGTGATCTTCTCTACATCGAAGAGACTGGGCGCAGACTGGGATATTGCTTTGCTATGCACCTTTGTTCTGTTTGCATTAGTAACAGGTCTTTCAATGGCCAACCATTTCAGTTCTGTGACCCACTCCCCTACTTGCATGTCTGTCCATGGTCTCATGTACTGTCCCACCAAGACCATTTGTAAACTGGAGGAACCGCACTTGATTTTTCATCTGGGCACTCTCCCACCAGATGGCATTAACATTGACTTCTCCGGTTTCTACTAACCTACTGTCCAGTCTCCCTCCCTTCCCTTTCCGCTAGCTCTCCACCCAATTCCCTCTCCATTCACAGTGCCATTCCTCCTCCCCTGCTTGCTGGAGTGCCCTCCCTCCCTTATCCATCTATTATCTCCTCCCTTTGGGACTGTACTCCTCTTACCCTTGCCCCTCTGCCATTTTGTTCAGGTGCTGGCCAACATTTTTTCATACCTTGATGATGGCTCAAGACCGAAACGTTGGGCATCTAGACCAGCCATTCTCAACGGAGGGGACAGCATATTTATGTAAAAGTCTTGTTTTTACCTCGTAACATAAATATCTTTTTAATGTAGTTAGTAGGAGAGAAGGCAAAAAGCAAAACTGGACTGCTTCACAGGGAAGGGGGCCTTTGAGCAAAGACTGGATTTGGAGAGGGGGGTGTTAGTGGGTGGAGGAGTGAATAGCAGAAAAAAGGTTGAAAATGGCTGATCTTGATCAAGTATTTCTGATATGATATCTGGTGAAATTCCTACTTCAACAACCAGGGATGTTAAGGTGGATGTATATAGGTAAGGAGGCTGGTAACGGATGTAGGAAGAGGTGCAGCTTCTATTGCAGTAGGACCTGATTGTAACCTGAATTTATCATTACATTCTGTTCTATCTCCAGGGGAATTGTTGACAGAAGATCTGTTTACATGGTTGTGGTATGGCAAAGTGGTTCCTGAGGCTTGGAGCAGCAGGGTTAACGGTGTCAAGTCTATATGCTGCCACGCATGTGGACCCAAATGATTTCGGAATTATTAGAATTGGACGAGCTGTTGCCACGGTAAGTAATGCCACTAAAACAGAAAAAAATCACTTTTACACGAGGATTTGATTTTGGGTTTCTACCCTACTGTGTTAACAGTAGAAGCGTAGTTGCATAGTAGAGAAACAGACCCTATGAGCCACAGAGTCCTTGCTGCCATCAAGAACCCATTCCTGTTCATCCTGCACTAATCCTATTTTTAAAACACCCCCTTGAGTTTTTAAAAAATATGCCTTTAAGGATTTTTATTATACAAGCTAACTATTTCAAAATTTGCTTGGCTGGCATCCTAATCTTAATGTTCAACTTGCTAAAGCGCCTGCTGCATTTATTCTATCCTACAACGAATTGTGCATTCCTATCACTGCTGACCTCCCTGATTTTCACTGATTCCCAGGCCTCTGGTTTAGAATTTTAATCTCTTTACATTGTTTTGAGGAGTTCCTCTTTCTTTCATTTTTTTTTTCTGGCCTCATTCAACTTCATAACTTCTCTGTTCAGATTCTGGCCTGATTTATTTCATCCTAGTAACATTTTTCCATCGAAGGCTTGCTTGGCAATATTGATTCAGTTTTGGTTGTTCATCTCTAAATTTGCATTTATTGAGAAGAAAAATAGAATATAGGAGGAAGTTTGCAGTGCACATAAAAGCTGACTGCAAAGTTTATACAAATATATAAAAAGAATATGATTAGAGAAGTCTTGTAGATGCCTCCAGTCAGAAATTGGAGAATTAAAAGGACTGCATAGGGTGGGCGTGGAGAAGATATTTCCAGTGGTTGGAGAGTCTTGGACCAGAGTGTACAAATTCTCCCTTTAGAATAAAGATGAGAAATTTCTTCAGCCAGAGGGTTGTGAATCTGTGGAATTAGTTGCCACAGACTGCTATGGAGGGCATCTTCGGGTACATTTAAAGTGGAGGTTAAATTTAAATTTTAAATGTAGACATACAGCATGGTAACAGGTCCTTCTGGCCCATGACCCCATGCCGCCTATATACCCCCAATTAACCTACAACCCCTGTATTTTATGAAAGGTGGGAGGAAACCCACGCAGACGAGGGAGAATATACAAACTCCTTATAGGAGTTGGGTGCTGGTGCTGTATAGCCCTGTGCTAACTGATATGCTAACCTTGCTGCCCTATTTGATGGGCTCTTGATAAGTAAGGGGGTCAAGGATTTATTTGGAGAAGGCAGGACAATGGGGTTGAGAGGGAAAAGTACATCAACAGGATTCAAATGGTGGAGCAGACTTGATGGGGAACAGGAAAATAGAAGATGAACAAGTAATTTGGCAAATGGGGAACAGTGACTCATAAGGCCTAGTGAAATACGCATCATCGATAACTGATGAATTCCTTAGTCCTAAGTTATAGCCTAAAGTACTGAAGGAAGCAATTGTGGAATTAGTGAATGAAATGCCTATCATTTTTCAGAATTCTACAGACTATGGAATGGTTTTGACAGACGGCTAATGTAACCCCACGATTCAAAACGAGAAAGCTCAAAACTGCAGATTGGTTAGCCTAACATCAGTTGTGGGGAGAAAATGGAAACTCTTATAAAGGATGAGTTGGAAAATATCAATGGGATTAGTGGAAGCCAACATGAATTTTGAAAGGGAATTTGTATTTGATAAACTTATTGAAGTTTTTCTTGGTGGTGTAACTGTTTGAATAGATATAGAAAAGTGAGCAGATGCGGTGTGCTTGGATTATCAGAAAGTCTTTGATGAAGTCCCTCAAAACGGGTTCATAAATTAAAGGGCTTCGTATTGTGGATAAAGTGCACGGATTCAGAATTGGTTGATAGAATAAATGTTTTTCTTAAGATGGCAGGCCATAAC
Source organism: Narcine bancroftii (assembly GCF_036971445.1). Classification (NCBI taxonomy): domain Eukaryota; kingdom Metazoa; phylum Chordata; class Chondrichthyes; order Torpediniformes; family Narcinidae; genus Narcine; species Narcine bancroftii. The sequence goes on along the minus strand of NC_091470.1, from coordinate 19,581,096 downwards.
TTGCTTGGGTCTGACCTTGTTGTATATAAATTATATTGATGAGGGGACAGAGTGTAATATTTTGAAGTTTGGGAATGACACTAAACTGGATACAATTGTGCACATTGAGGAGGATGAAAAGGGGCAGTTTTGACAGATCGAATGGCATAATCATGGTCGATATGTTCTATTGTGGGCCAATGTAAAGTTATCCCCTTCACTAGCCAAAGCAGAAAGGCAGTGTATTTAGTTAGACATACAGCATGACAAGACACTCTTCTGCCCCATGAGCCCAAAATACCAATTAACCTACAATCCCAGGACATATTTGAAAGGTTGGAGGAAGCTGGAGGAGAGACACACAGATACAGAGAGAATGTACAAATTCCTTACAGACAGTGCTGGATTCGAACCCTTGATGCTGGCGCTTTAATAGTGTTAAGCTAACTGTGTTGCCCATATTATTTAAATTGCGTTTACTTTTGGAGGTGTAGATGAATAAATAGACACAGTGGGATGTTCTTTTGCACGAGTCACCAGAAGGAAATAATGCTGATGCAGCAATTAGTTCAGATGGCATATGGTTTCTTGGCCTTCATTGTAAGAGGTTTTGAGTGGAGGAACAAGGATATCTTGCTACAGTTTTAAACAGGTCTTGGTGAGCCCATACTTGGAGTATTGTGTGCAATTTTAGTCTCCTTGCCCACAAAAAGGAAGAGAGATTGCAACAATGGATCACCAGACTGATAGGACTACTGAACAAGGTGATACTACGTCAACTAGATTTGCATTCATTAGTGTTCAGGAGAATGAATAGTCTGTAGAATTCTGAAAAATGATAGGCATTTCATTCACTAATTCCACAATTGCTTCCTTTAGTACTTTAGGCTATAAATTAGGACTATCAATGATGCGTATTTCACTAGGCCTTATGAGTCACTGTTCTACTGCACTGAAACAAGTCCCATTTGCCAAATTACTTGTTCATCTTCTATATTCCTGTTCCCCATCAAGTCTGCTCCACCATTTGAATCCTGTTGATGTACTTTTCCTCTCAACCCTATTGTCCTGCCTTCTCCAAATAAATCCTTGACCCCCTTACTTATCAAGAGCCCATCAAATAGGGCATTTCTAATTGAAACATAGAATTCTGAGGCTTGGGGAGGATGTGTCCTATGATCGGGATGTGAAAAGCAAAAGTCATAGCCTCTGACCAAAAGGCAAGAGATTTAGGACTAAAATTAGAATTTGTTTCTCTCTGAGGATAGTTAACCTTTAACATGGTTTAACCTATTCAGTTTTATGTCATCTGATGAAAGTGTTCTCTGATCCTCAGTGCAAAAACATGCAAACACACATCCAGACCTAACACACATGCATACAAATGATTCATAAAAAGTACATATTTAAAAATAAATACAATACAAGTCTGATTATTCAAAATCAGGTTCTCCAAAATCCTCATTTATCCAAGTTTTTTTGGAGCTGAACTGACTGGGGACCTCGGGGCCACCGGCGGCGGCAGCAGCGGGACCTCGGTCTCCCAGCGGTGGCAGCAGTGGGAACCTTGGGCTCCTGGCAGCTGCAGTAGGGACCTCAATCTCCCGGGCAGGAGCAGAACCCTCGGGCTCCATGCGCTTGCGGGGCCTCGGTGGGGAGCTGTTGGTGATTGCCACTGGTTTTTTTTGGTGAGAATGAAACATTAATGTTTAAAAATTGTTGTTTGTTGTTATATAAAAACACTGTTACAAGTGATTTGCTGTTGCTACTGGGCTGTTTTTTAAAAAAAAAATATCCAGTTCTCTGGGAGAAAAAAAAAGTTTATCCAAAATGGGCCTGATCCTGACCATTTCAGATAATCAGAATTGTACTATATTTAATAAACAGTAGATTCTTGGAGGGTTTGTATGAATAGTTGTTCTGTAGAACCTGTGGAATTTACTAGCATAGAGGGCTGTGGAGAATGTTACCACATATATTTAAGGAGGATGGAGATAAAGTTTTAGACTTGGAAGATACTGAAGGATTGGGGGGATAGAGCAGGAATTTTAGTGAAGCGGTAGAGGATCAGCCATGATTATATAGATTTTATATATAAAGTAGGCTCAAGGGCTGAATAAGCTCCTCCTGCTCCCAATTACTGTGTAAGTCTTTTAGACTTTCTTTAAAATGCACCTCTTTGACTTTTTGTTTTGTCCTCTTCGTATCTCCTCTATTTGCTCGGTTACCATTTTTGATTGGTTTGCATCAGCTCAACTTAATCTATTTAAAGCCTCTTTGGTCTGTATGACCAACTCAGCTGCTTTTTTTTGTTGTGGGATTGTCAAATTTAGATACAGTTTCTCCGTTCTGGTTGTTGTGGGACAGCATAAATCTTTCTTACAATTTTTGTGGATGCCTCTTATCCCTGTTCCATCCTCTTCCAATGAACCCAGGATGGATCGTTCCATTTTGACAATAATAACTGTTGTGTCCCAGGCATTCTCTGCCTTTTTTGATTTTAGAAGTCACGCCTTGAAGTATGACATACATGAAGAGACAAAATCATTCACTGGTGATTTTTTTTCCCCAACTTGAAACCTGACCTCTCCCCATATAAACAGTAAGTGACAAAGGTTTGCATGAATGGGAAGTGGATGCCCTTTAGTCCCATGAGTAGGGGGAAGGAGTCGGGGTACAGTCACCTAGAAAGGGGGAAAGGGATTGAGGAGCTGGACCAATCAGTGTAAGGAATGAGATGTCCAGTCAGCAATGAAGAGGAAGATGGGAAGCATCCAGTAACCACAAGGAGTTGTCAAACAGCTAGCCTATGTATCTACTCACAATCAAAGTGGAGTAGCATGAATTATGATGGGAGGAGGATATTATCTATTAGTAGATGCTCAAGTAGCACAAGTAATGGATAAAGGTTCTGTTTTGTTCGTTTCAGACTGCAATGATCAGTTATGACTACATTACCTCACTAAGGGGCCTAGAGTATGGGACAGAAGAATACGAATCTATCAAGTCAAAAGTAAGTCGAACTCCTTGTGCTTGAATGTAACTGAGCTTTCACTAATCTGAAAATTCCTGTAATACCATGGAAGTGTTCGATTTAAAGATGCTGAGGGAGTGTTGTCCACGTGGTCAATACTATGTAAAAGTTGATCCCTTATTTTTGGCCCCAAAATCAAGTATTTTCCATAAATCATGTAAAATAAATAAAATAAAATAAAAAAAATTAAAATCCTATTTTTGGCCCCAGCCATACACCCACCGGAGCTCCCAATGCCCCGATTGTCGAATGACCGTGCGGTCCTGGCCATCCGAGCTACCGACGCCTTGAATGATGCAGATACTTAACCTTGGTCAAAAGTAGTATACTTGTACAGGTTGAATCCCCTTATTCAAAATGCCTGGAATCAGAAGTGTTTTGGATTTAAAAAAAATTTTGGAACACCATTTTTAAAAATGCACTCATTCACTCAGACTTAAAGATACATGCATTCACATTACAATACAAGTATTTACATTTGCATCTACCCACTATGTTGCACTACTTATGTCCGCTATATCCCATTCGCCGATTGGGATTTCTGAATTCTATTACTTATTAACTTTTGGGACCACTGATGAAAAAAGTTTCTGATTTTGGATCATTTTGGATTTTTGATATTTGGAGAAGGGGTATTCAACCTAAACTTTACCCTAAAAATTGGTCCTCAAAACTTGACTATTGCATGAGTATATATGGTAGAAATTTAAAAATTAGAAGTGGAATGAATTTGAACTTTGAACCCTTGAAGCCTGATCTCCTATTTAATATGATCATGGCTCAGCATCCAAATTTGACCCCAGGTTCACTTTCTAACCATATCCCTTGATCTTTTCAGCTCTTAATATTGCCCTATCTCTTCCTTGAATATATTGAATAATTTGGCCTCCATGATCTCCAGTGGTTGGGAATTCTGCAGATTCCAAAGGACTTGTTCCCATATCCTTGAACTTCAGAACTTCCCCCGATCAGAAATGTCTTTCCTTCATCTAAATGTCCAGTTCCAGCATGATTTTGAGTTACAATGACGTCTTCTTTTACTGTCTCCACTCTGGTGAATGTAAGATGAATTGATCCAATCTCTGTTTATGCATTAGCTCTGCCATTCTGAAACCTTTGGTGCATCCTATCTTTAGCAGGAACATCCTACTCTGAGAAGGAGTACAAAACTTTTCATAAAACAATGTATAAAAAAAAAACCTGCTGGAGGAACTTGAAGGGCAGGCAGCATCTGTGGGGGAGAAGGATAGTTCACTATTCCACTGTAAAGTCTGCTTAAAGTATCCCTTTGCCTCTATAAATGCTCCTGGACTTACTGAGTTGCTCTGACAATTAGTTTCTTGATCCATATTGTAACATGTGCAGTCTGCTTTATCTCCTAGTACTCAAGATGTGGTCTCACCAAACCCCTGTTCAATTTCAGTAAGAAATCGCTGCTCCTGTACCCAAATCTTCTCGCTCAGACAGCTAACATACTATTTGCTTTCTTAACTACTGGTTGAGACTGCATGCATACTTTTATCGATTGGTGCACAGACTGAAGTGCCAGTTAATGAAAAAATCGAAGGCCGTGTAGTTAACCAGGAATCATGGCTTTTATTAGTAGTAACTAAGTAGTACAATAATGAATGATAATGCGTGCATACACAGTTATAGCCAAGGGGAGTGTCTTTAGTGGTAGAGATAATACATGTCCAATGTCAGCAAAGCAGACTAAGCACAGCGAAAGACTGACAGCATGACACAGATTCATCACACAGACACACTGAGATCTTGCTGCACCTCCCTCTTTCCTGATCTCTCACCATTTGGATATGGGGTTAGTGTAGGAAAGTGCTATTTTTGTTTAATGTCAGAGCAAGTGCAAGGGATTGAATTGCCTACTCCTGCTATTTGTTGTATGGAAGAGCTTTAAGAAGCACTAGAGAATAAGGGAAGAAAAGGCACATTAAAAAGAATGGCTGTACTTTCCACAATGATAGGCTTGAAAGCAGGATCTTCTTACATTATTTGAGCAAATAATTCCGTTTAGATTACCAAAATCCTGGAACCTCCTGCCTAACAGTACCAGGAGTGCTTGCATCTAATGGAATGCAATGTTTCACCCCCACCTTCTCAGAGGACGTGCCAAGAAGAAGAAATTAAGTCTTCAAACAGTATGAGATCACCAGGACAGAGATTTCTGTAGAAATTTGGACTTTTGCCCAACATGATCCTGTTGACCAAGACATTCCCCCTTCAAAAGAGCAGCAAGAATGCAGTGGGTTACATTGCCGAAAAGGAATCTGATTAAATAATGTGGAGATATATCTGTGAAGAAAGAGAAGGGGAATGAATTGTATGAATTGGTATCTCTGGGAGCTGACACAGGTACAATGGGCCATATGGCTCCCACTCCATAAATCTTATTCTACACCATGTGCAAGTCACAAGGACAGCAAGTTCAGAGATCTAGTGCCAACACTATGTGCTGGGTATATGTTTTATAACATACTGTTTAATGCAAATAATGAATGCAGTGTACCATGGCATGCCTTGGTAAAGGTTGCATTACAAGGCAGATTTGGTTTAATAACATGTTGGGAAGCAGATTGATGGGCTTACTTAGCGTAAACTGTCTGTTTTGGAAAGCAATATCCATCTTGATATCCACTGTCGATAAACCAATCTAGATCTCAGATAGGTTGTCACTGTTCCTGAGTACTTTGTGTGAAGTTTGAAATTTACATTGCATATTTGTTAAATGATGTGTCCTTTCATTTCATGCCCTGTACAGTACACCTAAAGCCCCACAGTTCAGTGTTTGGTTTCTTAACAGCTTCTTTGCTTTCATTAGGCTACATTTTGCACATGTAACAACAGTGACCACAGTTGAAATTACTAGCTGTAAAGTAGTTTGGGTCCCTCTGTGTGGGATGGGAAAGATGCCTATACATGGAAATATCGAAGAGGAGCCCTTGCTCCAATTCCTATTACACCATGCTATACAGGAGGGAAAAGAGTGATGATATTTTCTTCTTTTTAATTTTTAAATGATTTTTACTCAAGTTTAAAAACAAAATTGTAAATTAGGTTGGTGGATTTGAATGTGTGGGAAATAAATAATTGTGGGTAAGAAGTCATGTAATGAAACCTCTAAAAATATGCCCAACTTCCTGATGTCGGACAGTAGTCGATGGGTGAAACCAGCTCTAGATTTAAAACATTTTCCTTGTTTCAAATTCCACCTCTGCCCATACAGTGGCACTTTGAGGTGAAAGAAACACACACAATGCTGGATTTACTCAGCCTATTATTCAGCATCCACAGAAGGCAATAGAAAGTTGTCAAATCGGGCTGAAACTCTTCAACAGTTATTTTTGACTATCTCAGTGGTTCTCAACCTTTTCCACTCGCATACCCTATGCCATCGGTGCTCTATGATTAATAAGGGATTGCTTTAGGAGGTATGTGAGTGGGAAGGGAAGGTTGAGAACCATTGGACTATCTATTGCCTTCCCAGCCTGCTGAGTTAATCCAGCATTTTATGTGATTCTCCAGTTTTACAGCATTTGCAATCTCTCTTGTTTACTGTGAGGCTGAAGCTTAGTGCAGTGTACCATGTTAGGTTGTATATTTAATTTGATTTGTATTGTTTTGAAGCTATTATTGGCAAGGCCCGTGCTTAATACCTGTCACTAGATACCCTTGAAGGGAGTAAAGTGCATTGGTTGCATTCTGTGAGTTAAGGATTTCCAACAGTGGTGTCAGATAGGGAGTTCCAGGAGTGTGATCCAGTCACAAAATATATAGTAAAATTCCTGTTATCCGGAATTCACTCAACCGGTAGCCTCAAGCAACCAGCAAAAAAAAAACCTGCAGAAAATAACTAGGTAAAAAATATGAACGTATAGAATTGGAGTCATCTCGCGATCAGTTTGTCAATACATGCAACATGCAATCTCAAGCAACTGGCAAAACCACTTCGCATCTAGCAATCCTCATAGATGCCAGATACTGGGGGTTTTACTCTAGTGTGCTATACTATGTATGTGGTAGGAGGGGGCCCATAATGGCTTTGTGGATTTGTTGCTTGGATTCCAATTACAAAATCAATTTGCAGAATCCAAGAGCAAAACATTACCACTGCTGAAAACCTGTAATTAAAAACTGGAGATGCTGGAAATGCTCAGCAAATGGGGCAAAATCTGTTTTGAGAGGGATAAAATTGACATTTATGGTCAACGACTTCATCAACAGAATTGAAAAATGTAGGAAATGAACCAAATTTTAAATCACAGATAAAGCAGGAGGGAGAAAGACAGGTGAAGGGGAGGTTTGGTGTTGGAATAGAGACCTGGAGAGGATGATTGATGTGAGTGATGCTTGGATGGAAACTAGACATCCAAGACAGGTTAAGGGCAGGAAGAATGTTCCCAAAGTCCAGAACAAAGGGTCATAATCTAAGGTTAAAGGGTAACTTATTTAGGACTCAGAGTTGAGAACTTGTAGAACTCTCTACCCCTCAAAGTTGTTGGGAGTTGACTGTGGCCCTATTAGCTAAAGGGATTGTGGGTTATGGAGAGAAAGCAGGAATAAGGCGCTGAAGTCGTATGATCATGAAGGATCGAAGGAAGGAATAGCTTTCTCATGCATCTATTTTCTATGCTTCAAGGAACTGGGTGATATTGGGTGTAAATATGAGGAAATTAATGAAATTAGCAAAACACTGAACTTTTGCTATGAGGCAAGATTCTAAACACCTGCTCACAGGCACTATTGTTAAGTTTGAGGGAAAAATGGCTTTAAGAGAGAACTTCCCAGCATGGCTATGATGTTGTGGCAAAGAATAACATGTTTTTATTCTCCCATTGAAATGTTTGTTTCCTTGATTCCTGCCAATGGGCTTGGCTATTGTTTGGAGTGGCATCGAATTTAGGTAAGTAATGCACAGAAACATGACAACAACCAGATATTCTTTTTTAGTATGTTAATGAAGCATATAAGGATAACCGAGGAGGTAGTGATGACTGTGTTGAAAAAGATAAAGGTGGATAAATCTCCGGGACTGGACAAAATATTCCCAAAGACCCTCAGGGAGGCTTGTGGACAGATAGTGGGGCCATTAACAGAGATATTTAGGATGTCATTGGCCACGGGGGTAGTGCCAAAGGATTGGAGGATGGCGCATGTGGTTCCGCTGTTTAAGAAGGGGTCCAAATGTAAACCTGGGAATTATAGGCCCGTGAGTCTGACGTCTGTGGTGGGCAAGTTGATGGAAAGTGTTCTGAGGGATGGTATTTACAAATATTTGGAGGTACAGGGATTGCTAGAGAGTAATCAGCATGGTTTTGTCAGGGTAAGATCATGCTTGACAAACATGATTGAGTTTTTCGAGGGGGTTACAAAAAAGGTTGATGAAGGGAAAGCTGTGGATGTTGTCTATTTAGTCTTTAGTAAAGCTTTTGACAAAGTTCCCCACAGGAGGTTAGGAAAAAAGGTGGAGGCATTAGGTATAAATAAGGAGGTAGTGAAATGGATTCAGCAATGGTTGGATGGGAGGTGTCAGAGAGTAGTGGTAGAAAATTGTTTGTCCAATTGGAGGCCGGTGACTAGTGGAGTTCCTCAGGGATCGGTCCTCGGTCCTCTATTGTTTGTTATATATATTAACGATCTGGAAGTAGGGGTGGAGAATTGGATAAGCAAGTTTGCGGATGATACAAAGATTGGTGGTGTTGTGGACAGTGAGGAAGATTACCGTAGATTAAAAGGTGATTTAGGAAGGCTGGAGGTGTGGGCTGAGAAATGGCTGATGGAATTTAATACAGATAAGTGTGAGGTGTTACATTTTGGAAAGGCAAATCTAAATCAGTCGTATGCATTAAATGGTAGGCTATTGAGATGTGCAGAGCAACAAAGGGATTTAGGAGTTGTGGTAAATAGTACCCTCAAGGCTGATACTCAGGTCGATGGTGTGGTGAAGAAGGCATTTGGAATGTTGGGCTTCAGAAATCGGAGTATTGAATTCAAGAGTAGGGAGGTTATGATGAAATTGTACAAGGCAAATTTGGAGTACTGTGTACAGTTTTGGTCACCAAATTATAGGAAAGATGTAAACAAAATAGAGAGAGTGCAGAGAAGGTTCACGAGAATGTTGACAGGATTTCAAGGTTTGAGTTACAGGGAAAGGTTGTGCAGACTAGGGCTTTTTTCTCTGGAGCGTAGAAGATTGAGGGGGGACTTGATAGAGGTGTTTAAGATTTTAAAAGGGACAGACAGAGTAAATGTGGATAGGCTTTTTCAATTAAGAGAGGGGGAGATTCAAACTAGAGGGCATGGTTTAAGATTGAAGGGGGAAAGTTATAAGGGGAACATGAGGGGAAATTTCTTTACGCAAAGGGTGGTAGGGATGTGGAATGAGCCGGCAGACGTGGTCGAGGCGGGATCATTGGTTACATTTAAGGAAAGAATGGATAGTTACATGGAGAGGAGAGGACTGGAGGGGTATGGACCGGGTGCTGGTCAGTGGGACTAGGAGGGTGGGGATTTGTTACGGCATGGACTAGTAGGGCCGAACTGGCCTGTTCTGTGCTGTAAGTGGTTATATGGTTATTATATGGATAACTAAGGGATTAGTTCAGAAAAGTAGCACCTAAGTACTTATTAAAAGTTGGAGAATGCATGAGGGACATCTTGATGATGAATTGTGGCAGTCTGTTTCCTAGAGTAGGAGAATCTAAGACCAGAAAAGATGGTGGGATTTAGAAGGGACGTGAGGAAACAGGTCTTCATTCAGAGGATTCACCAGGTGCCAAACATAATGGGAGATTTAGACAGGTAAAAGCCTTATTGGGCAGCTCAGTGCTGCAGCAGTGCCAGTGACTCACTGTCTGCAAGGAGTTTGTGTGTTCTTCCCATGTCTGCATGGGTTTCCTCCAAGCTCTCAGGCTTCCTCCCACTGTTCAAAATGTACCACGGGTGTAGGTCAATTGGGCATAATGATGCAGCATGGCCTCGTGGGTGGAAAGAGACTGTTATCATGCGGGGGTTTAAAAAAAAATGCAGGAAAGTGGGATAAAAGGAGGAGGGAACGTTGTTCAGCATGGACAAGTTGGGATTGTGGCCCTGTTTCCATGCTACAAGACTGTGACTCTCATAGGAAAAATCTTTAGCACTGATTATATGAAAATTATAACTTATTGAATGAAAGGTATTTACTTGAGGCAGGTTGATGGGAAAGGGAATGTCTGACTTATCACTGGGGATCGCCTCGATGAAACACACACAAGCATTGGACAGGATAACCCCATTCAACCAATCATCTCGTCACTGCCTGCCACCCTCCCCAGATACTCAATATTTTTACAACCAGTAAATGCATTCAGAACTTTTTTTTTATTATGAATTGGAGCAGTGATCAATTCTTGGAGAGAGTCGAACTATCTTGAATGGTTGACACTCTCCAGCCTCGTTTTGTGATGCCATACCTGCCTCTTGGAAATGCATGTCCCACAATGAACCAATCAACCTTTCCAACTCGTCTAGTTGCCACATCCCTCCCAGATGGTAATTCCCTTTATCCTCTTACATTCAGAGACTTGAGCACAAAAATATAGACCAAATCTCAAGTCCAGTAATGAAGGGGTGTTGTACAGAAGGAAGATTCATCTTTTGAAAGCAGAACTTTCCGTTTAATGTAAAATGTTCCATGTTATTGTTTAAACAGCAGCAGAATTCTGCTGCACTTTAATTCCCGCATGATAACAGTCTCTTTCCACCCACGAGGCCATGCTGCATCATTATGCCCAATTGACCTACACCCGTGGTACATTTTGAACAGTGGGAGGAAGCCTGAGAGCCTGGAGGAAACCCATGCAGACATGGGAAGAACACACAAACTCCTTGCAGACAGTGAGTCACTGGCACTGCTGCAGCACTGAGCTGCCCAATAAGGCTTTTACCTGTCTAAATCTCCCATTATGTTTGGCACCTGGTGAATCCTCTGAATGAAGACCTGTTTCCTCACGTCCCTTCTAAATCCCACCATCTTTTCTGGTCTTAGATTCTCCTACTCTAGGAAACAGACTGTCACAATTCATCATCAAGATGTCCCTCATAATTTCATAAATGTCAATAAGATCCCTTTTCAACTTTCTATACAGATAGAGCCCAACTTACGATGTTCCGACATGATATTCAAAAGTTACGATGATCAGAATCAGTTTAGAATAAAGGTAAGTCAGGGTTTACCTGGATCATGTTTTGATGGATCCAACACCTTTTTAAACAATGTGCAGATTGCCATCGCTGGGGAGGAAGAGAGATTGAAGAGAGTAACAGCAATCTGCATGTGTTCCAAATCACAGTGATGCCCTTAGTTATCTGACACCACCTCGGGATCCCGGCAGCAGTAAGGACGTTGGTCTCCTGCCAGAAGCAGTGGGGACGTCGGCCTCCCAGCAGGGACAAGGCAGAATACTACCAGTAGAGGCAGACCCAGACAAGATAATCTCACTTTACGATGCGAGTCCTAGAACGGGATCCCATTGTAAGTAGGGGTCTACCTGTACTCTAAGGAAAACGTGCCTAAATTTTCCAGAGAGCTTTGAGTTTATCTAGTCCTGAGTAGAGGAGGTCCATGCTCACTGAAGTGGCAGCTTTGTGATAAAGTACAATGACTGTAACTTTTGAGATGAATGAACAGGAACAAATTCTTCATCAGATGAAGTGTTCCTGTGATTCTTATTGTTGGAGTGAAGCAGGCTGTTACCTTTAATCTGACAAAATAAGAATGAACCGTTTGCAAAATCGTCTGTGGATCCTTATTTGAAATAACCTTGCCCTTTTAGTGAGGCTTCAATCTAAATGTTTACCAATGCTAATTAAGATTAATTATTAATAAAGTGCATCAATGGCTTATTTTGGCATTTTAAAAATTTATTCATTTCACACTTGGGGAGGGAGACAACTAAATCCCAATGAGTTCGGCAACACAGCTATGCAGTTGTTGCAGTGGAAATAATCTGGAAAAGAATTGTACTTTTCTGTCACCATGAACTCCAGCTGCCAATTCCCAGCTCAGTTGGTCCTGTTTGGAAAGAGAAGGTTGAGAGCAGATATCTGAGAAATGGAGGAAATGCGAACAAGGGCTTCATAGAAGGGAAGAGGGAAACACGATGGGCTGCAGATGTTGTGATTGTAGTAAACACACTGAAATGCTGGAGGAACTCAGCCGGTCTTTTCAGCATCTAAAGGAGACAAAGATATATTGCTGACATTTTGGGCCTTCTTCAAGGAAAAATCAGGAAAGACAGAAGGGTTTGGAATCCTCCCCCATTATTTGAATTCTGAGACTTTCTGATTTTTCCTTGAAGAAACTCCGGCAATATATCTTTGTCTCCTTTAGATGCTGAAAAGACCGGCTGAGTTCCTCCAGCATTTCAGTGTTTACTGCAATCACCGCATCTGCAGCCCATCGTGTTTCCCTCTTCCCTTCTATTGTAGTTGATGGAGCCCTTGTTTGCATTTCCTCCATTTCTCAGATATCTGCTCTCATCCTTCTCTTTCCAAACAGAACAATGATAGAGTTCTCCTATCCCTTGCCTTTCACCCAACCAACCTTTGCATTCAGTACATTAGCCTTTATCATTTCTGCTAATTGCAGCAGTATTTTACCATGAGCCACATCTTCCTCTCCCCTCCCCTTTCCTGCTTTAGCAGGGGCCATTCCCTCTGTAACTGCCTGGTCTGATCATTCCTCCCTGACCTCTAGTACTTTTCCCTGCAACCAAAAGAAATCCTCTCTTAGTTTTAAAGGTACCCTGGACATTGCTGTGCTTAAGGGAGACAGTCTCTTTATGAGACCAAGTTCTTTTTTGTGAGTGAATGCTGATACGGTCTTTTGTACTGAATTGTTTTGCTATTTTTCTATCTGTGCAGAGTTGGCATCAGTGCGCAGTCATTTTATCAGAAGCGATAGTAGGTGCAAAAGATACACTACTGTGGAAGGTGAAAAACGGAAATATAATATTGAAGAAACACTTAGATAGGCAGTAATTGTGGAAAAGAACAGTCAATTTTTTAGATTTCTCGTCAGAAATGAAAATATTAGAGGTGTTAGGTTAAATGTTTTGAGGCGAGAGGATATGGGTGGAAGGGGTAAAAATGTAAAAATAAAAAGGGAGATCTCTGGAGGTGGGAGACAGAGTCATCATGTAAATGGGTTATTACCAACAAACTTTGTCTGACATGGAAGTGATTGTATTGACCCTTGTTGAATTGAATTTGTTTATTGTCATGTACATTTAGATACAGTAAAAAAAACTTTGTGCTATCCAGACAAGTCAACAAGACAAGTACAGCAAGCAGTGCAAAAGTTAAAACATAATTGTTGGGATAATTGTCTATTGTCATAGAGAAAAGAAGTCCAATAACAGTGGAAAATAAAATGTCCTTGATTCTACTGGTGCGCATCTTCAAACTCATGAATCTTGCCTGAAGGAAGAGGGGAAAAGAAACTATGACCAGGGTGGGAAGGGTCCTTTTAATTTGTTGGCTGTTTTCCCAAAGTTGTAGGGTGTAGATAGAGTCGATGGAGGGGAGCTCTCTGCAGCTCCTTGTGATCTTGGGCAGAGGATTTCCTATACCTAGCTGTGATGCATTGGGATAGAATACTCTCCATGGTGCCTCTGTTTTTATTTTAAAAAGTTAAGAGACATTGGGAACATGCCAAATTTTCTTCGGCTTCTGAGGTCGTCGAGGCTTAGGTGCATTTTATTCCCTGTGGTTTCAGTGTGGGTGGACCAGGACAAAATGGTGGTGATATTTACACCTAAAAACGTAAAGCATTCCAACATTTCCACCTCCGCAATATTGATGCAAACAGAGTGCCTCCCTATTTCCTGAAGTCCATGACCAACTCCTTCATTTAGCTGACGTCGAACATCGGGAACATAAGAAAGAGAAGCAGGAGTAGACAATCTGGCCTCTTTAATCTTCTCCACCATTAATAAAGGTAAGGGTTACATTATTGTCCTGTAAATACTACATTTAAACGTAACGTACATGAAATTCTTGAATTTTTGTTAACCATAAGGCAGACAGAGAGTCGCCACTTTGTCCAGTGCTCCTCACAGAAATCCCAGGCAGTCTCTCCTCCAAGTTCTGACCAGTCCTAAGCCTGCTTAGCTTTCGAGATCAGTCTGCATAGGAACACCAGGTGCCACAGAGCTAATCTGCTAGCCACCAGAGATGTGGTTTTAAAAAAAGTGGTAAACTTTCACAGTGGGCATGAGCCAGAGGATAATAGAAAATGAAAAAAGATTAAAATGAGCAAAATGTTAATGGTCACCACCCTGTACAACTTTGAGATTTTATTTGCAGCAGTAGATTGGAGAGTTTCAAAGAGTAAGGCAGTCCTCAACCAACACCACTGAAAGACTGCAGGTTTTCTTTCCCCTGTGCATGAGGGGATAGATTCCTATAGAGGCCTTTGATGTATAAATATTTGTGCATCCATAAGCTAGAGTAAACCTTAGAAGAAAAAATGGTCAACATTTTGGGCCAGTACCCTTCATTAAGGTGCATCCAGTATTGAGTGAAACATGAAAGTCTGTAGACATTGTGATTGTCGTAAAAACACAAATGTTGGAGCAACTAGCAGGTCTCATGACATCCACCGGTTATATATCTTACCTCCTGTGGACTGTGAGGCCTGCTGAGTTGCTCCAGTATTTCTGTGTTTTTACACCCAGTATTGATGAAGGTTTCTGACCTGAAATGTTGACCATCCTTTTTCTCCTATTTCTGTGTTCCCTCATCAAATTGCTTGGTGCTTCAGATTTCGGCACCTGCAGTCTCCTGTGTGTTTATCGTAAGCCTTGCTTGTTGCCCAAGATTGTAAAAAGTCAGAAAGTAATCTGTCTCCTCCTAGTATGGATGCAATGAATCGGAGCAACCCACACTTATTTTGACAAGCTGATATTTGCAGGTCATTCATCCAGTGGCCTCTGTGGAAGAATACAGGTGCTCAAGTTATTCCAGTTTGAAGTAGCTTATTTATTTCACAGATACATTTCCAATAATTTGACCAATACAGCTGGGAAATATTACTGTTTCTCACAGACCTTTTCTATGGCAAATTAATATTTATTAATTGATAAATAAAAGCCTTCGTTGGAGTGAAGAATTATTTAGTTTACCAAGAGGGTAACCTAATCTCTGGCCATGTAGTTTCTCTGGTAACCTGATGATGGTGGTGCTGGGTTGGTTAGAAATTGAGAATGTTTGAAATCATTGGAACCTGACAGATAATTACTATTACTCCAGTCTGATTCATTTCTCACCCTCTTCAGGGTTTCTTCCTTCTCCCATTCTTTCATTATGAAAATATTTTTAAAGAAAATATGATACAACAGGAAATTGTACGGGGAAAAGGAGGAAGCAGATGCAGCCTACTCCAAGAGATCCCAAAAGTATTGCAATCCACAAATTATTTTTAAAATATGGATACTAGATATACTTAGTAATAATTTTGAGGTAAAAACAATGAATAAGCCCATGGAGATAGTTATGGCAGCATGGGTTGTTGTCTTGACACCAGGATCAGAGGAACTCAGTGGGTTGGATACCTTCTCCAAGATGGGTTCTGACTTGAAACCTGTTTTTTGCTTTAGATTCCAGCATCTGCAATGTTTTGTGTCTCCTGGATACTATGTGGATTCAGTAGGAAAGTAGTGGGTCACAAAAGTGTAAAAGAGCAGATAGTATCCAAGTGATGGGTATAAAAGGTAGAAAGTGTTGGGATGAGAACTAACCAGCTTCATTCCCCATGCATGATGCTCCAATTAGCAAAGGATAGGGCAAAGAAGTAACTAGGCTAGATCAGTAGCTCTGTCCCATGCTTTGACCTTACTCCATATTAGAATTTATTGTCATGAATATGTGGCACAAAATTGTTTTTTTTTACCAGCATTACAGGTGCAAAAATTGCTATAAATTACATTTTTAAAAATAAATAAATTATCCCAAATAAGAGAAAACGTAAACTAGTGTCTGTGGTTCATTGTCCATTCAGAATTCTGATGGTGGAGTGGAAGAAGCTGTTTTTGTACCATTGGGTGTCCATCTTCAGTTTCCTGTACCTCATTCTTGATGGGAGCAATGAGGTGAAAGTTCTTGATGATAGAGGATGCTTTCTTAAGACACATGAAGACCAATGCCATGATGGCACTGGATGAGATCATGTTTTCAGAGGTTTGGGAATATTAGCAATCCTCAATGGTAAGTAGTTGAGGAAGAGTCTGTAATTTATTTGGACAGATTGGGAGAGAACGAGTTCACTCAAGTTTCAGGTTGACCCTCGGGAATTTGAAGTTCTTTACTCTTTCCACTGCTGACCCTTCGATGAGGTCTGGTTTGTGCTCTCCTGAAGTCCACAATCATTTCCTTAGTTTTGCTAATGTTGCGTGTGAGGTTGTTGTAACACCACTCAACTAGCTGATCTATCTCCTTCCTGTATGCTTCCTTATTGTTGTTTGTGACTCTGCCGATGACCTTGGTGTCACTGGAGAATTTGTAGATGGCATTTGAATTGAGCCTAGCTACACAGTGTTGGGTGTAGAGAGAATAGAGCAGTGGGATAAGCACACATCGTTGAAGTGTGGATTGTCAATGAGGAGGAGACGTGGTTACCGAATCACACTGACTGTGGTCTACTGATGAGGAAGTGAAGGATCCAGTTGTAGGGGGAGATGCAGAGGCCTAGGTTTTGGAGCTTGCTGACCAGTACTGAGGGGATGATGGTGTTGAAAGCTGAGCTGTGGTTGATGAAAAGCAACCTGATGTATATGTTACTGTTGTCTAGGTGATCCAGGGCTGAGTGGCAAATGAGTGAGATTGCATCTGCTGTGGAGAGATATTCACTGCTGTCTTGGCTAACTTGCATCTCTCTTTCTCAATTTTGATGAGAGGTCCTAGACCTGAAATGTTGATTGTTTCTCTCTCTATAGATGTTCCAGGATTTTCTGTTTTTATGTCAGTAGTCCCTGGTTTAGATGCAAGGGGAATGGAACTTGTATTAACAAGATTGGAACCATTTCATTGAGACTTTCTTTGTAGAAATGTATGACAATCTGGAAGTGTTGAATAGAATTTATTGTGCATCGAGATCATAACTTTGACAGTAAGTTTAAGGGCACTGAGTTGAGGAAGCAATCAGAACCATGGACATTGCACATAAAAAACAATCTTATGGAGGAATTCAGTGTAATGATTATTAATGACATTTCACATTGGGGGGAAAAAAAGGTACCATTATTGACACAGTACAATATTTAGAATGCAATATACATGAAATTCTTTAACTTTGTCTACCATAAGGAAGAGAGAAAGCTGTCAAGTGCCCTTCACAGAAATGAGGCCACAGCGAGGAATGAACTGGCAACCCCTGGTTTACAACACCAGTGCTCTAACCACTGAGCTATCAGAACCTGAGAGAATGATGAAGGGTTTCTACCTGAATGTTGACAATTCCTCACCTTAACCCCACCCCCTACATAGTGCTGCTCAACGTTCTGAGTTCCACCAACAGACTGTTTTCTGCTCTTTCCAGCATTTGCAATTTATTGTGCCTCATGGATATTGCATCAGCCTGTTGTCTAGGGTACGTCTCAGAGATATATATATATGTTGTTCTGTTTCCAAAAAAATTGATGTTGGGAAGCAATGTTGGAAAGATTGAGTTACTGATAAGGTAACCTATTGAGTTGGCAAGTGAGATAGATTGCCTATTGCAGTCATTGGCCACACATACATCAGGCTACTCCTCATTGACTACAGCTTAGCTTTCAACACCATCATACCATCAGTACTGGTCAACAAGCTCCAAAGCCTGACTCTCTGCACCTCTATCTGCAACTGGATCCTTGACTTTCTAATTGGAAGACCACCGTTGGTATGAATCAGAAACGATGTTTTCTCCTCACTGACAATCCACACAGGCACACTCTCTTCATGATGCTACTGGACATGTTGGTAATTGAGACCACATGTCAATACAGAATATATGGAATATGGAGAATTTCAAGAGCATTCTTTGACATCAGATGTTCGTTGCACTGAACTTTCATGTGCTTTCCAGCAAGGGTTGGGTACGTGTAATTTGCTGCAGGGGAGCAAGTAAAACAATGATCCTAGGTGATGGCAGCCAGATAGTTGGACAGAACTATGAAAATCATACTTGCCAGGTGCATCTCAGCTTGGTTTGTGAGCTGTTCTGCTTAAGGTTGGAAGAAGGTAGTGAATGCAGTTCAGAACATACTGCAAACTTTCCTTCCCTTCATGGACTCTCTCCTGACACCTTGGAAAGGACCCTTCGCACCGTGGACACTTTCTTCTCCCTCCCATCTCGAATGTGAAAGTATGCCACAACAGACATCTCAAAAAGGCTCAACAATGTGAAAGTGTGCACCCACAGGCTTGGAGACAATTTCTTCCCTGCATCCATCCAACATCTGAATGAATCCCATAACAGGGTTATTATGCAGCCATTGCTTGATCTTTTCACTATAACTGTATACTCTATAAATTGTTCTCTTTAAACAACCGTAAAAATGTTAGACTGATTGCAGAAGAAATCTCACTGTATTAGGTACAATGTGACAAATGAAGTAAAGCTAAATGAAGTAAGTTCCCTGTACATCTCTTGACTGTATAGCCAAGTTCAGGTCCACCACAATCTACAAATTTGCTGATGACATCACTGTTTTTGGCTGAATAATTGGAAATTGTGCATCAGAATACAGGATGGATTTTGAGAATCTGATTGGGTGGTGCCAGAACAACAGTTTTGCTCTCAGTGTCACCAAGACCAAGGAGCTTTATGGTGGTTTTAGTAAGAGGAGACTGAGGGACTACGCACCTTTCCATATTGATGGAGCGGGTTAGTGCCTTTAAGTTTTTGAGGATCAATATTTCAGAAGACTGCTTCTGGAACCAGCACATTGAGGTTTCTGTGGATAAAGGCACACTAGCGCCTCTACTTTTTAAGAAGTCTGAGGAAATTTGGCATGTCATTGAGTGCACTAACAAACTTCGATAGGTGCACTGTGGAAAGTATACAGGCTGGCTGCGTACCAGCCTGTTTTGGTAAATACTCAGGAATGCCAGAAGGCTGCAAAAGGTAGAAAACCTAGCCAGATCCATTTCAGGCTCTGAGCTCTCATCCATTGAAGACATCTATGTCAGGCACTGCCTCAAGAAGGACTCCCATCACCCTGATCACAGCCTCTTTTCACTGTGATGTTCAGGCTGAAGGTACAGCAGGCCGAGGTCCACTATTTCTAGGTTCAAGAACAGTTTCTTTCCAATGGCTATCAGGCTCGTGAACTTCCCCTTACACGTGCTCTGACACCATAAAAGGTTTGTCTGTGCTATTTTATTTTCTTGCACTGTGGTAACTGAATATTTATTGTCTTTTTTTGTATTTGTCTCTTTTTAATTTAGATACAATTGGTTTTTTAATGAAGCTCCTGTTCTGCTGCAGTAAGAAAGAATTTCATTGCATTTCTATGTTGTACAATGTATATGACAATAAACATTATCATTATCTAGTGGCAAAATGCCTCTGGAGGTCACCAGAGTTTGAAACAATCCATCAAAGAGAGGTAAAAGACAGACTAAAGACAGCCATTATAAGTAGTCAGTCAATAGCTTCTTTTGGATTGTGAATTAATGTTTTCAGAGCCTTGGGAATATTAGCAATCCTCAATGGTAAGTAGCTGAGGAGGAGCCTGTAATCTATTTGGACAGAATGGGAGAGAGAGTTCACTCAAGTTCTTGGATGACAGCTGGTCCATTAGGAATCCACAGATAAAGCAGAAGGCAAAAGGCTCAGCATGAGGCAATGTGGTGAGACATTTTCAAATGTGTCTGAGCAGGCACTGCTGTAGAGGAGACTGCAAATTTTGGTGAAGAGCTCATCCTCTGCAAGATTTGTTTTGTGTATGGTGTGGTGGAATGGCCTGAATTAAAATCACATTGAGCTGGATTTATTAAGAGAGCACTGTATTTCAACGCAACACTAATTGTGATGGGTAGCAGCAATGTGCTGATGCCAGCCCTGTACTGTACTTTATTGCCGGGATGTGAGAAGGACATGTTTGTAGTGGAAATTTTCTTGAATTTTACTTGCGATCTAACATTTAAATTATGAGGAGAGACTAGATTGGCCAGATTGGAACAGAGAAGTCTGAGGGTGAACCTGGTGGAAGTGTACAAAATGAAGATGTAGGGTAGATCGTCAGAAACATTTCCTCATAGCAAAGGTATCTATAAATCAGATGACATAGGTTTGGCTATATTCCAGCATTGACTGCACTTCAAAAATATTTTGTTCTCAAACCAATTCATGGAGAAGAGAGATCAGGGAAGGCAAGAAGGCCTGCATGTTGCTCATTAGGTTGTGCTGCTGTCTAACACTTCCAGCCACTTGGGTTCAATTCTGATTTTTAGTGCTGTTTGCATTTTGTCACTATGTAGGTTTTCCTTGGGTGTTCTGTTTTCTCTCATCTATTGGTTACTAAATTGGTTGTTGTAAAATTACTTCTGCTTTAGGTGGGAGCTGGGAGAATCAAACTGGAGGTGAAGGGCATGTGAGTGATGTAGGGAAATAAGTGTGCAAAGGGATTAATAACATTATTCTGGGTGTTGGGCAGCCCTTAGTGGGCTAAATAGTATTTTTTTTGTAAGAAAGTATAAAAATAAAAGCTTGCACTTTGTTGCATCATCAGAAATTCTGCTACATCCCCAAAATTGCATTGTTCATTGCCTGCGACAACCATCACCCACCAAGTCAGCAAATCATCAAACATGTTGGGCAGCAGCTAACTACCTGCAATTCAATTCATTCCATTTATTTCCAGCTCTCTTTAATTTTGACAGTGCCCAAGAGAGTTAACCTTGAGAATAAAGTTCTAGAAATAAAAGGGAAATAAAAGGGACACTCTTGTATCACAATTTGCAGTACACATCAGAGCATTAGGGGTGCATGTTCACTGGGTAAAGGAAGCATTAATTTCTTGGAGATCACGAACAAAGGATTGCTTTCAATGGCTCTTTGATTTTTGGCAGGGTTGCTGCCAGGGCACAGCTATACCATTTGTTTTCCCACTCCAATGGCACAACTCTGTCACTCTGTAGTGGGCAAATCAATAAACCACCATCATCCATCAAACAAGAGGCAGCCAGGCCAGGGAACAGGTAAGGAGAGATGATGGGCTGGGAGTCTACTCTCAAAAGAGAACCACTGACCTTTCCAACTCCTGCACATTACATTTTCTGGGCTTTGAGCATCATTACTGATTGATTGCTGTTTTACCTTCAGAGAGTGATGGAACTAAACGGGAGTCAGTGGAAGTCAATGAACTATATTACATTTATACCGGTATATAGACAACTTTAACCAAGGTGGCAGGAAAGTAGAAAAAGGAGAAGAGGGAAAGAGAGAGACTCAGGAGGGTACTAATGGAAATTGGAGAAGTCGGTGTTAATGCCATATGGTTGGAGATTGCTCAGGCAATGACAGACATTTCAGTGAGGGAATGGGAAATGGAATTGATGTGACTGGCCACTGGGAGATCCTAGCTGATGTAGCAGACAGAACGAATATCCTGAATGAAGCGATACCCCAATCTATGCCCATCCTCCCCTGATCTAACAGCTTTCATCCTGACTTCCAGGGTTATCTGCAGGGAGTTTGCGCATTCTCCCAGTGACCGCCTAAGTTTTCTCTGGGTGCTCCAGGATCCTCCCCGATTCCAAAGAGGTGCCTATAAATATTGCTTTCCCTTGCTGATGGTTTAAATATATGCAAATCACTGTAAATAATGCAAAGAAATGATCACCGAGTTAATTTTATTCTTATGTAGTTCGTTACTGTAATGGATGCTAAACATATTTTGCTGATGTGCTGACTTGGAAGTTTTTTTTTGCACAGTGACACAGCAGAATCAGACATCTGAATGAGGACCATTTGCGGCTGAATGCAGTGAGGCGGCTAGCTCCATAACTTTGGAATGCATGAGCCCAGACTGCAACACATTAATTAGGTGTATTTTTATGATTTAATGGCAGTGTGTCAGCGAAATAATCTACGTGCACTTCAAGAGCAGATGGGGCAAGACTTGCTGTCACTCCCAGCCTGTGACAGATAGGAATTATTGCATGATCTTTCAGAAAGAGGCACCCAGGTCCATTCTGTGTGTTGACTGCCACTGTGAAAGACAGCAGGACAGCTGTACAGCCAGTCAGTATTATCAGTGTCTGAATGGTTTATTTCTATAAAGAGCCCACATCTTTTTTTCTGCTTCTATGCCTTATGATGTCTTTAAAAATGTTAACTGTTGGTGTGTCAAAATACGAAAGTCAGCAGATGCTGTGTTATGTCCTAAAAACACAATGCAAGAGAAACTGCAGGTCAAACAGTGTACTCTACGTAGCGAAGATAAAGATACATAACCAATGTTTAGGGCCTGAGCCCTTCATCAAGGTATGATTAAATTTTAGGCAGGTGCTTGAACAAAATGGTGGGGGTGGGCAGGAGGAGGACCACAGGCAGGAGGTAATAGGTGGATCAGGGTGGGAGATCACAACAACAAACAGCAGGGGGTGGGGAATGGCTCTATGAATGGAGAGGGAAGGAGTTGGAGAGCTGGAGGAAAGGAGACAGAGGGATAGAGAAGTGAAGGAGAATGGGGAGTGGTTTAGCAAAAACTGGACGTTGACGTAATGCCATCCAGTTGGATGGCATTAACTGTTGATATCCATTCAGCTGGAGAGCACTCTTGAGCCTGAAGACATCAGAGACCTGAGCATAAGTTCAGGCTGATGCTGCACTGCAATACTGAAGGTGTTCTGCATTATCAGAGGTATTATCTGTGATATGAAGCCTCTCCTCTACTCTCTCAGCAGTTGGAAATAATGGGTCGAGTGGGGGAAACTTACCCATTGTCGTGGCCAAATGTAACTTTTGTTTCTGTGGATATTTTTACATTTAAGTTCTTGGGAGTCACTATCTTGGAGGACCTTTTCTGAAACCAGCACACTAATGAGATTGTGAAGTAAGCATGTCAGCGCCTCCACTTTCTCAGGAGTTTGCAGAGGTTTGGCATGACACCAGAAACCCTGGAAAATTTCTGTGTTGAAAAGTGTGCTGACCAGCTGCATTGCAGTTTGGTATGGGGTCACCAATGCCCCTGAGCTTAAAGCTCTCCAAAAGGTTGCGGACACAGCCTAGGACATCACAGGCAAAACCCTCCCCATTAGCGAGATCATCTACAGGGAACGCTGCTGTTGGAGAACAGCAGCAATCATCAAGGATCCTCACCACTAATCACAAGCTCTGTTCTCACTGCTGCCATCAGGAAAGAAGTATAGATGCCACAACACTACAGCAGCAGGTTCAGGAACAGCTGCTACCCCTCCACCATCAGACTCCTCAACATCAAACTCAATCAAGGACTCATTTAATGACTTTTACGTGCACTTTATTGATTTTTTTATTCTCTCTGTATTGTAGTCAGGTTGTTCACATTTGTTATCTGTTTACATTTCTTTATTTGTTTACATGTATATGCTTTGTACAGTTTTTTGCACAACCAATAAGTGGTAATTCTGCCTCGCCACAGAAAAAGAACTTTGGGATTGTATGTGATGTCATGTAGGTAGTCTGACAATAAATCTGAAATCTGAATCTAATATTGCTGTGTATAATAGGTACCACTTTAACTATAATCTTTCAAAGACGTTGGTTGTGAAATGTATTGGAAGGTTTAGATTGTGAAAGAGCCTTCAAAAATGAGAAGCTTTTCTTTTAACCCATGCTAGTTTGGCTACTTTTCTTTCCCAGATTCTTCTTGTACTTTTCTTTTGAGCCATTGTTTTGTGCTAATGAGGCATTCACTCAGCCTTTTTTCTGATCTTCTAGCCTATCTTAGCCCCACTGCTCTGACCTTCAACATGCTGGTCTAGCTTCCCTTTCAAAAGTTAAGTCTTCAGGAATTCTTGGCCACTATGGAACCACATAGTTATTTGTATTTGTGCTAATTAATTTTTAAATCTTGCTAATTTTGAGAAAAATCTTTTAATTTTGTCTGCTTTTTTCCTCAACATGTTTGTGCATTTTGTCTTTCTAATGCATTCTGATTCTTATTGCTCATTTCTTGTTTTTTGCCTTATAAATTTCTATTCAACAGACCATTCCTCTCACCATCCCTCCAAATCTTTAAGTTTAAAGTCTTGTTATTTCATTTGCTATGTTACAGGCTCTTTAAAAGAGATAGATTGTAGGGGTTTAGTGTGTAGGTCACTTCACAAACAGTAACACTTTGCAAAAGACATCTCATTTAAAACACAAGAGCTATGCAGAAGTAGAGACTTCATTTCCACAGTGAATTTACAGAAACTTTGAAGAGTGCCTATGGAAACTTCACAAGTAGGTGTTAATTGGACTGATGTGGTAGAATAAATGTCTTTAAAGCAACAGATGCCCAGGCAGAAACTGATTCTGGTGCTAGCAATCTGTCTGGTTGCAATTTGCTGTTCTAAGAGGGGTCATGTGGTTTTGCAAACAGAGAGAGAGAATTCAGTTTGGCTTTTGAGGCTGCAGCATGGCAGGCTGGCAGGCTTGTCGAAGATCCCACTCTGAAGACGGATTGTGAATTCGGAGTTCAGCCTGTTGAAAACCCTTGTGGTCCTTACAAGAGGAACTGGTTGGCTGGAATGTTTCTCCTGAAATAAGGGGAACGAGAGGAACTCTGTGGTGACTTGGAAAAAGAGGTTATCATTCGGAAAACCCATGATGGGGCAAGTTTCTTCGGCAAGACCCTGAAGTACTGATCAGAGGGAATCAGTTTATGGGTGTCCAACGACCAACAAATCTCTCTGAAACCAACCTGGGAAAATGCACAAATGTTAAATTCTGTGCACAGTATAAGAATTGCCTGAGACTGGTGAAGTGAGAAGTGAATGACTGGACTATTCAAGCAAAGAACTTTCCTGAACATATACACATTACATTACATACATGTGTACTTAGAATTAGAAGGGAGTTAAATTAATAGTAATAAGTTAAAGTGTGATCCTGTTTTTATGTTTAAAGAAAATTAAAAGCAACTTTTGTTTAAGTAACCATTTGTCTTGGTGAATTTCTATTGCTGCTGGGTTTTGGGGTCCTCTAGATTTGTAACAGCTACAACAATGGACTTAATTCAATTTGGGTGAATGCCACCCCAACAAAACTGTTTCCTTTGGCACATTTTTCAAGCATCGATCATTAAGCCACCCACTTGGCTCTCATATCTTATTGACCAGTTTGCTGAGTGCTAATTCAGAGATTACCACTATCTTGTAGTTCTGCTTTTTAATTTGGTTCATCTACAAAGAGTTACTTTATCGGAAATGCTTTTCTTTAGATCAGTCACTGAGTTGATGATTGCTGGCTTAGGAATTGAATAACATTGTGACATTGTTTGGGTTCTGCTGGCATCAGCCTCTGTCGTCTCATTAAGCTTGTATATTCCTTCGCATTCTTTAGACTCATGAGAATGCTCATTTAATTCGACCATTTATTATTTTCCTCTGGTAATTGGCTCCCCTTCCCGCTTCATGCTAACCATTCTCTCCACCCCTTCTATTACTTTTCTTCTACTTCCCTTCCCTTCCTTCCCCTTTTCCTGTCTGCTCCTCCACCTCTACACCCTCTTCCATTTTGTTTTGTTCACTTACTCTCATTTAATATAATGTACACAACCATTTAAAAAAAAAATTTCAAAACATAGTATCACTTTTGAAAACACAGTGATTTTTAACATGTTTGCACATTCTTGGTACAAATCGCTTCTGAGTTTCAGATACAATGTCAATTTACTTGTAATTCCCCTCCCTCCCCCAAACATTAAAAGAAAAAGAAATCAACTAAAGAGGCAGAAAATAGTAAAGGAACGAAAAGAAAAATGCAGTGTCCCGCCAGTCTTTCTAATCTACTTCCACTCTTTGAGGTGCTTCACTGCTGTTGTCTTTACATGTTTTATTGGATTTTTCGACATGTGAGCTGTCATTATAATTGGGCACTGAAGTGCTGTAGATAAGGTTGCCACATTTTGGCAAAAGAGTCATATTTATTTCTTAAATTATATGTTACACAGTTTTGCATCTCTGTGATCCATCAAGTGATGAGCGGGGGGGAGTCGGACTTCCAGGTGATCACAATAGGGCAATATCTACAAATTTAATTTAGAATTTTGTTAATTTTTCTGCCAACATCCTCCAAGTTTCCCAATAAATAAAGTCTGGATCCAGTGAGAAGTTTACTCCCGTAATCGTAGTTAATATGTTAGATAATTCAAGCCAAAAGAGTCTCCCCTTCGTGCAGGTCCATGTGGAGTGTATAAAAGTACCAATTTCTAACTCACATTTCTGATGTACTTGGTTTTCCTTTCTGTAATTTTTGTGGTGTGAGGTATAATTGGTGTGAGAAATTGTATTGTACCAATCTTAGTCTTGCGTTGATCACCAATGTTACACTTTCCTTACATAAATCTGACCAACACTCCTCATCAATCGTTATTCCCAAGTCTGACTCCCACCTCTCTCAATCTTTGTAGGCCCGATTTTGGACTCTTATTTTGAAACATAAAATATATTCTAGATATAAATTTTGGAGCATCTCCCAGTTGAAATAACCCTTCCACCTTGTTCTCATTTTTCCCTTAGGAAGGATTTTAACTGGAGAAAATAGTGAATGGTTCCATTAAGTAAATTGTTTTTATTCTTTAGTTGTTCAGAGGACATAAGCTGTCTATTTTCATAGCAGTCCTTGATATTTCGGATCCCCTTTCAATCCTAAATATCCAAAATGTTGTTGCCTAAGTTCATAGTCATCAACTCATTGTGGATCAAGGGTGCTTTTGGCGATATTACAATATCTTCAATCTGAGGCGCCTGAAAGCTCACACCAAGACACAAGATCAACTTGTCCGTGAACTACTCTTTGCAGACGATGCTGGTTTAGTTGCCCATTCAGAGCTAGCTCTCCAGCGCATGACGTCCTGTTTTGCGGAAACTGCCAAAATTTTCGGCCTGGAAGTCAGCCTGAAGAAAACTGAGGTCCTCCATCAGCCAGCTCCCCACCGTGACCATGACTACCAGCCCCCCCACATCTCCATCGGGCACACAGAACTCAAAACGGTTAACCAGTTTACCTACCTCGGCTGCACCATTTCAACTGATGCAAGGATCGACAACGAGATAGACAACACACTTGCCAAGGGAAATAGCACCTTTGGAAGACTACACAAAAGAGTCTGGAAAAACAACCACCTGAAGAAACACACAAAGATCAGCGTGTACAGAGCCGTTGTCATACCCACGCTCCTGTTCGGCTTCGAATCATGGGTCCTCTACCGGCATCACCTACGGCTCCTAGAACGCTTCCATCAGCGCTGTCTCCACTCCATCCTCAACATTAATTGGAGGGACTTCATTACCAACATCGAAGTACTCGAGCTGGCAGAGTCCGCAAGCATCGAAACCACGCTGCTGAAGACCCAACTGCGCTGGGTGGGTCACGTCTCCAGAATGGAGGACCATCACCTTCCCAAAATCGTGTTATATGGCGAGCTCTCCACTGGCCACCGAGACAGAGGTGCACCAAAGAAGAGGTACAAGGACTGCTTAAAGAAATCTCTTGGTGCCTGCCACATTGACCACCACCAGTGGGCTGATCTGGCCTCCAACCATGCATCTTGGCGCCTCACAGTTCGGCGGGCAGCAACCTCCTTTGAAGAAGACCGCAGAGCCCACCTCACTGACAAAAGACAAAGGAGGAAAAACCCAACACCCAATCCCAACCCACCAATTTTGCCTTGCAACCGCTGCAACCGTGCCTGCCTGTCCCGCATTGGACTTGTCAGTCACCAACGAGCCTGCAGCAGACGTGGACATACCCCTCCATAAATCTTCGTCTGCGAAGCCAAGCCAAAGAAGAAAGAAGAACAATATCTTTACCAATACAATCATTAATTTCCTTTCAGATAAGATGTTTTAAGATGGGGTTATCTATTCTTTTACCCATTAACTTGGTATTTGTCATATTGATGAAATCCTTCACCACCTTCTTCCCCATGCTATGTAGTGATCACCTTCAAATACAGATGCGAAGAACTTCGACTGGGCTGCTAAGTAGTTTTTGCTAAAATCTGGTAATCGCAACCCCGCCCCCCCCCCCACAATCCCATGTCAATTTATCCATGGAGATCCTGGAGACTTTGCTATTCCAAAGAAAAGTTCTTATATTACCATTTAGTGTCTTGAAAAATTTCCATGGCAGGTATAGAAATGGACTGAAAAAGATAATGTAAATGTAAATTTGGCAACATTTTTATTTTGATGCAGTTCACCCTGCCCATCATAGTGATGGGCAGGCTTCTCTACTTTAACCGTCCCCAATTTTTGCAAGGATAAGGGGGTAATTTAGATAATACAAGTTTCTCAAGTCTCTATCTATCGTTATCTCTACATATTTTATACTACCCATCTTCCATTTAAATCACCTCCCTTGTTTATATCTCCTATAATCCAAATTAGTTAAGGGTATGATCTTACTCTTTCCCCAATTCACTTTATATCTGGAGATTATACTGTAATCTTCCAGGGTGGCCTATAGTTCAGGCAAAGATTCAGCTGGTTCCATCACGTACAACAGCACATCGTCTGCAAATATGTTTATTTTGTGCTTGACTTGGTCTACCTCAAACTCTTCTTATGTTTGGGTCTTTTCTAATGTATTAATCATTAATTCAATAGCCAATGCAAACAATCCTGGAGACAGTGGACAACCCTGTCTTCTAGACCTATTTAAGGGGAATGCCGATGAGATTTGTTCATTTGTGATAATCCTTGTTTGTGGTTTATAATAGAATGTTTTTACCCAATTAATATATATTTGTCCCAGTCCAAATTTTCCTTTGCTTTGAAAAAGTATGGCCATTCTAGTCTATTAAAGGCCTTCTCTGCATCTAGAGATATTGCCACACTGGGATCTTTTCTGGACTGTGCCAAATTATTATATTCTGTTATCTTCCCAAATTGTCAGCAGAATGTCTTTTCTTTATAAAACCTGTTTGGTCCAGATTTATTTATTGTGATAAATATTGGCCCAATTTCTCAACCAATGCCTTGGCTATTGTAATCTCTATTTAGTAATGAGATGGGTTGATAAGAAGGTTCTAATGGATCTTTATTTTTCTTAGGTAACATCACAACTATCACTGTTGAAAAGGTGTCCAGGAGAGTCTTTGTCTCCACCACCTTGTTTACCATATCCATCATGAATGGCATCAACAAATCTTTAAAGTTTTTATAAAACTTGGGTGGACAACTGTCCTTTCCTGGAGACTTAATGGTTTGCAACAGTCCCAAAGCTTTTTCAATTTCTTCCCTCATAAAGGGGGCATATAACTTTATCTGGTCTTCTTGGTTCAATCTTGGTAGTTTGATTCCATTCAAAAAGTCATGTATTTTTGTTTGGTCCTGTGATTTGTATAGTTCCGCGTAGAGTTTTTGAAAGTATAGTTAGTTACTTTTGGATCATGGGATATTGTGATTGGTTCCAGCTGAACTGCATTCATTGTCGTCGAGATTTCATCTCTCCCCTAATTCGTAGTATTTTTGCTTCAATCTCATTATATATTTTTCCATTTTATACATTTGTATTGTATTTAAGTTTTTTATTTATTAAAGTTTGATATTTGTCCCTTGAACCAGATTTACAACCATTATTTTTAATCCTGAGAGGTTCTTGCATATTCCAGTGCTCTTGTGTCCTCTTACACTCCTGGATTTCATACAATGCTATGTGCCTATGCATCCATGTACTGCAGTAATATACAGCAAGTCTTCAATTAGCAAGGAAGCCAGACATCAAAATGAATCCTTAGAAACTGTGGAAACTATTATCCACAATTAATTGGGTTCGATCACTGTATATTTCTTTAGTTGGGTAAAAATTTTAATGGGGGGGATTATAATTTATTTACTACAAAGGATAAAATGGCCAACATTTTGTCTTCAAAGCTGCAAAAGTGCTCAAAACAGCTTGAGAGATTTCATGCACAATTTAACTGTCCATCATGCATCCCCAGCTCTTCTCTCTTCTGAATTGACAGTGGAGGACTATTTTCATTGTTCTTTTCAGTTCTCTGAGGAAAGGGGGTGGAATAAGGGGCTACCAGTGACTCGCACTCCAGTGGTGACTTTCTCATAAAGTGCAACCAGAATCGGTCTGCATTTTAATTTTTGAGATGTAATCTGAATTAATCCATCAATTGTATTTTAACAACTCAGATTACAGAGGAGCACAAGTTGTTTCCATGGTAACCAGTACGATGAAGGCTGAGTATCCCAGTGAGCAAATGGCAGAGCAGTGGAGCTTTTGTTCTGTTACATGGTTCCTTGGCCACCATTTGCTGAAAAATAATGCTTAATTTCCGAGATGTCTTTGAGAGATGTGCAGAAAATAACTTAGTGAGGAATAAATAAGTGATCTTAACATCTTGCGTATGCCAACGGACTAATTAAATATCTGAGTCAGGCCAGGAAATGAATACATGATTAAACTCCAAAGCAGTATTAAGGTTAGTACTTCACTGTCACAAGTGAAATTTTTTGTAATGGGTGTTAAACCATGATCCTGTATCTCTCTTCTTTCTCACTTGGACATAAAAGATCCCATGGCACTATTTGAAGGAATTTCTTGAATATTTTGGAGTCAATTCTATTCTTAAACAATCATGCTTTTCCTGGGTTAGAAATTCCACATATAATGACAATGCAATAACTTGCTCAATTACTTTTGGATGCATTGGTTGAAGGATTTGGGGAAAATGTCCAACAAGATACTTCTTGAATTGTGCTCACTGTTGTATGAAAGGAAGCAGCGGATTTTTATACACATCAAGCTTTTTTTTTAAAAAAAAGATCAAATATGCTTGACAAAGGTCCTCAGTTTCCTATAAGGCAACCCATAGACTTTGTAATTCATGTAAGTTTCAACAATTTCAGATGCTAATCTTCTAAACATTACTTTTGTTTTCCAGCTGGTAGCAGGCCAGAATTATTCCAGGATTGCCATTCATACCTCCTCTTGTACCTTTGTTTCTTTCCTTTTCTTTTTGCCGGTACCATCAATAACAATTTTCATTTAGTTACTACTGTGCCCCAGTTGATACCAATGTTCTTTCATCCCCTCAGGTGCCTCATGCCTGATGGCACTTTCCAACCAACTGGCATGAACATTGACTTCTCCAATTTCCATTAAACCCCTCTCTTGAGTCTCTATTCTCTCCCTAACCCTCTATCTCCTTTCCTCCATCTCCCTACCCCATTCCCTTATTTTAGATCTACCCCCCCCTCACTTCTCAGCTTTTTTTCTCTTCTACCCTCCCACCTGAATCAACCTCGTTCTTGTTAGCCTGTGTACCTTTCCTTCCTTCTCCTCTTTCAGGAACCTGCCTATCTTTTGCTAATACCTTGACGAATGGCTCAGGCCCAAAACATTGCTCACCCTTTATTTCCTATAAATGCTGCATGACTTGCTGAGTTTCTCCAACACCTTTGTGTACTGCATTCGACCCAGTGTCTGCAGACTTTCTTGTTTAATCTGAAACAAGAACTCCTCCACTGATGCCTTCTGACTGTGGAGTGTTTTCAATGAGAAAATAAATAAAAAGTAGGAAAGAGTTTCTCGAAGTATGGTAAATGCTTCACATAGAATATAGACCAGTGTAGCATCATATGGATCTTTGGCCCACCATGTGTGGCAACCAATCTAAACCTACTTTACATCAATTAACCCTTCTGTTTCTCACATCGATGTGCCTATCTGAGAGTCTTTTAAATGTCCTGATTGTGTTAGCTTCCACCCCAATTTCAGGTAACCACCATTCTTTGCATGTAAAACAAAGCACGCCCACCTACGACAAACTTCTGAACAATCCACAACACCTTCAATCTTTGTGCCATTTGCAATGATGTGATGCAATAAAATTAGAGATTGATCTTTCTGAATGTTGAAGAACAAACTGAAAAGTTCAGCTGCTCTTTCATCATCCTGAAATATTTTTACAGTAAAACCCCTGATGTCTGGCACTAATAGGGATTGGTAGATGCTGAATAAGTGAATTTTCCAGTTGCTTAAGAATGCGTGTTGCATGGATTGGTGAACTAATGGAGAGGCGCGCCAATTTTAAACTCCCCTGTATTTACCTATTTATTTTCCACAATTTGCTTTTGTTTGCCAGTTGGTTGAGGCTGTCTCTTGCCAGAATTCCAGATAACAGGGGTTTTACTTTATATTTTAAGCATTTGCAAAGTTTAAAAAAAAGACTCCCTGCCTTTGCCTCGTTTTATTTTAGCGTGTTATTTTGAAGGGAAATCGTTGAGTAAAATCAAAGATCACAGTAGTTAGCCTATTGAGTTTGCATTTGTTTCCTTAAAGGCTAACGCAATGGGTCGTGCTCTATACTGTTTTCTCATTTCCTTGAATGGTTTATCAAGTATTTGGAGAATTGAAATATATAATTTTTCTTAGGATGATGAAACACTATATGATTTATTCAGTTTGTACATTAGTGCATTCAATTGCTTCTTGAAATCTCTGAGAAATGTATAAATTAGGAGCAGGTGCCTTGAGCTTACTCCACCATTCTCTGATTGAAAACTTAACTCATTCCCATCCACCCCAGGTAATCTTCACCCCACCCCTTCCCATTTATCACCTAGAAATATGAAAAGATTGCATCCATTGCCCTTCATGGAAGAAAATTACAATGGCATAACCTTCAGAGAAAATAAAATTGCTCCATCTGTCTTCAACAAATCTCCCCTTTTTATAGTTTTAGATTTTCTTGCAAGGAAAAACATCCTCTCTGCACAGACAAGTTGGGATGAAAGTCCTGCTTTTGTGCTCTTTGATACCCAATAACCCTTCTTTTCTAATATTTTAATTGAATTTTATATAATAGTACATATATACATAAAGGAATGTTGCATAAAACTAATACAACTGTAATAGAGGAGACAAGCACAATATGTCATAGAAACAATATTTTTCTTATGCAACAGTATTATTCATAGAAAAATTGAAAAAAAAAGAAAAGAAAAACAATAGCATGGCAATATAGAAAAAAAACCCTGCCAGAAGAAATAAGAAATGCATAATCTGATTAAGATTCCCATTTGCAGCTTTGAAAATAATTCAACAATGAACTCCAGAGATTGGGAAAGTTTAAATTTGAGTCACTGATGGAACATCTCCAAGGTTAAATATGACATCATATCATATAACCATTGATTATGAGTGGGCAGTACAGCATCTTTCCATCTGATCAAAATAACTCATCTTGCAATAAGAGAGGCAAAAGCTGATGCATGATATTGAAATGAAGACCATTTCACAACCCTCTATTCAACCATCCCAAACAAGGCCAACAAGGTTAGGTTAACATTAATAGTTATTAATGAAATACGAAAGACCTCTTCCCAATACTTGGCTGTATTACAATGGTTCTCAACCTTTTTTTTGTTCACTCACATCTTCTTTCTTTGGCTTGGCTTCGCGGACGAAGATTTATGGAGGTGTAAATGTCTACGTCAGCTGCAGGCTCGTTTGTGGCTGACAAGTCCGATGCGGGACAAGCAGACACGGTTTCAGCGGTTGCAGGGGAAAATTGGTGGGTTGGGGTTGGGTTTTTCCTTCTTTGTCTTTTGTCAGTGAGGTGGGCTCTGCGGTCTTCTTCAAAGGAGGTTGCTGCCCGCCAAACTGTGAGGCGCCAAGATGCACGGTTGGAGGCCAGATCAGCCCACTGGCGGGGGTCAATGTGGCAGGCACCAAGAGATTTCTTTAGGCAGTCCTTGTACCTCTTCTTTGGTGCACCTCTGACATGATGGCCAGTGGAGAGCTCGCCATATAACACGATCTTGGGGAGGCGATCCACTCACATACTACCTTAAGTAATCCCTTATGAACCACACAATACCTATGGCATCCTGTGCCATATGTGCTCTGTGGTTTATGAGGGATTACTGAAGGTAGCATGTGAATGGAGAAAAAAAAAGGTTGAGAACCACTGAGGTAATCTGCTTTTCATTTATTTTTCCTGCCAAAAATGGATATTTTCACATTTTCCCATGGAAACATGACATTTTATTTCCTAGATCTTTTCCTGTTTACCCAATGTATTAATGCCCCTTTGTAACCTCCTTGTATTCTCTTCATGACTTGCGTTCCTCCCCACCATTGGCAAATTTAGCAGCCATACCCTTGGTGCTTTCATCGAAGTTATTTAAGGCCCCAGGACTGGTATCCATGGGATGTTTGTTGCATTTTGCCAACTTGCTGTTTCCTGTTAGCTAGCCAATCTTTTATCCATTCCAGTATGTTACCTTTTTATTTTCCATCAATTCTGACCAATTCTTATCACCCAGTTACCCTTTATTCAGAGTGCCCATTCAATATGTTAATCAAAAATTTTATTTCATTTTCACAAAAACATATTGGCAGAGTGAAATAGGAAAGTCTGCAGACACTGTGATTGTGGTAAAAGAGCAGAAATGCTGAAGGAACTCAGTAGTTCTCACAGCGTCTGTAGCTGGTAAAGATATACTGCATAACCAGTACTTCGGGCCTGAGACCTTCATCGAGGTAATTTAGAACATAGAATACAGGCATGATGTTGCGTCGACCCCAAAAAATCTTCTCAACAATCTTCCTAAACCTTCCCTACCTCACAACCATAATTCTTTTTCTTGCATTCATTTGCCTAAGAGTCTTTTAAATGTCCCTATTTGACAAACCTCCACCACCACCCCTGGCAATGCATTTATAGGAACCCACTATCCTCTGTTTAAAAGTTTCTCGAAGCATGTCCCTTCTTTCCTATTCCCAATTCACTACTATTACTGGAATGCTACTTGTACCTTCTGGAAAAAAAATTGTTTAAATCATCTGCCAAATCCTCATGCCCCTCCCTGAATTCCCTGACTCATATTTATAGAAACTCATTTACTAATTCTGACTATTTTCCTCTTATCCTTTTTCCCCCCCCTTGTTACTGTTTTATACTCTGTCCAATTTTATAACCTGATTGTGTAATTACATATTTTATCTTTAATTTAGATGCTATCTTTTTCATTAAACATTCCTTTCCTTGGAAATTTTCTCTCATTGGATTTCAGATTTATTGTCAGAGTATGTACATGACAACACATACAACCCTGAAAACCTTTTACTTGCAAGCGAGACAGAATTACCACTTACTGGTAATGCAAAAAAGACTATACTCAATGTACACATGTAAACAAATAAAGAAACATACTGCAATACAGAGAGGTGAAAAAAATGAAGTGTAAAAGCAAGTCCTTAAATAAGTCCCTGATTGAGTTTGTTGTTGAGGAATCTGATGGTGGATGGGTAGCAGCTGTTCCTGAACCTTGTGGTGTGAATCTTGATGGTAGCAGCAAGAACAGAGTGTGTGCTGGGTGGTGTGGATCCTTGATAATTGCTGCTGCTCTCCGATGGCAGTGTTCCCTGTGGCTGTTCTTGATGGTGGGTGTCCTGTGATGTCCTGGGCTGTAACCATTACCTATTGCAATATGTCTTTTGATTGTACCTTTGGATTCTGAAAGATCACTGTAAATTTTTGACTTGGCATTTCTATTTATCAATTCACTTTAGACTGCCCTGCCATCATGCCTTTATCATCTCCATTTTCATTTTGTTATCTCAATCATTTATTGTCCTTTGAGAGTCTGTTTACAGTTATCTTAAATGTATTTGTACCTGATATACATAGGCTACTGGTGGGATTTTAAAACATGGCTGAATGGTGCACCAACAACAACTTTGCTCTCAATGCAACCAAAAACAAGGAGCTGATTCTTGGCTTCAGGTAGGGAAAACCAGAGGTGTATGATCCAGTGATCATTGAGGGATCCAAGCAGGCGAGGGTGAGCAAATTGAAATTCTGATAGTCAATATCTTGGAGGATCTTTCCCAGGCCCCAACACACTAATGGCATGAAGAAAGCACATCAGTGCCTCTACTTCATCAGGAGGTTGTGAAAGTTTGGTACGACATCAGAAAAGCTGGCAAATTTCTACAGATGTGTGGTGGAAAGTTTGCTGACTGGCTGCATCATGGTCTGGTATGGGTGCACCAATAGCCCTGAGCATAAAACTTTCAAAAGTTAGTGGATACAGCCCAGGACATCACAGACAAAACCCTCACCACCTTCGAAAATATCTTCAGAGAACGCTACCGTTGGGGAGCAGCAGCAATCGCCAAAGTTTCACATCACCTAGCACACGCTTTGTTCTCACCACAACCATCAGGAAAGAGACTCACACCACTAGGTTCAGGAACAGCTGCTACCCTTCCACCACCAGGCTCCTCAACAACAAATTCAATAAGGGACTCATTTAAGAACGCTTACTTTTGGACTTTATTGATTTTTAAAAATTCTCCGTATTGCACAGCCAA
Organism: Narcine bancroftii; assembly: GCF_036971445.1. Lineage (NCBI taxonomy): Eukaryota > Metazoa > Chordata > Chondrichthyes > Torpediniformes > Narcinidae > Narcine > Narcine bancroftii. Next base: position 19,544,512 of record NC_091470.1, on the reverse strand, counting down.
TTTGTTTACATGACTTTTGTTAACGTGTACATCTGTGTACAGTTTTTTTTCATTACCAACAAGTGGTAATTCTGCCTCGCTCACAGGAAAAAGAATCTCAGGGTAACGAGGATGCTGTTAAGAAGCAACCTTGTTGGCGAGTTTGGAGTTGCACACGGATTAGAATGGCTAGGACAGTAGGTTTTCTTTAGTGAAAATGATTAGCAAACCAGATGGGTTTACATGAACCAATCCATCAATGTGCTTTTTGACCACTTTTAAAAAAAATCCTGATTTATTTAATTAAATTTAAAATCCTCAAATCAAGCTTTTGAGATTGATTTCAAGCTCATCAGAATTTGTCATGAAAAAATCATGAAATTCGGTGTTTTGCGGTAGCATCATAGCGCAAACATTCATATTATAACCATTTTATGACATTACTATATAAAAAAAATGCATGAAAGGTAAAGCCGCTTTCAGGTGGAATCGCCTGGAGAATGCGGCTCTGGAGCAGGCTACAAGTGTCTGTGAAGAGACGTTCAGGTGGCAGCACTTTGAAGGAGGTGTTCTGCCATCTGAAAGGTCTGAAGTGGGGAGAGGGGCCACAGAGCAAACACTGGCTCCGAGCAGGGGCAGCAGTCTGACAGCTGATCTCTTTGCTGCCTGAAAGTCCCCTCCCTGCTGCCTGAAGCCCTCCCCCTCCAACGCGGGACTGCAGGGCTGGGGCGGCCAGTGGCGGAGTACGGGGCTGGGGTGGCTGTCCTCGAGAATCCTGATTTATCGAAAGCTCTCACCTTTTAAATTTAGCAGGATTTTGAGTGCGTGTATAAGCCCTGTACTCCCCCGCCAGCCGCCCCATCCCCGTAGTCCCACGCCGAGGGACTGTCAGGCAGCGGGGAGGGTAGGTATCGGCATCGGGGAGGGTAAGTTTCGGCAGCGGGGCTGTCAGCGGGTCTCCAGCTGACTGTCAACAGCCTGCCCACTGCTGGGCACCTGAAAGCTGCTGGCAGCTTTGCCTGAGCTGCTTTCAAGTGCAATGGGGGAATTCTTGGAGCAGGATATTATACCAACAGGAGAAGGATTGGGTGGGTAAACCTCCTGGCTGGGTTCTCCACTTTCAGGTGGCCACTCAACAGCCACATAGGAGTACAATAGGCTGCTTTACAGTCGGGTATTGTGGCCACCTGAAAGTGGCTTAAGGCACTGTCTTTGATTCATTGATTGTTCATGAATCTGATGCCAGCTGGGAACAAGTTGTCCTTGTTGTGTGCTTGCCTTTAGGCTCCTGTACCTTTTTCCCAATTGTATCAGAGTCAAGAGGGCATGGCCTGGGTGGTAGGGATATTTGAGGATAGATGCTGCTTTTTTAAGACACTGCCTCATGTAGATGTCCTCGATGGAGGGAAGTCTGGTGTCTGTGATGTCACAGGCTGAGTTAATAATCCTGTGGAGTTTATTCTTGTCCTGAGAGTTGGCGCCTCTACCAGGCAGTGATGCAACTGGCCAGAATGATCTCCACGATACACCTGTAGAAGTTTACGAAAGTCTTCGGTGTTGTACCAAATCTGCTGCAGGCGAGCTTTCTTTATGAATGCATCAATGTGGAGGCTCCAGGACAGGTCCTCAGAGATGTTGACAACCAGGAATTTGAAATTCTTGACCCTTTCCACTACTGAACCCTAGATGAGGACTGGGTCATGTTCCCCTGATGTCCTCCTGAAGTCCACAATCATCTCTTTGGTTTTGCTGATGTTGAGTGCAAGGGTGCTATTGTTATACCATTCAACGAGCTGATCTATCTCCCTCCTGTCCGCTTCCTCATTGCCGTTTGTGAATCTGCCGACAACTGTGGTGTCATTGACAAACTTGTAGGTAGCATTGGAATTGTGCCTGGCCACACAGTCATGGGTGTATAATGAATAGAGCAGTGGGCTAAACACACATCCTGTGGAGATGTTGTTTCCAATTTGTACTGACTGTGGTTTTCGGATGACAAAGTCAAAGATCCAGTTGCAGAGTAGAGTACAGAGGCCTAGAGTTTGTAGCTGCTTGACCAGCACTGAGGGAATAATGGTATTAAAGACTGAGCTGTAGTCGATGAAGAGTAGCATATGTATGAATTGCTGTTGGCCAGATGATCCAGAGCTGAGTGGAAAGCCAGCGATATACATCTGCTGTGGAGCGATTGTGATGATAGGCGAATTGCAGCGGGTCCAGATCTTTGCTTATGTGTTAATTCTGGCCGTGACCAGGAACTCAAATAATTTAATCACAGTTGAAGTTAGTGCTGCTAGGCAGTAGTCGTTGAGGCAGCTCTTTTGAAGCAGGTGGGAACCTCTGGCTGCTGCAATGAGGGGTTGAAAATGTACATGAACACTCAGGCTAGTTGGGTGATGCAAATTTTAAGTATCCTGACAGGTATGCCATCAGGGCCTGAGGCCTTGCAAGGGTTCACCCTCTTGAATGATGTTCTGATGTCACCCTCAGAGACAGATTTCTCAGCCTTTTCAGGGATTCTAGTTGGCACTGTTTGGTTTCTTCTCAAATTGAAGAATTGGGCATAGAAGGTATTCAGCTCATTGGGTAGTGTCCAGCCATTTACAGTGTTTGCTTTGCTTTGTAGGCGCTAATGGCCTGCACTCCCTGCCATAGCTGGCGTGTATCTGTCTCTATCTTCCTCCAGAATTGCCTTTTCGCATCAGAGATGATTTTCTGCAGGTTATACTTGGACTTCTTATAGGTGCCACTCTATACATGTATGTTATCATCCTTGCAGAGCACCCTTTACCGATTGCAAAGTGCTTCTGACTTGCTTCCTTGTCACTGTCGATAACTAGTTTACTTCATCTTTGCTTGCAGTATGGATCTGACAATCAGCCTTCATGTGGTTGAAGTTCTTGTTTCAGTCTTAAAAGATGTGCAAAAGTTATTTTAGTGCATCAATGTTCTCAGTTGTGGTCTCTTCTGGGTTAGATATTAAGAAATTAATTGGAAAGGTGAAAGCATTTTGAATTGATAAAAACTGACTGCAGATGATGTCTGAGTGCCCTGTTGTGATTGCTTTGATGCTTCCTGCCGACCCACAAAATCCAAGCTTCAGCCTATGATTGTTTCCAATCCTACCACCTCCCTATTATCCCTAGTCTATTTCTGCCTGCTGCCGATTCCTTCCTCTCTGCGATCACTACAAGGAAACCTGTATTAGATTGGCACCCACCTGGTAAATTTGACTTTTTTCACTCTCGCAACCTAAAAAGGATGCCAGTTCTTCTGTTTATCTTAGTGTTAATAGTGCCATCAGTTGAATGAGGTGATGATAATAAATTGTTGACATGATTGGTTGAGGCAGGTAAAAGTTTCTCGTTGCATATGGATTTGAAATCACTACATGCTTGTGTATTGAGGGTAGCTAATCCACCCACTGTGAAAATCAACTAATTAATCTCTTTCTCGCCTTGGGTCAAGAGTTAGATTTATATTCAGCCTGCTTTTTAAAAAGACCATATATTTCAGGAGGCAAATTGTTGTTCTGCAGCCTGGATTACTCTGCTGTGATCTTGTTTTTTTTTGTTCAAACTAAAGAACTGTGCTCATTTAGATGTCAGAATTTTTAAAATCGCCTCTCTGTTGGCACAGTATTGTTTACTGATCTGACTGTGTTTCTGAACTCAGTGCCACTGTCTGCTGGTGAATCATGTTGCAACAAAGTGCTGTCCAATGTCTGCAGCTAAGGGTACAGGTTATGAGGAATAAGTGGAGCTGAGCCTATGGCCAGATCAGCCATGATCTGGTTGAATAAGGAGCAAGCTCAAAAGAGCCAGATGGCCGCCTTCTGATCCTGCTCCATATGTAAGCTGTAGAAGTGATGGCCATTGAGAGATGCTTCGGAGCTGCTCTACAACCGCAAGTTGGAGCCTGAGAGTTGCAAGAGATCGTGATTGTTTGCTTACTCTTTTCCAAATATCAGATCAATGCGTAGGTATCAGAAGAATTTGTTGAAACTTTAGATAAACTAATTATAGAGGGAAGTTATTTGCCCTGTACCAGTATATAGACATATATTTTTGGGAGCTAAATTGGGGCAGGTTTGTTAGTGTCTTTTTTCTTTGGCTTGGCTTCGCGGACGAAGATGTATGGAGGTTTATGAAGTTTTGTTAGTGTAGGTCACATACAAACACTTCAAAACAGATTTTATTTAAAATACTGGAGCTCTGCTCATGCTAGATATATTGGGGCCCCACAGCCTTTGCAAAATCTTTGGAGAGTGCCCAAGAGACTTCACTAATGGATTGTTGTTTACAAAAGGCAACAGATGAAAGAACTTGTCGGAGCTAAAGACTGTCTGAAGTGGAATGTGGTTTGAGGTGGTTTTGCAAGCAGAGAGAGAGTCAAACAGGTTTTCTCTCAGAGAGAGACACAGAATTCAGTTCTGCAGTTTTACAGTCAGCAGCAGTAGCTGGGACTGAAACAGGACAAACTGGCAAGCTTGGGGAAAACCCCATTTAGAAGACAGGTTGTGAGTGCTTAGTTCAGCCTGGTCAAAGCCCTTGTGGGTCATGCAAGAGGAGAGGACTGGCTGTCTAATGTTTCACTTGAAATAATAGAAACAAAAAGAAACTGCGATGACCTGCAAGGAAGAGGTTATCATCTGGAGAACTTTGAGGGGGGAAGTTTCGTCGGCCAGACACTGAAATGGCCGATTTAAAAAAAGGAATCAGTTGTGGGTGTTCAGCTAACAACAAATCTCTCTCTGAAAACCGACAAGAACCTTCCTGAGTGGTAATCATTTACCTTTCAAGCACCAAACCTGGTGAACTTTATAAATGTTAAAGTATAAGAATTGCCTGCAACCAGTGAACTTGGAGGAATGAGAAGTGAGATTGGACTGTGAGCTAAAGAACTTTTCTGAACTTACACACACATACACACACATTACATAGACGTGTGCTTAGAATTAGAAGGGGGTTAAATTAGATTAGTTAAGTCAATAGTGATAAGTTAAAAGTGTGATTCTGTTTTCATATTTAAAGATAATTAAAAGCAATTTTTGTTTAAGTAACCATTTGTCTTGGTGAATATCTATTGCTGCTGGGTTTTGGGGTCCTCTGGGCTCGTAACAGCCCCAGTAAATATTTAATATGGTCAAAACTTCCTTATTCTGGAAGTGAATACCTGAAAGGACCTTCATTCATAAGGAGGCCAAGTCAATACCAGGCTTTAAGGCTTTTAAAGACAGACCACAGTGTTGTTTGGAGGCTGGCTACAAGTTAACATTAACAAACACACCTTACCAGTTATTATAAGAGCAATAAAAAGTCCTAGATGACACAAATATTGTTTCAGGGTCCCTTTCTCAATTGCTATGCCAGTGAAATGGAGAAATACTGCTTGGAAGAAGGTATCCCGTTCAAAATTATGCTAATTCTAGACAATTCTCAAGGATATCCCACTTTCATTGATGACTTCCACCCCAACATCAAAGAGGTGTTCCTCCCACCAAACACCACCTCTTTTATCTCGCCAATCGTGTTACGAGCCCAAAGGACCCAAAATCCAGCAGCAATAGATATTCACCACGAAAAATGGTTATTTAAACAAAAGTTATTTTTAATTAACTTTAAACATGAAAATAGAATCAAACTTTAACTTATCTCTATACTTAACTAACCCAAATTCACCCCCTTCTAATATGACGTGTGTGTAAATTTAAGAAAAGTTCTTTGATTCACAGTTCAATCTCACTTCTCCTTCTTTCAAGTTCTCTGGATGCAGGCAATTCTTATACCGTGCACAGAATTTAACATTTATAAAGTTCACCAGGTTTGGTGCTTGAAAGGTAAATGGTTACCACTCAGGAATGCCTACCATTTTGAGATGTACTTTTATGTATCAATGCAAATTCGTCTGCCAATCTAGCTGTGTGTTGCCACGAAGCCACGTCGCTCTCATTCAGGTATAATTTATTCTTTCAAATTCCTCCCAATATTTATCCATTACAATACACCAAAGGGTTATTGCAGTATTCAAGGCCTACTACCTGAGGAGGGCCATTTCTCAGGTTGTTGCTGTGACTGATAACACTGGCAAGACATGGATGCATTTCTGGGAGGAGCTACAGCATTTTCCACTCCATAAAGAACCTTGCTTGGGTCTGGGATGATGTGACCAAAGAGTGGCATATGGAAAAAAAAATACTGAAGTGGCATGTGCATGACTTTAAGAGATTCGAAAAAAGATGATAAGATTGCAAAGATTAATAGTGCTGTTGTTGACATGGTCGACAACAATCTGAACCCCCTGATGTAGATGATAAGGACATTGAAGAACTCTTTTAGGTGGTTACTGAGGAACTAACAGATGAAGAGTTGCTGGAGTTAGAGCAAATAGCTGAAGGAGAGGCAAGGGAAAAGGAAACTACAAAAGGAGAAGAAGAGGTTCACCGTTAAGGGGTTAGCTAAATTCTTAACAGCCTGCTGAAGAGATGGACCCAAACATTGAAGACTTTTCACTGATAGAGAGAAATGCTCATGCAGTGTTTGCTGCATATAAAGAAATTTATGAAGGGAAAAAAAAAGCAAACTAGGCAAACAACACTGGACATATTCCTGAAGAAGCCAACACCTCCCCAAGAAGAGTCTCAGCCAGGACTTTCATGCATTACAAAGTGACAGTTCTTCAATGGAAGTTATTCAACCTGAAACTCTTCCAGTGCAACACTATGAGGAAGCTATTTTTGCTTTTCGCCTTTTTTCGTAATTTGGTTAGCGAAAAAAGGTACTAATGTAGGTACCTGTAAAGGTGAAGTGGCATAAAACAAATTTTCAAAAAGTGGGGGATACCTGTATCCCAAATAGCTTTGCTAAGTATATACAGTAATATGGTGTTCTCACAACGTCCACATTGCATAACACTCAATTTCACAGAACGTATCGTGGACATTAAGCAGCCCTCCCTCACCATCTGTATTTGTCTTTGATCATATTGACATCAGTGGGAGAGTTGGGAGAAAAATTGGCTGTGGTTTATATACTTACAAATGGTAACTACATTTCTACAAGTACTTCTTGGGTAGCCAAATGCTTTCAAAACGCAGAGATGCTGGAGGAACTCAGCTGGTTTTGCATCACCTATAGGAGATAAAGATGTATTACCAACTGTCTCCACCTCAGGATGCAAACTCTCAAAAGACATATTCTACAAACCACATATCTTTCTATAAATTCTCAACAGACATCTTCTACAACAACCATATATCTTTGTCTCCTATGGACGCTGAAAAGACAGGCTGAGATCCTCCGGCATTTCAGTGTGTTTTTAAATATATATTTTTCTCCTGTGGATGCATTTTGGTGTTTTTACTACAATCACAGTATCTGCAGACTTTAGTGTTTCACTCCCATCTTCTACAAACTCACCAACTCCCACAGCTACCTCAACATCTTCACACCATGTGTCCTGTAAGGATTCCATTCCTTTCTCTCAATTCCTCCATCTCTGTCGCATCTGCATCCAGGACAAGGACTTCCATGCCAGATCATCGGAGATATCCTTGTTCTTCAAACAATGTTGTTTCCCCTCCACCACCATCAACTCGGCCCTCACGCGCATAACCTCCATTACCTGCACATCTGATCTGCCCCCTCCATCCCCAAGCACAAGGATAGAATTCCCCTTATCCTCGCCTACCACCCCACCAGCCTCCACAACCAACTATTTCCACCACCAGACACATTGATTCCCCTCTCCTCCCTTCTCCCCCTTCCCAGGGACTGCTTCCTCCCCACTAATTGCCCCTTTGGCACCTACCCCTGTGACCACAAAAGATGCTCCACTTGCACCCACACCTCCTCCCTCACCACCAAATAGTTCTTCCAAGTGAAGCAACACCTCACTTGTGAATCTGCAGGGATCATCTACTGAATCCAGTGTTCCCATTGTGGTCTCCTCTATATTGGTGAGACTGGATACAGAGTGGGAGATCACTTTGTTAAGCACCTCAGCTCTGCTGGATCTCACTAGTGACCATCCATTTCAATTTCCCGCCCAATTCCCTTGCTTACATGTCGGTCCATGGTCTCATGCATTGCCAGATTGACACCAACCACAATTGGAGGAACAATCTGTCTGGGCACCCTCCAACCAAATGGCATCAATATTGACTGCTTTGGTTTCTGTTAGAACACCGCCCCCTCCGCCCCCCGCCCCCCCAGTTTATCTCCATGTTTTCCTTCCTCTAACTCTGTCTGTTTCTCTTTCCCCTCTTCTTTCACAGAGCTAAAATCATTTCTCACCTTTCCTCTCTCCTGTCCTCTTATCATATCCAATTAATGTTTTTTGTCTTTTGGTCTTCCCATTCTTCCCCCCCCACCGCCCCCCCCCCCCCCCCCCCCCCCGTTTTTACCCAGCCTTTAACACAGATGCCTGTCTTTTTCGTTCATACCTTGAGGAAAGGCCCCAGGCCTGAAATCGGTTATATATCTTTTACTCCTACAGATGCTGCGAGACTGCCTGTGTTCTTCCAGTGTTTGTGTTTTGACTACAATCACAGCATCTACAGATTTTCCTGTTTCAAGCCAAGTACTTTGTGATATTGTGGTGGATACAGAGAAATTCCACTCTTTTGAAGGTGTTGAATTGGGCATACTACTTTTTCCTGGAATGTTGTCAGGCTTCTTGAGTGTGGTTGCAATTACACTCACCCAGGCAGGTGTATGAGGATGCAGGAGAGGGATAAGTGAGAAGCTATAAAGAATGCTCTGCTTTTATTAACCATTGTGTTAGAAGTCCCTGAGTGGACTGTGAACATATTGTTTTCAGTTTCAGTGCCATTCCTTGCTCTTCATCCCACTTCACTGGCAAAGTGCCTCTGTGAACTAATGGATTGTTCTCTTCAGTCAATTTTGTTTTTGCTATCACCTGATGACATTCATTGAAGCATGCTTGCAGTAGGTGCAAAAACAACACATTATTCTGGTCAGATGTGAAAATCACTTTCAGTTTTTGTCAGTTATTTACTTGGCAGTGAAGACAAAGAAAGGCAAGAGCCGAAAGGCTTATGGATCACTATTATATAGCCTAGCCAATCTTGTGCAAAGTTTAAGATGATTAAATAGATTTCAAATTCTCTTATGGGACTCTTTCAACAAAAGAGAAAAACATTCAGGGCAGTGGGATTGCATCGAATGAATGGCCATGCAGACAGAGAGCTGAATGGTCTCTTACTTTGTGGAATTCATTAATTATCTTGTGCTATATTCTTTTTCTGCTGTTTGTAGTGAAAGATTTGAACTTCTAACATGCTATATTAAATTTAGAATGATGCACAGCTCTTTAAAGTTAATGAATGGTGATAGCCAATTTGAGCACAGCAAGCTCCCACAACCAGCAATGACCAGTTGATCTGTCTTAATAATTAGGTGAGGATATCTATTGGCCAGTGCCCCATGGATAACTTTCTTGCTCATCAAAAAGTTGCTTTTTATGACTGCTGGGAAGAGCAAGCAGAGTTTAACATCTGACCTGAACAAAGTAACCCTGTTAGTGTAACGCTACCTCAGCAATAACTGAACTGTCAGCCTGTCTCACTAATGGTGTCATGAATAAAAACCACTCAGCTTCTCTAATGTCCATAATGGATGGAAATCTATTCCCTTTTTTGTGTATGTGGGTGATTTTCTTTTTGTCCTTTTAAAAACAACTGAGGAAGGCACTCAGTTATCACCTACATGTGCTCAAGGACAATAAAGAATGAGCAATAAATTTTGTCCCAGCTATTAATTCCCACATCCTATGAGAGATGGAAAAAAAAATCACAGGACCAACCTGTTAATTGTAGCTCTGAGGTGCCTCATGATCACTGAAGCAACTCGCAATTTAAATACTCTCGTGATGGAGCATTCCCTCCTTGTGGTATGGGAGTAGTTATTCTTGGATGCATTGGATGATCACATGACCATGGCCTAATCACACATAGTAATACTGACCACTCGTTGCATAAATCCCCATGCAGTCTCTGCTTGGGTGGCACTCACAATTACACTTTCAACATGCAGACTTGACTGCTTTTTTCCACAAGCTAGTGGCTCGGATCATAACGTGACACAATCATTGAGGAAAGTGCCTGACCAATTGATTGATTGTATTCCTGAAATTACCAATATGTTGCATTTACAGGCAAAAGTGAAGAGCTATCAAACTGGAGCTGCATAATCTCCGTTCAATTTATTTATGAACTGCAAGGTTAAAATATTTGTGATTGGTTAGCAGCATTTAATGGTGAAACAGGCTCAAGGGGGTGACCTGTTTTGTGATTACGCATCTTGTGGTCAAGGATAGTGAAACAATTTAACCCTGGTTTAGTATCACGTTATCTAAACTAATGATCTGAACTAACTCTTGATCATATAGACTTTTCCAATTCTTTTGCAAACTTTAGTGAGGCAAGGGCAGATACAATTCAATTAACCTTTATTTCTCAGACACTGACTGAAAATTTGGATTAGGTTATAATCCAATTTTGATTTTCCAACAACCCCCATTAAAAAATATTTTAAAAATTGCACCATATGCCACCCAATTGAAAGAATATTAGCTGGATGAAGTGGACCTCAAATATGCACCAAGCTCATAGCTGATCAAGTATCAGTGATCTCTTCATTTTCTCAGGCCAACATGCACACCTTTAAGGGAAAGATTACACTCGACTGGCTTTGCTGGGTGTCTTGACCACTATGGAAGCACTAAAGTAGGAAGATGATGGAGCATGCTCTTTTACTTGGTTTAACTGGAGGCCAAACCTTCCCCTAAGAGGTATGTTTGGGTTCACTTCCTATCCAAACTTCCTCATCTTCAGCATCTGACATTCTCCTTAGATTGTGAATTGTCTGCTGCTCAACTCAACATAATCTTTTTTGATCGAGAACTGCTCACTCAAATGCAAACTGAGGACCACTAAACTGTGCCATCCCTGTGGATTATAAGAACCTTGGCAACCCGCTCAATGTAGATGACCAATGTCAAACTAGTCAGGCCAGACCAGAAGGTGTTAATCTGTTCTTTGTGATCCAGCAGTACTGACCCCCAGAACATCAGCACAGATGCACATCTCTGCAAAATGACATTGTGCCTGCAGGTCATAAAATGCCTTGGACTGCATGCCCTAAGGTGGCAAGGCCAACACACTGTATTTGGACATTCTTCTTTCTTTCTTTGGCTTGGGTTCGCGGACGAAGATTTATGGAGGGGGTAAATGTCCACGTCAGCTGCAGGCTCGTTTGTGGCTGACAAGTCCGATGCGGGACAGGCAGACACGGTTGCAGCGGTTGCAGGGGAAAATTGGTGGGTTGGGGTTGGGTGTTGGGTTTTTCCTCCTTTGCCTTTTGTCAGTGAGGTGGGCTCTGCGGTCTTCTTCAAAGGAGGTTGCTGCCCGCCAAACTGTGAGGCGCCAAGATGCACGGTTTGAGGCGAGATCAGCCCACTGGCGGTGGTCAATGGGGCAGGCACCAAGAGATTTCTTTAAGCAGTCCTTGTACCTCTTCTTTGGTGCACCTCTGTCACGGTGGCCAGTGGAGAGCTCGCCATATAACACGATCTTGGGAAGGCGGTGGTCCTCCATTCTGGAGACGTGACCCACCCAGGGCAGCTGGATCTTCAGCAGTGTGGACATTGGAAGAATGGTAAAGGTGGGCATATTGTGAAGTTTGAGGCTATAGATCATAGAATCAGCAGTAAATCCCACTTTTCCATGATCTTTAATGTTTCACAAGTTACCCAGAGCACTTCATGAGAATATTATCATGAGAATATTGATCTCCAGTAGGTGGATGACCAAGTCCAATGAAACAGGTAGGATTCAAGATTCCTTCATTGTCGCAATAATAACACGGAACATGTAAAATTACACAAAATTGCCTTCTGCCTGCTTTGAGGCAGAAAAAAAGTCATTATTTGTATTGCCCAGTCAGTGTCCCTTACGATAAGAGAGAAAGAGAAGTAAAAGAGAGTTCCTTCAGAGTCACTGAGTGTCCTTGGATTCTCCTCCAACGCTCCCACAGCCTGTGCAGCTGCCAGACTCCTGTTCAATTCATTGGTAATCCAAGCTCCAGATCCAGAACTCCAAAATGATCAGGAGCTTTCAGCACCCAAGACCTTTTGGGAGCCCTTCTTCACCTCAGAGCCCCCTTGAATCCCCGTTTGTCCCTCAACCGCTAGTCACTGACTGCCTGTGGTCTTTGTGAGTCCTTCAACTGCTGAGCCCATTGCGGGTTCACTGCCATGGTCACCATCCTGTAGGGTCACCTCCTTTGCCTCTCCTTCTCAATAGGGGGGGAGTTCCTTGTTTCTCATGTTCTCCTGCTCCCGGAGTCTGCCACCCCTCATGGCCGTTGCTGAGCACAGGCACAGCCATCTTGGGAACAGACCCTGAAGTTGCAGGATTTTAAGATAAAACAATGTTGGATCCTTCAACAGGTTGTTTAAAGCCCGTACCTATTGGCATTAGGTCTGGGTGGTTGAACCCTTCGGAGCAGTGCTGTGTCTCCCCTCTCTGCTCTCCCAGGTTCACACAAGTGGGAATACTGCCATTGTAGCTGCTCTGGTAGTGCCACCATTTTTTTTTTTTGCAGCATATCTTAAAGGAGTAAGGATTTGGAGGGAGATTTAGAGAAGGAATGGCACAGTTTAGGGCCTTAGTCGATGAAGGTGTGACTGCTGATGTTGGAATGATTACATTTTGGATTCAAGGAAAGCATAGGTTTTGGAGAGTTGGAGGATGTTACAGGTTTGGAGGGGTGAGGCTGAGATAAATACTTTAAAATCAAAGTAATGCTTTAATGGGAAGCTACTGTAGAAGTGGTGGATAAAAGGATGGCTATAGTTTGACCATAGATAGTAGAGTTTTCAACTTATGTCTTCAGAGAGGAAAATGAGGAGGGCAGACCCAGAAGGTGTCAGGTTGGTGAGAGGAGAGTTGAAAATGGCATGGATGAGGATCTCAGTGAGAGATGAGCTCTGTTATAATCACATTAGACGTCGATAAGTCTATATTTATAGTCCATATCAATATTCCATGTCGGCCACCTCCATTCATCTTACTCTGGCAGGCCTTCCATGTTGTTCTTTCTCCTACTTGTGCAAATCAAAGTTTTTGAACTGCTTCTTTGTTATTTCCCTCAACTGCTCTCCGTGGTACTGAGTGCTAAGCACTCTCTGGATAAAGGGCTTTCTCAATCTCTCTGGAGTTTCAAGTGGCTTTACTTTATCGATGCTACTGAGTTTTGGACATCTCCAAAAAGAAAAACGCTCACTCCATTAACTTTGTTGGACATTTTCAGATTAAAGTTTGATTAGTGTGCCGCTAGGAGGTAGTTTGAAGTGAAAAAAGTTAAAGGATTGTATTGTATATTTACATTTAACGTTGATACAGTCCACGGGAATTCTTATCTCTTTATTTTTAGCTACACTGACCATGGGTTCCAGGGAGTTGTTCTCACATAACCTTTGTTGATTAATGGGTACTGATCAATGGTGATTGCCTTCAGGTAATCTGAGTCAACATATCTGCTACCAATACAAAACCACACTACCTTATCTATTGAACTGTATATGTAGACACTGAATATTGTAACTTGCTCCTGCATTTCAGCATCACTCACAAGATTTATGATCTTGGAAAGGTCCCAGCCTGTAACTCGCTCCCACTCATCATTCCACATGTAAAACGTTTTGAAGCCCATGAGAATAAGAACCTAACTTATAGCTCACACTCAGCCGAACTATTTTACCTCATTGAATGACTCCAGCCATTCTCAGCATTCCATTACTTAAGATTTAAAGCATCTGAGCCTTTATATTTACACTGTAGCCGGTAACTCACTCCTCGTCACCTATTAACTAAACTGAACCAGTTGTTTAGATCCTTGTCTGTAACTCACTCTCAGATACTCATTAGTCTATTTATAAACCATCTAAAGTCTTTAATTGGAGCGCAGCTGGTAACTCCTTCTCAAGTACTCTTTATTCCATTCAGATAAAATTACTCCTTTAGAGGTATATCAACAGGTATTTAAATAGGCAAGGTTTTGAAGGATATGATCTTAATGGGGGGAAAATTGGCTTAGTGTAGATGGGCAAACCTCTTTTCTGTGCTGTACGAGTATAGGACACATTAAAACCACCCGAAAAAGAGATTTGAGGAAAAAGGTGAAAATTACAGTGGAAATATAGGGTTGAGTTTAGAATCAGATTTGCCAAGATCTTATTAAAACAATAAACAAGGCCAAATAGTCTACTCCAGTTTCTAATTTGTCTACGACTTACTTTTTTTTTTTCTTTTTTCTTTCTTTGGCTTGGCTTCGCGGACGAAGATTTATGGAGGGGGTAAAAAAGTCCACGTCAGCTGCAGGCTCGTTTGTGGCTGACCGGTCCGATGCGGGACAGGCAGACACGATTGCAGCGGTTGCAAGGGAAAATTGGTTGGTTGGGGTTGGGTGTTGGGTTTTTCCTCCTTTGCCTTTTGTCAGTGAGATGGGCTCTGCGGTCTTCTTCAAAGGAGGCTGCTGCCCGCCAAACTGTGAGGCGCCAAGATGCACGGTTTGAGGCGTTATCAGCCCACTGGCGGTGGTCAATGTGGCAGGCACCAAGAGATTTCTTTAGGCAGTCCTTGTACCTTTTCTTTGGTGCACCTCTGTCACGGTGGCCAGTGGAGAGCTCGCCATATAATACGATCTTGGGAAGGCGATGGTCCTCCATTCTGGAGACGTGACCCATCCAGCGCAGCTGGATCTTCAGCAGCGTGGACTCGATGCTGTCGACCTCTGCCATCTCGAGTACCTCGACGTTAGGGGTGTGAGCGCTCCAATGGATGTTGAGGATGGAGCGGAGACAGCGCTGGTGGAAGCGTTCTAGGAGCCGTAGGTGGTGCCGGTAGAGGACCCATGATTCGGAGCCGAACAGGAGTGTGGGTATGACCACGGCTCTGTATACGCTTATCTTTGTGAGGTTTTTCAGTTGGTTGTTTTTCCAGACTCTTTTGTGTAGTCTTCCAAAGGCGCTATTTGCCTTGGCGAGTCTGTTGTCTATCTCATTGTCGATCCTTGCATCTGATGAAATGGTGCAGCCGAGATAGGTAAACTGGTTGACCGTTTTGAGTTTTGTGTGCCCGATGGAGATGTGGGGGGGCTGGTAGTCATGGTGGGGAGCTGGCTGATGGAGGACCTCAGTTTTCTTCAGGCTGACTTCCAGGCCAAACATTTTGGCAGTTTCCGCAAAGCAGGACGTCAAGCGCTGAAGAGCTGGCTCTGAATGGGCAACTAAAGCGGCATCATCTGCAAAGAGTAGTTCACGGACAAGTTTCTCTTGTGTCTTGGTGTGAGCTTGCAGGCGCCTCAGATTGAAGAGACTGCCATCCGTGCGGTACCGGATGTAAACAGCGTCTTCATTGTTGGGGTCTTTCATGGCTTGGTTCAGCATCATGCTGAAGAAGATTGAAAAGAGGGTTGGTGCGAGAACACAGCCTTGCTTCACGCCATTGTTAATGGAGAAGGGTTCAGAGAGCTCATTGCTGTATCTGACCCGACCTTGTTGGTTTTCGTGCAGTTGGATAATCATGTTGAGGAACTTTGGGGGACATCCGATGCGCTCTAGTATTTGCCAAAGCCCTTTCCTGCTCACGGTGTCGAAGGCTTTGGTGAGGTCAACAAAGGTGATGTAGAGTCCTTTGTTTTGTTCTCTACACTTTTCTTGGAGCTGTCTGAGGGCAAAGACCATGTCAGTGGTTCCTCTGTTAGCGCGAAAGCCGCACTGTGATTCTGGGAGAATATTCTCAGCGACACTAGGTATTATTCTATTTAGTAGAATCCTAGCGAAGATTTTGCCTGCAATGGAGAGCAACGTGATTCCCCTGTAGTTTGAGCAGTCTGATTTCTCGCCTTTGTTTTTGTACAGGGTGATGATGGTGGCATCACGAAGATCCTGAGGCAGTTTACCTTGGTCCCAACAAAGCTTGAAAAACTCATGCAGTTTGGCATGCAGAGTTTTGCCGCCAGCCTTCCAGACTTCTGGGGGGATTCCATCCATACCTGCTGCTTTGCCACTTTTCAGTTGTTCGATTGCCTTATATGTCTCATCCAGGGTGGGAACCTCATCCAGCTCTAGCCTTAGGGGCTGTTGAGGGAGCTGGAGCAGGGCGGAATCTTGGACTGAGCGGTTGGTACTGAAAAGAGATTGGAAGTGTTCTGACCATCGGTTGAGGATGGAGATCTTGTCGCTGAGGAGGACTTTGCCGTCTGAGCTGCGCAGCGGGCTTTGGACTTGGGGTGAGGGGCCGTACACAGCCTTTAGAGCCTAGTAGAAACCCCTGAAGTCGCCAATGTCCGCGCTGAGCTGTGTTCGTTTGGCGAGGCTAGTCCACCACTCATTTTGGATCTCCCGGAGTTTGCGCTGAAGATGGCTGCATGCGCGACGGAAGGCTTGTTTCTTCTCTGGACAGGACGGCTTTGTAAGGTGAGCCTGGTGGGCAGCTCGCTTCTTTGCCAGCAGCTCCTGGATTTCCTGGCTGTTTTCGTCAAACCAGTCCTTGTTTTTCCTGGAGGAGAAGCCCAGTACCTCTTCAGTGGATTGCAGTATGGTAGTCTTCAACTGATCCCAGAGGGTTTCAGGGGACGGGTCCGTGAGGCGGGTTGCAACGTCAAGCTTTGCTTTGAGGTTTGCCTGGAAGTTTCCTCTCGCTTCGTCTGACTGCAGTTTTCCAACATTGAACCTCTTTCTGGGGGCTTTATTGTTCCTGGGCTTTGGCTTGAAGTGAAGGTTGAGCTTGCAGCGAACCAGCCGGTGGTCAGTGTGGCATTCCGCGCTAGGCATGACCCTGGTGTGGAGCACATCTTGTTTGTCACTTTCTCGCACCAGGATGTAGTCCAGGAGGTGCCAGTGTTTGGATCGGGGATGCATCCAGGTAGTCTTCAGGCTGTCCCTCTGCTGAAAAAGGGTGTTTGTAATGACAAGCCGCTGTTCTGCGCAGAGCTCCAACAGGAGGCGCCCATTGTCGTTGCACTTGCCGACGCCATGCTTGCCCAGGATTCCTGGCCAGGTTTCTGAGTCTTTGCCGACACGAGCGTTGAAGTCGCCCAGGATGACAACCTTGTCGGCTGTAGGGGTACGTTGGATGAGGTTGCGCAGGTCGGTGTAGAACTTGTTCTTTTCTGCTGGTTCCGCCTGGAGGGTTGGAGCATAGACACTGATAAGGGTGATGTGACGCTTGTTTTGAAGTGGGAGTCGCATGGACATGATTCGGTCCGAGAGGCCTGTCGGAAGGTTTTCGAGTTTGGAGGCAATGAAGCTCTTGACCATGAAGCCTACACCAGATAGGCGTCGTTCATCCGAAGGCTTGCCAGACCAGTAGAGTGTGTAGCCCGCGCCGCGTTCTTGGAAGCTGCCTACATCTGCCAGGCGGACTTCACTGAGAGCGGCTATGTCGATGTCAAGTCTGAGGAGTTCATGTGCAATGAGGGCAGACCGACGTTCAGGTCGATGGCTGTCAGTCTTATCTAGCATGGTTCTGATGTTCCAGCATGCTAGCTTGAGTTTGTGAGCATCTTTTGAGGGGGAGGACGTGGAGGGGGAGGACGTGGAGGGGGAGGACGTGGAGGGGGAGGACGTGGAGGGGGAGGACGTGGAGGGGGAGGACGTGGAGGGGGAGGACGTGGAGGGGGAGGACGTGGAGGGGGAGGACGTGGAGGGGGAGGACGTTGAGGGGGAGGACGTGGACCTGTCCTCGGGCCTGCGCAAAGGAGCTTTTAGGTGGAGAGCAGTGCGCGCAGTACTGGCCCCACCCTTTACACCCATGGTTCGTGTGCCGTGGCCAAGCAAGCTGGGACGTGGCAGCGAGGTCCTTGGGTCGTAGGTTTTATATCGGAGTGGCCTTCTCCTATGCAGGTTTCTTACCCGGGCTGGAGGGGCCTGCCTCCCCTCCTAGGTCGGTCCATACTGCCCGGACCGGGGCCTCCGTCTGCCTCACTCGACCGAGGCCGGGGCCGCCGTCTCCCCCTTGCTCCTGCCCGTATCGGGGCCGCCGCCGTCTACCCTTCGCCCGGACCGGGGCCGGGGCCGCCGCTGCTCTCCCTGTGCCCGGACTGGGGCCGCCGACTCCCCCTTGCTCCTTCCCGTATCAGGGCCACCGCCGTCTACCCTTCGCCCGGACCGGCTTACTATTTTATATATAAATGCATTTCTGGACAGCATGCACTTGGAAGGATGTCAAGCAGGAAAAGGTGGACAAAGATTCACAAGGATGTTTCATTGACGTGGCTGGCTTGAGTTGTAAAGAGAGACTGGATACCAATACACCTGAGCAGAAAGCCCTGCAAAAAGTAACGGGATTAGCCCAGAACATCACAGATACAACCCTCCCCACCATCGAGAACATGTGCAGGAAACTCTGCTGTCAGAGAGCAGCAGCAATCATCAAGGATCTACACCACCCAGCACATGCTTTGTTTTTGCTGCTACCATCAGGAAAGAGGTGTAGGTGCCCCAAGATTCACACCACCAGGTTCAGGACCAGCTGCTCCCCCTCCACCATCGGACTCCTCAACAACAAACTCAATCAGAGACTCATTTAAGGACACTTTATTGATTTTTTTTCTCTGCATTGCAGTCAGTTTGTTTACATGTGTACATACCTTCTTGAGTACAGTTTTTTGCACGACCAATAAGTGGTAATTCTGCCTTGCCCGCAGGAAAAAGAATCTCAGGGTTGTATGTGATGTCATGTATGTACTCTGACAATAAATCTCAACTTTGATATACTGAGGCTGTTTTCCTTGGGGCTTATTAGGGTGAGGGTGATATAGACGTTTATATAAGCATGAATGTATAGATATAATGGATGGTCCCAGTAAATCTAGAGGGTATAGGTTTAAGGTAAGAGGGGAAGGAGAAAGTTTTCAATGGGAATCTGATGAAGAAGATTTTTCCACATCGAAGGTGGTGGGTATATGGAATGAGCTGCCAGAAGAAGTGATTGAGGCAAGGACAATTATGTTTAAAAGATATTGGAGCAGGAAAGGTATGGAGGGTCGAGGGCTGAACTCAGCGGCATATTAATTGTACCAGGGTTAAAATCCTGCGCTGTCTGTGAGGAGTTTGCACCTTCTTCCCGTGTTTGCGTGGGTTTCCTCCAGGTGTTCTGGTTCCTCCCATTGTTCAAAATATACTGCGGGTGTCAGTTTGTCGTATGTAATTGAGTGGCACAGGTTTGTGGGCAAAAAAGGGCCTGTTATGGTGCTGAATGTCTAAATTTAAAATAAAAAAAAATAAAATGGGACCAGCTTAATTAGGATGAAGGGCCTGTTTCTGCACTGTATAACTAACTCATGGATCATCTGAATGCCCTTGATTAGATGTGACATATAGTGTACTCTTTGGTATCCGTCAGAATCCTTTGATTGTGCATTGCTAGATGTCCGTTTGTGTGCTGTGTTTAATTTTGCAGCAAAACGTGAGTATCTCTCAATCTCATTCTAATTTGTTGAACTTATCACCATCATCCTGAAACTCTGAGAAAGTGTTCTGCTGTGATTCCCTCACACATTCAATGTGACACCATGTCAGCTTATTCTCTGGTGTCACCGTCTCTATTGCACATCTTCTCCTGGCAGAGAAACCAAACTAAAATAGAAACCCCTGCAGCAAAGATTTTTTTTGAAGTGATGGGGGCAGAAGACATTCGTAGGATTTAGATTCAAAATGACTCCGATGATTCAAAATGCAGATCCCTTAACATTTCACAGTATCAATCCCGCCAGTGGTTTTGTGGTCATCTACTTAGGATGAAAAGAAAGGATAGTATTTCCCATGTTCTTTTATCAGGAAGAGGGCAGTTCCTGTTGCAATGTTGGATAATGCCAGCAGCCAGTTAGAACCAGCAAACTTCTGCAAATAGTACGTTTATAATCACCAGATCATTTATTTCTAGTATGTTGATTGAGAGATGCTTTATGGTCAGTACACTGCAGTGATGAAAGGAGACAGCTTATTACCTCCTTTGGTACTTGGGAGGAGATCTGAAGAAGGTGGTCTTGGCAATGATTTTCTCCGTTACCAGGTCCAAATTCCCCTCCTTTCTCGAAGATGATCTCAATAAGGACCTAAAATTATCAATGAAAATCTTCTAAATATGGAGGTTCTGCTGAAGCTGTTGACATGGGCCTAGGAGGAGGCCTGTGGTTATGTTGGTTATGGGAATGCAAGAAGTGGCTGTGGCATCTCAGGAGTCAGCAGGATGTACAGACTGTCTCTGAGGGATCTCTCTTGTCTTGGTAGTTCTATATTGATAGGACCTCTTTGTGTGTCTTTACAGTGTACTTTGTGCACATGCCAATAAATGAAATCTTGTAACTCCTCAATGCCTTTAGTGCATGAGCACAGCCAGTGACCTCAAAACCAGCAAAAAGCTCTTGGTGCACTGCTTACAGTAATTCCTTCTCTCCCATATGTTTCTGAGGCATGGACCACATGCAGCAAGCCCCTGAAAGCATTAGAGGGATATCCCGTTAATTATCCGCATATAATCCTCCAAATCCATTGTTAAAATAGTTGAACACATTGACTGACCTCTCCCAGGCCAATATCTCCAGCATTGAAACCCTAATTACACTTGTTCAACTGCACTGCTGTGACAGAGTATATAGAGTACAGGTACACGATCCTTATCTGGAACCCTTGGGGGAGAGTGTGTTCTGAATTTCGGATTTTTCGGGATTTCGGAAAGCCAGATTTAAGCCCACCTGAATTGTGCTGCTGTGTCCACCCCCACCCCCTTCCAGTCACGCTACCGTCTCAACCCCCCCCTTCACCCGCTCGACTCACGCTGGCGGTCTCTCCCCCCACCGCCCGCCCGACTCGCACTGCCAGTCTTCCCTCCTCGCCTGCCCGACTCACGCTGTCAGTCTCTTCCCCCCCACTGCCCTGCCCAAGTCACGCTGCTGGTCTCTCGCCCGCCCATTCAAGTCGTGCTGCCAGTCTCTCGTCCACCCGCCCAAGTCACGCTGCCGGTCTCTCGCCCGCCCACCCAAGTCATGCTGCCAGTCTCTCGTCCACCCGCCCAAGTCGCGCTGCCGGTCTCTCGCCTGCCCGAGTCGCACTGCCGGTCTCTCCCCCTCCCCCCAACTCACACTGCTGTCTCTTTCCCCACTTGCCAAATTTTGGAGCTTTCCGCATTTTGATGTCCGGATAAAGGATAGTGTACCTGTATATAGATACGTTTTTGGGAGATAAATTAGGAAAGGTTTGTTAGAGTAAGTCACATACAAACACTTTAAAACAGATCTTATTTGAAATACTGGAGCTCTGCTCAATGCTAGACCTATCGGAACCTCAGAGCTTTTGCAAGAGCTTTGAAGAATGCTAAAGAGACTTCACTAGTGGATTGTTGTTTACCAAAGGCAACAGATGAAAGAGCATGCTGGAGCTGCTGTTGTCTGGAAGAGAGCTTGCTGCTGTAAGAGGGTCATGTGATTTTGCAAGCAGAGAGAGTCAAACAGGCTTTCTCTCAGAGAGAGAGTGAGGGGGCAGAGATCAGTGTTACAGCCAGCAGACAGCAGCTGGGAATGAAACAGGACAAGCTTATGGAAAGCCCCCTTTTGGAAGACAGCCTGGTTAAAGCCTTTGTGGTTCATACAAGAGGCTGTCTAATGTTTCACTTGGAATAAGAGAAACAAAAAGGAACTCTGTGGTGACATGAAAGAAAGAGGTTATCATCTAGAGAACCCTGAAGGGGCAAGTTTTGTCAGCAAGACACTGGAATGACTGATGGACGTACATCAGTTGTGGATGTCCTGGAACAACAAATCTCTCTCTGAAAATTGACATGAACCTTCCTGAGCAGTAACCATTTACCTTTCAAGCACAAAAGCCTGGTGAACTTTATAAATGGTAAATTTTGTGCTCAGTATAAGAATTGCCTGCAAGCAGTGAACTTGGAGGAATGAGAAGTGAGATTGGACTGTGAACCAAAGAACTTTTATGAACTTACACACACACACACACACACACACACACACACACATTACATACACCTGCGCTTAGAATTAGAAGGGGGTTAAGTTAGGTTAAGTAAGTCAACAGAGATAAGTTAAAGTTTGATTATATTTTCATATTTAAAGATAATTAAATTCAACTTTTGTTCAAATAACCTTTTGTCTTGGTGACTATCTATTGCTGCTGGGTTTTGAGGTCCACTGCATAGACCTTGTCATTCTCATGCCCCACACTGATATCCCAAAATGGACAGTATCCTGACCTTGACAAGAAGAAATTACCAGGTGGACAAAGGAAGCAATACAAAGATATTTTCAGTGTCCTTGATAAATACTTAAGTCGCCATACGAGATGGCATTGAGGACCTCAGATCATTTGTTGGGAGCATGCAGAAGCCCAACATAAATGGTGTGAGGAGTGACTACCCACTTGCCTTGTCTTTTCAACTGCCTCCTTCCCCAATTTTGCAAGATTCTGGGTCCACAAGGATCTTAAACGTGCTCTCAGAATCCAGAGTATTGGGGTAGAAGCAAGTAATTCTCAATTCCAAAAAAACAGCCTGCAAAGAGGAGGTTAAAGTCTTTTATGTATGACAAAGTGGGTAGGATCGGAGGAGGGGGTAGGTTTGAAAGGTTAGATTGTTTTTTTTCTTATTAGGGTGATATCCCGCTGTGGTTTGATTGGCAACCTGTAATATGTTTAAGCGATTCAATTTGACACTCTAAATGATTCATTTCCTAGGGCCTTAAAATTGGAAGATTAAATGATAATGTTTCTCTCAGATTGGTATTGCTCCCAGTAACATAAATTATTTGTAAATCTTAAAAGCACACCTTTTAAAATAAATTTCAGTGGAAAAGGAGTAGTAAAATATTCCTCAATATCAAAGGGATAGTGAAGGAATTTACAATAGTTCAAAGGAATGGGTTAAACCATTCAGCTTCTCAAACATTTATTCAACAAAATCATGGCCAATCTATGACCTCCATCCAAAAAGCTTTGTATCTTAATATTGCTTAACAAAAGTTCAACAGTCTGACTTTAAATTAATGACTGAGTTAGCAATAATTTCAGTATGAGGGATAGATTTCTACTTTATGAGAACTGTTTTATGACTTCAATCTTGAAAGGACTGGCTCTGAATTAGTACCTCATTGCCCTCGACTCTACAAATGAAATAGTTTCTATCAGTTTTCCCCCTCAATATTTAAATACCTGAATTTATTTTCTTCATGACTTTGAGATTTCAAACCCCTCTGCTGTGATTTTTTTTGGGAGGAGGGAAGCTTTCAGTATTGGAAAGCAATGGATTATAATTTAAAGCAATGCTCTCTAATGCATTGAGGGTGTGGTGCATTGTCTGGTATATTGTCATATGAGTACAATGATAAGGAGTTAACTTCCCTCCGGTTCAAGTGGAGCGGAAAAGATAGCAAATAAGAGTATTTCAAGATTTCCAAGTTAACTAAAGGTATGAGTATCATTCCAGCATAAACAGATACTTCACTGCAGTGCTTTAACCAACATTTATCCCTCAAATACAATTGGATCAGATTTGTCCAGAACTACTTTGGTATGCTGAAGACAGTTATAGTTATACGTTTCTGCTTGGAGATCCAGAAGTGTCCAACATTGGGTAAGACCACTCCTTAAAATGCTGAAGCACTGTATAAAAATTTAGTTAACTTTAGGGCTAAGATCAAGTCTAAGGGTTCATGACAGAGGGAGTTTTGGAGTAGGGACCAAGATCAGGGATCAGAAGAGAAAATTGGGACAAGGTTCAGCTTCAGAAAATTAGGGGCTATGGGATTGGAAGGGAGGCTGAGGTCACGTCAGATGATAGGTGGGTTGTGCTGGGGTTGGGTAAGTAAGCGAAAGGGGTTCCACCTGAGTCAGCTTCCCAGGCTAATGCTCACAATAGGTCACCCCAACAGATGAAAATTCATGGTGGAGTCTAAATGCATGCTTTTTGTGGGATGCCACGATGTGTCTCTGTTGTCCTCTATGCATTATAAAAGGAGGAAAAACCCAACACCCAACCCCAACCAACCAATTTTCCCTTGCAACCGCTGCAACCGTGCCTGCCTGACCCGCATTGGACTTGACAGTCACCAACGAGCCTGCAGCAGACGTGGGCATATCCCTCCATAAATCTTCGTTCGCGAAGCCAAGCCAAAGATTATATGACAGACCGACCTCGAAACTTGAAATAAAATAAAGTATTGCTGTAATACATGCTGTAAGTTCCTGATTTTCATTCATATTTTTCCTAGAAATTGGATTTCTAGACAATTATCTGTTCATTATCATGTTGTTTGCAGGAACCTGCTGTTCACAAATTGGAGAACTTACAGCTATAAACTATAAATTCCTTAAATGGTTGTAAAGGTTGTGGGAGACCCTGAGGACACAAAATGGCAATGGATGTAAGTTTAGCATTCATTGGAGCTGCTGCCTTACAATACTGGAGTCCTGGGTTCAATTTTGACCTTGAGTGCCATCTACATGGAATTTGTGTATATACCCAGTGATTGTGTGGGTTTCTCTGGCTTCCCCAGTTTCATTCCACATCCCAGAGTTGTGTGGGTTGGTCGATTAAGGTACTATAACTTGCCCCTAGAATTCCACATCTTTAGGTGGGGGGGGGGGGGGGGTTGGAAAATACTTGAAAGATGTGGAAGAAAAAAGTGTGTTACTGTTGGACTAGTATCAATGGGAGACTGATGATCAGTTTGGATTGTATGGGCTGAATGTTTTGTTTCCTGCTGTATCTCTCTCTGACAGTCCATTTTCGTGATTTACCTCAGCCAACTGGGTTCCATCTCCATTTGAAGTTGATAGCACTCAGACTTAACACGGACAAGTAAATATCATGTTTTGGCATTTTGGTCGTGAATAGATGTAAATTTATCTTTTCGGGATGTCAGTCAGTTAGTCAGAGGCATTCTGGAGACACAGGAGACGATAGATGCTGGAACTTGCTGGAGTCTTGATGAAGGGTCTTGATCCAAAATGCTGCTCAACCCACAGACTTCTTTGTTGATGTGTGCATTGTAGAAAAGTGGAGGACGGATGCTGATTTGTTGGTTTATTCTCCCCAGTAACCGTTTGATGAAATCCTCTGATTAGATTAGACATGCTTTAGGGCTGGAGATCACATGAGTTTTTTGGTGGAGCCCGAGAATCACTGTAAGTGAGCCACCCTACTTGAAATGCGGCATTTTGTTTTGGTTTATTTATTTAATATTTCATTGCGAACTACTACAATATACACATTCATCGTTAGAATATACACAGTGAGATTTTTCCCCTTTTTCCTACCATCCTCCCCCCACCCCTATAATATAAAGTAAAAATAAAAGAAAAAAATAAGAAAAATAAATAAACAGTAAAACAATACATAAGAAAAAGAGGCTGTGTCATCTTAAATTTTATATTTAGGTATTTTTATATTTGTCAATTATTATTTTAAGAGGTGGAGGTTTGAAATTGGTGGTTTCTAGTGTACTCTATGTATGGTTTCCAAATTTGCTTCAATAAAGCACATTTGTCCCTGAGATTGTAGGTAATCTTTTCTAATGGAATACAGTTATTAATTTCTAAGTACCATTGTTGTATTTTTAAGATCGTTTCTGTTTTCCAAGTTGTCATTATGCATTATTTTGCCGCTGCGAGTGCAATCAGAATCAATCTTTTTTGAGTTTTGTCTAATTTTAAACCAGTATTCCCATGCTGGTTATATGAATGAATGAATCGAGATTCCAAAGACTCTTGAAAACTTCTACAGGTATACTATGGAGAGCATTCTGGCTGATTGCATCACCGTCTTAAACAGACAAGAAAACACCGTAGGAGGTTGTTAATTCAGCCTGTGACATCAAGGGCACCCGTCTTCTCTACATCCCGAACATATCCAAGGCACCTGCATCACTAGGGGGTGCGGGCTGCACCAGGTGACACCATCAGAGGGGGTGACACAAAAAAGACTGTATAAAATTTTTGTGCAGTGTTTCAGCAGAAATTTTTTTTTAATAAATATATCCCTGTGGTTAGTTATAACAACAAAATCATTTTTCGTCACCTCAGCTTACATGTATCACTTATACCTATATGGTTAAAATTCTACGCTGATTTAATTTTTGAACCTTCTAATGTGCTCCAGTCAGAGCTGTCTTTATGACCCAATTACAAGGATGCTTTGAATCACATGGTTTTGTCTGCACGCACTACAAGCAAGTACTGTTGTTTTTCTTGCTGTTGGTGTTTTTATAGTCGTTACTTTTGTCAAATTTTCTAGTGTTTTAGCTACAATGTTGTGGTAATTATTGTTTGTGAACCTAGATCAATAACCTTTTTGAGAATGAAGTTGAATTAAAGGAAAAGAAGGAGAAAAATCAAAAAAGCTTCTGCTCAGTTACTAATAATATTGTAATTCAATGTAGAAAGATTTTACAAAACAATTTTGTTATTAGTATTCCTATAATTTAAGAAATATTACATTAAGCAATTTACAACTATATTTATCACATATTAGTCTATATTTTTACAACTTTTATTCAAATATTGCAAATTTGTCTTTTTATGTTTAGGCTGTGCATATGATATTGTAATTTAAAGATGTAATTTTAATATTGCTAGTTTATCTGAATGCCATTACATTCAGCCTGCAGCTGACGTGGACTTTTTACCCCCTCCATAAATCTTCGTCCGCGAAGCCAAGCCAAAGAAGATACATTAATACATAAAAA